>NW_004955474.1:8948179-9090031 GCF_000276665.1 Chinchilla lanigera | reverse complement strand
TTTTAAGGCTATTACTCTCACTTGGTCAAAATATTGTGGTGGGCCTTGTGCCTGTACAGCAGGAGAGGCATATATGCCTTCGCCTGCTAGGCAGTCATAGCTTAATATTACATCGTTTCTGTAATTTCGGTCGTCTTGCTGTTCACACTCATCTTTAAACATAGCTGTTCTGTGAGAGAAGGCTCGGCATCTGGAGCTGCCGCGGCACACGCAGCGGAGTCCACTAGGAGGGGGAAGGCTTCCGAATCCCCCCCAGTAATGCTTTCTGAGCCTGTTAAGCAAGCTCTGGTAGTCAGTAAAGCAGGCTGAAGCCCTACGGGAAAGATTTTCCCTTCATGTTGTTCTGCTGTTTGGACCCGCCAGATAAGGAGGGACCATGTCTGCAGGTCCCACAGATTAGCAGTTTTGAGATAAGGATTAAAGGGAAGGAGAATTCCCCAGTACTGGGAGAGGGTCTTATAAGAAATTTTACAATGTCTAGCCTGTAAGAGAGCAGCAAGTGCCCGTGCCGGCAGGTGCTGTTCCTTATGAAGCACAGAGCCCATGATGTGGGTGGGGCCACTTACCGATTCCCCGGGGGCGCACCGGGTCCCTGTTTGGGGCTTGAAAGGTGCTTTGTTAGATATAAGTATAGCTTCTCCTGATTGCTTTTAGATGCATAGAATATCATTTTCTCTCCTTTCATTTTCTGTGTGTGTGTTTGTGTGTGCATGTATGTCTGTGTTCTGTTGATGAGGTGTATTTATTTCAGGCAGCAAATGGTTGGATCTAATTTTTTAATCCATTCCGCCTGTCTGTCTTTAACTGGAAAATTAAGATCACTTATATTCTGGGATATTATTGAAAGGTATTTACTGCTTATCACGTTTGATTCTCCTAATTTACATTTGTTTATTTATTCTTCCTGTTCTGTGTAGGATTGCTCCGTTTTCTGCAATGTTAGCTTACTGGTCATTAAATCCTTTAGGTTATAATTATCTCAGATCTCTATTTCTCCTTCAATATTAAAGGGTAGTTTTTGTCATGGTTTCAAATTTTATGTTTTATTATTAGTGCATGTTTGTTATACATAATAATCACATTTATTCTGAGACACATGTCAATCATTTTACTACCCTTCCTCAACTTGTCCCCTGGTTTTCCTCTGCCCATGTCTCCTTCCAGCCTCATTCATACTGCATATATTCTTCCATCAACCTTCTTCAGGACATTCTTGCAGAGCCACTCTGGGCTGCAAGGCAGATGCTGGATGGAGCAGTGTGACAATGTGTGATATAATTTCCAAGGGAAAAAATGGAGAAACACATGTGTCCCAAAGCAATTTGAGAATAACCTTTCAAGATGGCTCCCTGCCATGACCCTAAACGTTTAAATTGAGAAATTCCAGCTATGTAACTTCCAGACCAGTTAAATTCAGACTACCTTTCTGTTCTGAATCTGATTCCATGCCAGTCTGTACAGTGTGCTCCCTACCTACCTTTGCGTCCTTTCCAGCTCTATCTTGGTGCCTTTCTGCCACCACTGCAGGATCTGAACTGTTAGCTCCTCCTCACTGTGTGCTCCAATGACCAGAATTTCTGGGACATTCCATGTATCTAACTACCCAATCCTGAACATCAGTGATTTCCTTCTGTCACTCATCTTGCTGAGTAGCTGTTTCCTAGCTGTCTACATTCCCAGCCCCAAAGAAGCTGGGAAATGCTACTTGGTTGTAAATTGACATCTTGGCTCCTCTTTTTCTCTTCCACCTTTCCCTATGTATAATCACAGGGTTTGTCATAGAGAGTGCAGCAAAAAGCTTATGTTAGTGCATCCAGCTTGGAATTTCTGATCTCCTGAATTGTGAGAAATAATTGTCTATTCCCCATAAATGTAATATTTAGCTACACCAATACTTCCTGTCTAAACCTTGTAAATGAAATCAACCATTTATAAGTGACACCTATTCCACCTGCATTCCTTTGGTTAAAGGAAGTATATCTTAACGTCAAATTCACAAAAGTAGAGACGTGCAATGCTATCAGGCACCCAGAAAAAAGAGAACCAGAAATACTGATGAAGAGTACTATTGATAACTCAGAACATCTGATGCTTTTCATAAGGTACATTATATTACATATTAAACATATGTTTAGGAAAAATACTTGGTTGTGCAGTGCAAAATAGGTGGAAAGGCAGAGATAGAAAGGCCTGCTCCTTAAACTATCTGGTTGTGTCAATAAAATTGGACTGGGTAAAAGAAAAGAAGCACAATCATGATGACAACAGAGGAGGAATACATGTGCAAAACATAACCGACATCTGTAAAGTAAAAGACAGAATTTTTTTTTTAAAGAAAATAGCATGAAAAAAGAACAATAGCAAAATGCAAACAACACAAAGCAAGGACATTAAAAATGATACAAGTTTCAAACCAAATGATAAACAATGGTTGTTATATTACATACTGTTATCTTCAACAAAGTTGCTCAGATTACCAGATGTAAGAAATAGATAACTGATCAAATCATTCAAGGGAATAAGAAAATAAGAATTTAAAAGAACCTTAGAGACAATACATACTGTCACTAGGCAGGATTGTAGGAATTCACCAATGGGTATTATACTGCAAATTGTTGTAGAAATTCTTGAAGATGATTAAGAGATCTCAAATTTTGGTTGAAAATGTTTCTCCTAAAAGAAAAGCTCAAGGATGAGCCAGTGTTAAGGAAAAGATGAATCAGTATTAGATATGAGTAGTTTTAGATGGAAGGACACAAATAACGCAAAATTTTGTTGCCAGGGAATGTAAGTTACAATGCAGTCTCACCAGAAGCCTCAGCTAACCCCGTGGGTAGTTCTGAATACCAGATGACTCTCTACAGCTATTTTAAAGCAGGATATGAAGGCTGAGGGTAGTGTGGGAAGAGGCAAGATGATTCTCTGGCTATGATAATTCAGAAGAGGCTAGCTGGTGGTGGCATTCTGAACAACTCAGATCACAAATCCTGTTTCCTAAGGAGCTTCTGAACAGCACTTCACCACACCTACTGCAGGAATAGATGCCTAGATTTAGTATATGTGAAGACAGGAGACAAGACTCGAGAGAAAAGTGTTTAGAAAGTCTAAACAAAACATATTTTAAGTAAACCATATTCTTCGGATTAGTATTCCCATAGGTTTGCCTTTCATTTACTGACATTGCTATTTGACAGTTTAGTATTAGTTGGAAATTCACCCAATATGGGATTTTCTTTTTGTTTTGTTTATTTTTTATTCATTTTAAAAATTTAAAAAACTATCAAAACAATGAAGACAAAATAAAAGCAATGCTAAAACAACAAAAACAATACATAACCTCAAAACAAAATGATAGGAATTAACAATGGTTGCTACATTACATACCATTATCTTCAACAAAGGTGCTCAGTCCACCAGACATAAGAATGTAAGATTGAGGGGCTGGGGATTTAGCTCAGTGGCACAGTGCCTGCCTGGCAAGCGCAAGGTCATGAGTTCGATTCCCAGTATTGGAGGAAAAAAAAAAAAAAAAAAGGATGTAAGATTGATCAAACAATCAAAGACCATAAGAATGAAAAAAGCACTAGAAATGATGCAGAGCTTTGCCATACAAGATGGTAGGAGTTCAACAATGGTTCTTATACTGCATATTATTATTTTCAGATCAGTCATTCTGACTACCAGATTCAAACATGCCAAACTGGTCAAGAAGAAAGAAAATTTTGAGCATTGACTGTTCCTTTCAATAAACTTCCACAGACATCAGCAATACACCTATTCCAACTATCTTTATGTATACATCTAAATTTTATTTTTCATTTAAAAAACCAAAAAACAAAAATAAATACATGTATAAGTGATAAAAATCTTTGGCATAATTGTTCAAATACTAGGTGTACATAGTGTGGGAACCAAAATACAGAGATGGGATTTGTTTAAAGACCAAGGGAAAAGTGTACAACATGGCGATTACATTTGATAATAATGTTTGTATACAAGGAATTTTCTCAAGTAGATGAGGAGTTGTGTCGTCACAAAAATATAACTATATGAAATAATAGATACAATGTTTAGTTTGATTTTGATCATTTCTTTCTTTTCCCTTTGAGACAGGGTCTCACTGTGTAGCCCAGTCTGGCCTAGAACTTGTATTAGTCCTCCTACTTCACCTCCTGAATATAGGGATTAAAAGCATGTACCACCATGCCTGGCTGCTTTTGATAATAATTTCATGATGTATATGTTGTACATACTAAATATGTATAAGATTTTCACATTTGAGTGAGAAAATATGAGAAGAATGAATTAGGTAGGCCAATTAAAGGACATACATCTGAACAAAGACAAATGTTACCCTAAAAAGTGCTATTCTAGAAAATCATTTTGTCTTATTTGCTTCCATATCTGTAAATATTTGTTTAATGTATGTGAATCAAAGTAAGAAAACTAGAAGTAAATATTTACTCAAGAAGGGGGTTATTTGTGATGTATTAAGTAAACAAAAGTGAAAGCAGTTAAAAGGAAACGTATCAATTATGCTAGTATTTTGAAAATAAAATTCTGGAAGCACTCTGTATGTCTGTACGGTATTTCTACATAAGGGAATACTACTAAGCTATAAAGAAAGATAAATTAGAGACATTGTAAGATAATGGGTACACCTGGAAAATGTAACGTTCAGGGAAATAAATCAGACACACAAGTTTAAACCCCTCACCATATCTTTCATTTGAGTAAGGCAAAATACAAAATAAAGGATGGATAGAAGGAAATAAGGAGATAGATCTTTTGCAAACGGGAAGGGGTCCACGAGACTAAGGATGAGGGGAGAAGGGGAAAGGATGGTAAAGCTGGAAGATATAAGATATGCCATGTACAAGTGCCACATACTCATAGTGAATGCAAGCATTATATGTCATAAATATGAGCTCAGAATATTAATAACAAGGGTGAAAATAGGTTTTTAGGTATGGAGAAAAGGTGATTAGTGGAAAGAAAGTGATTAAAAAAAGAAAAAAGCTGTGTTGTGTTGTGTTGTGTTGTGTACATATGCCTACTCCCCAAGAAGAATGTAAACTTCCTATTCTCCAAACATGTGCTTATGAAATAAAATTTAAAAATGAAAAGAACCAGCCAATGTAAAACTATATTTTTTTTATTTTGCTTTTATGAGTAAGGAGGTAAAAGAGAAAAACTACTAAACTCATTTGAATGATAGTAGAAAGAATGTGTCATGATTGACATTTTTAATCACATCTTTTCTGTTGTTGTTTCACCAATTACAACCAAAAAAACTACCCATATTGTAAGTGAAAAATACTATAAAAAGAAATTAATTAATACACCAAAAAGGATAATAAATGAATCAGTTCTTTCTTTTAACTTTAAAGAGAGTAGTAAATGAGAAACAAACAAACATAAAAATAGAACAGTAGCAGCATACCAGTATCACAAACATAAATAAATCAAAGCAAGAACGTTCAAAGTGATACTGAGTCTCAAGACAAAACTAGGATTGCAAGTCACATTTAAACCAGCTATTCACCTTCTGGGTATTTTCCCAGAAGAATTAAAGACATCATACCACAGCAATATATGTTTATAGCAGCACAATTTGTTATAGCTCAATCTTGGAAACAACCCAGATGCCCATACACTGAGGAATGGATAAAAAAGATGTGGTATTTTTATACAATGGAGTATTACTCAGCTATTAAAAAAGATAATCTTGAGGCTTTTGTAGGTAAATGGATGCAACTAGAGATCATACTCATAAGTGAAATAAATCAGACCCAGATGGGTAAACACCATTTTGCCTCCTTGGTGTAGGAACCTGAAAGACTAGATGAAACTCAAAACATACAGTAGATGATAGGAAATTGAAAGAAGTTGCTCAAAGGAAGGAATGACTGGGATGAGGGAAAGAAGAAAAAAGAAAGAAGGAAGGCAAAACATTAAAAAATATATATATATATATATATATATATATATATATATATACGTATGAGTAGCTGGAATGACTATATTGCTGATGTCTGACAATGTATTGAAATGAACAGTTAATCATTACAATTTTTTATGTTCTGATCAATTGTGCATGTTTATGTCTGGTGGTCCGAGCAACTGATGTGAAGGTAACAGTATGCAATGGAATTACAATGGTGATCTCTTACCATCTTGTCTAGTGAAAGTCTGTATTATCTCTACTGTTTTATCAAAGAATTATTTTCTTATTCCTTATAATGGTTTGAGCAATCTTTCACTCTTACATCTGGTAATCTGAGCAATGTAGTTGAGGATAGCGATATGTAATGTAACAACGACTGTTAATTCGTATTATTTGTCATGAATCCAGTTCTTAATGCTTAATTTAAGAGCAACTTACTGAAGACTAACATGGGGGTCATTTAGAAGAAACAAAACGTCTTTCATGACTGTGAGGTGCAGAAAAAACCAAACATGTATGACATAAGGATAAACAAGGTCTCTTTTGTCTGCAACAGATAATGCAACCTCGTTCTAATGGAATGAAAATGTTCTATCTGTATCTGGCCATTCAGAATAGGCCAATTTTTTTAAACCAAAAAAATGGCAGAATGACCAGAGGAAGTAAAGAGTGATTTCACGAACTTCCATGGTTAGTTTGATGGAAAGTATTTATTTGAAATTGTGCCTCAAGTTATTTTTTTAATTTTTAAGTTTTATTGCTGTACGTTTACCATATATAATGATTCCATTCATCCTGGGGAGTTGGTTCATATATATAGCACATCATAATTCTTTTGACTTTCTCTTCTCCTCCTTCTCTGTCCTAACAAATCTTGCTGTACAGGAGATGCTTAATAATATTTGAAAAAAAATGTAAGCTCTTAGAAAAATATGAAGGAACTTTTCCAAATGCGGAGCTGTAACAGAAAAGGAAAGCTGAATCAGAAAAAAGTGATACTGGATATCCTGCTGATTTACAATAGTTTAATTTAAAAGACACTAGAAGACTAGTATTAAAATTCTTTTCAGGGGGCTGGGGATTTAGCTCAGTGGCAAAGCGCCTGCCTGGCAAGCGCAAGGTCGTGAGTTCGGTTCCTGGTACCGGAGAAAAACCAAAAAAAATAAATAAATAAATAAATAAATAAATAAAATAAAATAAAATAAAATAAAATAAAATTCTTTTCAGGAATTCAAAAGCAGATTCCATTTTTTAAGTGGAACAACTGGGCATTAGAAAGGTGTCTAGAGTGTGAATTTCAGCAAAATATTTGTATGTATTGGAATAAAGAAATTAAAATCAAATGAGCCACACACACAAAGTCCCTAGGCAGTCTCTCTGTATTTAGAAATGTTAAACTTCATAGTATTTTTGCTGTCCACATATGTTAACTTTTCCAACTTTCAGCTTAATTCACCATGAAGGTTTTCTGTCAAAGGTGAACTGTGCATAATCACATGCTGTGGCGCTTTCTGTATCAAAATATCCACTAAATTCAAGACTACCTTATATTTCTGGTTCCTAGATAGCCAGATTTCCAGTTTGTCTGGGTGGATTGAGTGTACAAGTAAACCTATTTTCTTGAAAATGAGGCCATACATAAGAAGAAAATTCTATTAGGGAAAAGCACCTATAATCTTAGCTGAATGATCTAAAAAAATTACATCCACTTTTCATGAAATGAAAACCACAGGATTTCATAAATTCTTCCTTTGTGGAGGACAACTTGTTGTATCTGAAAGCATGCTTCATCTGCGCAATACATAAAAACAACTCAGAATGAGCTGAGCAAGGCAGTCAAGGCAAGGCAAGACCCTACTGTGCAACCCTGCATCCTGTGCAGACAATTCTAAGATTATTTATTGCACCTTGGTGTTATGGAGAATGAAGGCAACTAATTGTACATAATCATTTTTCAAATGGCTTCCACACCAAAAATATCTATTAAATTCAGCACTACACTGTCTTTGGCTTCCAATCCATCTAAATCTCTAGCTTTTGCTGATTTCTTCTGAGCATCATTTCCTGAGTGTTGCTGTGTGCCAAGCTCCTTGCACGGCACACTCACATATGCTTTACAATTCCCTCTGGCCCAGTTCTCTTGGTAGTTTTTCTTCTCCCCATTTTGTAGATGAATAAACTGAAGACAGGATACATTAAGCAGTTCCAAGGTCCTACAACTCATTAGTGACCAGACTGAGTTTTGAAACTCAATACATTTGAATTCAGAGCCTAGGTTATTTACACTGCATCCTGCCATCTCCAGGAAATTTTGTTCAAGGTACCACCGCTATTATACATTTTAAAAAATCAAAATGATTAGTATGAACTCTTGGATTTCTTTTATGATTGTTTAGGAAAGTGGTGGACTAATGAGCATTGAATAAAATCACTGCTGACTGAGTAAAGGCAATGCTGAGGCATTTTGAAGGATGACCAAATTCACCCCATTTCACGACATTTAAAATTGTATGCATATGACTGTGTAAATAATGGTGCATAATTATCTAATGGACAACCCCTCCCCATGAGTTACTGTGAGACCCTCGTCTTTCCCTAGCAATTTTTTCCACGTTCACTTTTCACTCAAAAATACATTCTTGGCTTTTAAAGCCCATCATTCTCTGATACGAGTCTCTTCCTCTTCTCCTTCTCATCTCCCCATGGAACAATCTGTCATGTTAGCCACCAAATCCACATCCCTTTATGATTTTTCCATGTTCATATAAGTATACAAACCACATGGATCCATGAATATTTATGCTGTCATTACTACAAATGTCTATCACTTACTTATTAATTGTCATAGGAATATCTGACAGAAGTTCTAAAATTCATTTAGTCAAATAAGTCTATTTTTCTTTTTAAATTTCTGTATCCTCTGTATTGATTAAAAAGCTTCTACATTGTCAGTATTATTACCTTGACCAGTCGTGGCAAACCTATGCCAAGTATATTATTGGTTTTTCCCTTAAAGGATGTTAGTGTATGACTTGTTTTTCCTAAACTAGCACCACAGTATTCAGATAAACTCGAGGCTTTTACAGGTAAATGGTCACAGCTAGAGACCATACTCACAAGTGAAATAAATCAGACCTCCATGTGTAAACAAAGTATTGTCTCACTACTGTAAGAACCTGAAAGAGTGAATCAAAATTAGGAGGTATGATAGACATTGTGAAATGAAAGGAAACTGCTCAAAAGTAAAAAGCAACTGGGATGACAGAGAAGATGAAAGAAGGGGAAATTATGTATGTATGTATAGACAGGATAGCTAACATAGTTGTACTACTGACTTCTATTGCTTTATTGAAAGGAACAGTTAATGATTAATTATTCGATCAATCTTTCATGTCTCTGTTTGCTTTCCTGAGAAACTACTTTGAACTTATCAATATGTAATACAACAACCATTGTTAATTTCCTGTCACCTTGTCTGTAATTCAGTATTACTTGTATTGTTCTTGGGCTATTTGTAAATGGATGTGTGTTTGTTAATATGCTTTTGTTCTTTTATTCTTAAAATAAAAAAAAACCCTCAGTATTCAGCTTTCATTGCAGTGTCGGTGCTTTGCTATAAATAAGTGGGTTTAGGGTTGCAGCTTGGGCACTTATCTCTAAAAGGTTCTCCATCAGTGACCTAGATAGTCCTCAATACTACACTTGCCTTAATTTTTAATATTTAGAATTTTAAAGTACTGTACAGGATAGGTAACAGTGTTTTTAGCTGATTAACAATTGGTGCCATAGGAACACACAATATAGTAATGTCTTCCTTAGAGCATTAATTATCAGGAGTGATAGGATGATACGGTATGATCACATAAAATGTTCATCACCAATACCAATCAACAGTACTAAGGTGTGATCTATACTCTCTATTATAGCAAGATAAACTTATGGGAGGAACAGATAGTGATACATGGTTCTAGAACACAAAATGTAGCCACAGCTGGAGAGTCAGTGTGAAGATTAATTTCGGTGGGCAGGGAGCAACGTAGTCTTTGAAATGAAATTAGATTATTAATACCAGAATTTAGGCTGTCTTAATATTTCATTATCCAAATAGATTTACTTAATTCTGTTGATGTGGTATAAATAAAATATTTTATGATGCTATAGCAGCTAATAATTGATATAAATTATTAATAAAATTTTATACTTAAAATATAGTCAATAATGATAGCTTAACTCTTCACATTTTAATCAAAATAATTGTTCACACCTTTCTTAGAATTATAATATTTCCCTAAAACTTTTATTTTATAACATCTTGAAGCTAGTATAGACATCTCTCTGAATGTTGAGCTACAGCTACTTTCCACCCATTGATGTAAAAATTCCTGCAATACATGAGAATAGGGGAGGACAAGATTCAAATTTGTTTTCATTTTTTGTTTTTGGGTCTTTTCTCTTGTAATGTGTGAAGATTACTGGCAAATGGTAGTAAAAGTATTTGATCACTGTACCATTAACAGATCTCTCTAGAACAGGGGTTCATTACTATGGATATTGGATCCTAGCCAGAGGCTTCTAATGCCCTGAAGATAAGACATATGGGGTCCCCAAATTAGGTGGAGCCATATTTGAGCAACAATAAGAGGTTTTCAAGGGCGTTTATGCTGGAGTTTGAAGAGCCTTGATCAAGATATTTTCCTAGGGTGACAAATCCATAATTGCACTTACCAACTCTAGGCTGCCTTTATTAATGCAGCATTCTGTGATTTACCATCTTGAGTTTTTATTCTGGTACCAGGAATCGAACTCACGACCTCACGCTTGCCAGGCAGGCTCTGTGCTGCTGAGCTAAATCCCCAGCCCCTGATTTACCATCTTGAATATTTTTAAATACATGCTCTTTTAATTGTAGTAGGGAGGAGGTTTTCAAGAATGATAATATAGGTTTCTTTCATTTCTTTCTTTTGTCAGATCACTGAAAATACATTATACCCCAAAACATCTATCATTTTGTAGTGACCTGGAGTTAGTGTAGTTGGTTAGTAGTGCAGTTAGTTTTGTAGAGGTCTGGGGCTTGATGGTTAATGTCAGACCATGATGTGTTCTTCCTAACTTTAAGACACTTTAAAAGGAACTTGCTGCTACTTTTTAATATTACCTCCCACCACACACACACATACACACACACACTTACACACCAAGCAACTATTCTGACATTCGAGGTGCACTGCCTTGGGTTCCAGATCCTCCTATGCTTTAGGAATTTCTCAGACCCAGCAGTTTTACCTACTGTGTAAGAACAAAATGTAAAACACCAGAGACTTAACAGAAAAATCATTTTGTGAAAGTTTGTAGGCTATAGAAAGTATATAGCACATCTAAACTAAATACGTGCAGCTGGTATACAGCTATGTGCACAAATTTTTGTGAAGATTTTAGTGTTGAGCATAGCCTAGGACTAGCTAGGGCAACAAATTAAATTTCAATATTTTCAAGTTTTGTCTTATGTATTTCTATAGGTCTGTGACTGCAAACATTTTAAAGCTTTCAATGATACAAACAGCCTCTGCAGCATGGGTGCCATTGGTTTGCCACCACTGCTATAGGGCACCGGAATATCACATTGAATCAGAAAACAAACCCTGGGGGTCAGCATTTCAGGATATAAATGTGGATCCTCTACTTACTAGCAATGTGACCTTGGGATAATTAATTAGGCCCTTTGTGTCTAAATTTACTGATCTACGGAGTCGATCTCTCACTACATATTCACAGAGTTATTCTGAGGCTTAAATCAAATATGTGGTGGAGCTTTGCTCTTTTAGTTAAAAAGAAGCAGAACTGTTTAATTTACCAAGAGACTATAGATTGTTTGAAGTTAGGAGCACTTCCTACTTGCTTTAAATCAATTAAAGGGGAGTTTACTCTGGTTCTTATCTAATGTTTAAAGCAGGTGAGATGGGCAGTGCTTAACACTGCTTTGGTGGGAGCTAATAAAACCTTTACTTTCAAGAATTGCACTGTTGAACCTAAGCTTTCTGTCATTACATAGATTGGCTTTTCATTGGAGACAGGGTGTTTAAATCAGGCTGGAGCTTCACTGTTTGGGAATCTATGCATCTTATCCTGTATTTTCATGCAGAGAGTCATTTTTAAAGACAGAGTAAAACTGCTAGGTAAGCAACAAACCTGAACAAAAACAGAAACTTCTGGAAGACCCTGTAGGCTAAGCAAAGATGGAATTATTTTCTGTGTGAGGAATATGAGAATTTCAGTGCTTAAATTGAACACACACACACCCCTGATTCAAGCAACAGCATGTAGTCTACAGCATAATTCTCTAGGCCAAGGAGTTCCAAAGCTGGAGGCATATCAGAATTTTTTGGAAACCTTAAAAATATACTTTACTCAACTCTGACCCTCCAAGAGAACCAATACTCCAAGAATATAGACCTGGAATACATGATTCGATAAAGTTTCTCTCCATAGTTCTTATAGTCAATGATATTTGAGAATAAAGCACCCAAGAAGTTATTTTGTTGATAAACTTACTTCATTTGACAATAATTTTGAATCACAAAAAAGTTCAAAAGATAATACTGACAGTTCCTATATACCTTGACTTAATATCCCATAATGTTATGATCTTATATAATAAATGGTTTACCTATGTAAAGTCATGGATTTTGACTATCATTTATTATAAATCCATGACTTTACATAGGTAAATTATTATCAGCTAATCAACTGATCTCCAGGACTAGTTCAGATTTGTCCAATATTTCTCTTTCTATTACAGAGTACAATATAGGATACTATAATATTTTTACTCACCATGTATGATTAGCCTCTGTGCTAGCTTTTTGTTACTTTAGCAAAATACCTGCGATGATCAACTTACAAACCAAAAGGGTTTATTTTGATGCTTATTTTTGGAGGTTCAGTCCATAGTCAGTTGTTTTAAGCCTATTGTGGGGCAGCAAATCATGCTAAGTGCATGTGGTAGAAGAAAACTTCTCATTTTATGGCTTGAAGTGAAAAAGAGATGAGAAAAAAACCCACATTCCCTTTCCAAGGGGTGCCCCCAATGACCTAAATTTCTCCCATTAGGGCACACCTCTCAACAGTTCCAGCACCTCCTGATCATATCACCCTGGGGACCAAGTTTAGGCCACATTGAATTCCAAACTATACAGCTGTCTCCTCTTGTTTATGGCAACATCTCAGTTTTTCACTTTAAGAAATTTGAAGGGTGCTGGTTGAGTGTTTTATAGTATCCCCTCAATGTAGAAGTTGTCTATACTTTCCTTGTTTACATTGGGGTGATGGTTTTTTGGGGGAAAATACCAGAAAAACATAATATCTCTCCTCCTGTCCTAGTGAGGGGATACATGACATCAACATCGCTTTTTATTGTGATAGTAATTAACATCTGAAAGATCTTCATAATTCCCTTGAAGTTGCTGTGGCGCCACCTATTGGAGACTATGTGCCATGGCCAATATGGCACTGGCCCTTAGAGGCCATGTGCTAAGCCCCACCCTTCTTCCCAGAGTCAAGTTACGACTTCCTACTCCCCTTTATGTAATATCCTGTTACATTTTCCCACACTCACACCCAATGCTAGCCTGCTACATCAGCTAGCCCACTCCCTAAACCCCGCCTCTACCCTGACCATATATAATCTTTGTGCTCCTTTGTCTGCCCCAGAAGACTCGCTCCCTTTGCCCCTCCCGCTCCTACCCCTCCTCTCAGCGGCCTTCTCCCTGCCCTTAGGCAATAAACGTGTTTTATTGTTTTACTACTCTCTCAGCCCTGCCGGCCGGACACCTTTTAACATCATCTTTTGGTTCAGATAGTGTCTACCAGATGATTCCACTGAGGTTATTATTTGCCCATTCCCATACACAGTTTGTAGAAGTGACTCTTTATATTTAACTGAGGGTTGGGTACAAATGTTTATGTGTGTCTGTGAGAGGAGGTTGAACTCCAAGCTCTGGAAGGAGGAGTATAAATGAAGGCTCATGATCAGAACATTGTTTCATGGAAATTATTTCAGTTACATATACTGGAAAAGAGGAGCTGGGAGTTCATTTATGAGTTAAGAACTCATTTTCAAAATCCAACATCAGAAGAGATGAAGACCTGAACCAAAGCTAAGATGGCAAGCATAGAGCCAAGAAACATTGTGAAAGGCAAAGAAACGATAGCCATGACTACTAATTAGAAATAGGGAAAAGACAGACCAGAAATTTGTCAGGTACTATTAAGATTTTGATCTGGAGTTACAGAAAGATGGATTACACAAGAGAAGAGCAAAGGAAGGTGCCATTGGCTGGAAAATAGGGAATTTGAAGTTCAAGGAAGATGTATTGAGCAAGCAGTTAGAAACAGAATTGCAAAATAGCTTAACTCTAAGAAAAGAGCTGGTTTCTTAGGCCAGTCCATAGTACCTGCCTATTCTTTCAAGTTAGTTATACCCCAAGGAAACTATCTGCTCACTCACAAAAGGCTCAAGAAACATGTTGTGGTTAGAATAGAGGTAAAAAGAAGTATCCTAAAATAGATTTGGATCATTCATTTAGCATAGGCTAGACATTTGCTTAGATATCACCATCTCTGTAAAAATAATGACTCTGACCTTATGGTAAAGATATGGGGCTTGGAATAAATGACTACAGTTGCCCTGTGGATAGAATCTCGTTTTTCATTGTGTATGTGATGAGGTATCTGGAAACAAATCTGGGATCTAGCCTCTCTCAGCTTGGGAACTAGTTATAAACAAGGAAACCCACTTTAGTACTTTCATTTTGCATTTTGAACAGGTTTATGTGTTAAAAATAGAGCCTGCTCAAACTTTAAAGCATTCCTTAATTATGCACTTGGCAAAACCTGAAAGTCAGAGGAATCTCTGGAAAAATAAAGATGAAAAGAGTTGACTAAATATTTTTGCCTGTTGGAAGCAAATAGAAAGGATACAAGGAATTTCAAAATCTCAGGGAGGAAGCTGCAAAGTTTATTATTTTCCATTCCTTCACCTTGGAGGAGATTGGACAGAAGGTATGGGAAATGGCCCCGGAATGATGGGTCTCTGCTGTCTTTCAAGTGGCTGTCTTTCTAGGCAAGCCTTCTTGGCTGAGTATGCCCACATGTGTGGCTGCTATCCGCGCTTCAGTTCCCTCATTTCACATTCAGAACTCAGAGTTTATTTCTCCATTTCTTTTGTGTTGTTAATGATGAACCATCTATAAAGATCAATTTTGTACCTTAAAATATAATACAAAAATGTGAGGTTGAAGGGGAAATGTTACATGTGTAGACTTTGAGAAACTTCTTTCTAAATTTCTCTCTTCCCTTTCTGTTTCACACAAACCTTTTGCGCTTATTCTTCCCTTTTCCTAATTTATTATCTTATTTTTATTTATCATTTTACTTCTGTTTATGCTAATAGTGGGATAATACTAATTTTAAGGTCTTTAGTAATGGGTTTTCTAGAAACTAAATGTTTCCTTATTTGCTAACCCTGGAAATGTCTAATCTTAGAGTATGCTTTGCTATTGCAAATCTTTTAATGTCAGTTACCTACTAACAAATGAGGTTGAGAAGCACCCAGATGGCAGAGTCTTAGGCAGCAAAGAAGGAGCCTCTCTGAGAGTTGCCATCCAGATGCTGGAATATGGCAACATAAGGGAGGCAATAAGGAGGGAAGTTGGACTCCCAAACCTAGGAAAGTTCTGAAGTGAGAATTGAAGCTCACGGAGGTAGTGAAGAAAGAAACTTCAACAAAGAAGGAGGTAGCTTGCAGAATCTTCTCCCTAAGTCAGGACTCACTGCACCAGAGGAGTGGTTCAAACTTTTGGACACATGGTGACTGCTGGACACCCCAGAGGCCTCTATGGAGAGATGCAACAGCGGAGGGGAGATGGGCTGTACCAGCTGGGGGTGAGTGTTGAGGGTTCAGTCATCCCATGGGAGACAGCGATTTTCTGGGAGCCATCTTGGACAGGGCCCAGCTGAGCTCATAACTCAGAGTGGTGGCTGGCTGAATCTAGCAGCTCCTGGCTGGGTGCAGGCTCAGGGAAGGTGCACTGACCCCTACAGGTTGAATGAGTCTGGTCTCAGAAAATAGCCTGAACTTCAGGGTAAATAAAGGTGCATGCTTGCTGAGACTATCCACTACCCCACCATAAAGTTACTGTGGGCTTACTGGGGTAAATCAACAGAGATCTGGACTTTGTGTTCACATATTGTCTACCAATGACAGTAGAGACAAACTTAGTAGTGGATTCTTTTCTTTTCTATCTCTGTCTTGTTTGCTTTTTTGTTGTGGTGGTGGTGCTGGGGTTGTTTTTTGTTTTTTTCTCCTTCACTGTTTGATCTTGTTTTTATGACCGTAAACATGGTTTCTAGCCTCCTTGTGGTTGTTGTTCTGTTCTGTTCTTCCTTTTATCTCTTCCTTCTCTTTCCCTCCAGTCTTCTGCACCAGTTTCCCAAAGTTAGCCTGATCCCCCTTTGTCCTCCAGCCCTACTTCTAATCTCTTCCACTTCTACTTCTCTATTTTCTTCCTAACACTTTTTAAAATTTAACCCCTGACGGTAAAATAGACATATTAAGAACTTATATACTGCCTATACTTTCCAGAGGAATTTTGGAGAAAACTGAGGAAATTTATAACCACCAAACCAGCACTACAAAATGTTTTGAAGGGCATTCTAGAAAGAGATAACAAGGACCACAACTCCATGAACCCTAACAGAAGAAATCCACCGGGCAAGGTAAACAATTAAGCAGAAGGTAGGGAAGGGGGAAGCCAACAACAGGAAAATAACATAGGATATGGAAAATAACAAGGATAGATCAGTTTATAACAATTAATGTTAATGGTCTCAATTCACCAGTCAAAAGAAACAGACTGGCAGAATGAATCTAGAAGCAAGATCCAGCAATATGTTGCATATAAAGAACATATTTAATCAAAAGAATTTATAGACTAAAAGTCAAAGGATGGAAAATAATTCATGGGACAGGAAACCAGAAAAAGGCAGGGGAAACTATTCTATACACAGATGAAGTGAATTTCAAAAAGTCTGATTAAGAGAGACAAAAAAACCTCGACACATCCTTGTAAAGGGAAAAATCCAGGAGGAAGATACAACAATCATAAATATACATGCAGAAAATACCATTTCATCCAACTGTAGAAAACAATAATAGACATGAAAAATTACACCAGTACTAATACAATTGTATTGGGAGATCTCAATACCCTATCACAAAAAGACAGATCAACTAGACAAAAATCAACAATGAAATATTAGAACTGAATAAAAATTTTGAACAAATGTATTTAGTATTAAAAAATGTAGAACAAATGTATCTACAGAGTACTTCATCCCACAGCATTAGAATACACATTCTTCTCAGCTGCACATGAGATGTTCTCCAAAATAGGCCACATACTAGCTCATAAAAAATGCTTGAATAAATGCAAAGGAATTGAAATTATCCCGTGCATGTTATCAGACCACAATGCCATGAAATTAGAAATCAGTGGCAAAGGAAATCACAAAAACTTTATAAACATATGGAAATTAAACATCACCATTCTGAACAAACAATGGGTCACAGATGAAATTAAAGAAGAAATTAGACAGGTTCTATGATTAAATGATAATGACAATACAACATTCCAAAACTTATGGACAAAATGAAAGCAGATAAGAAATCCTTAAGAGGAGAATTTACAGCAGTGAATACCCGTATAAGGAAAACAGAGCAAACACAAATAAACAACCTAATGGTGAACCTCAAACGTCTAGAAAAAGAAGAGCTTGCTAAGCCAAAACTCATAAAAGGAAGGAAATTATAACAATTAGAGCAGAAATTAATGCATTGGAGACTAAAAGAACAATACAAGGAATAAATGAATCAAAGAGTTGGTTCTTTGAAAGATTAAATAAATTGGCAAACCCTTAGCCAACCTTATCCAAGAAAAGGAAAGAAAAGACTCAAGCATGCAGAATTAGGAATGAAAAGGGTGAAATCAAAATGGACCCTGCAAAAATCCAGATTATCTACACCTACTTTGAGAAATTGCATTGTTATAAGATGGAAAATGCAGAAGATATGTAGAGATACATGTGAATTACCAAACCTGAAACAAGAAGATATCAAAATCTTATATAAATCAATGCCAATCAATGAAATCAAAGATGTAATTAAAAACCTACCAACAAAGAAAAGCTCAGGCTCTGATGGATTCACTGTTAAATTCTACAAGAAATTTAGAGGCGATCTCATATCACTACTTCTCAAACTCTTTAACAAAATTAAAAGGGAAGTAATACTCCCAAATTCATTCCTGGAAGCAAGCTTTACCCTGACACCAAAACTGGACAAGAACCCAACTAAGAAAAATGACTATGGACCAATTTTCCTAATGAACATAGATGCAAAATTTCTCAATAAGATATTGGCAAACAGAATGGAGGAAATCATCAAGAAGATTACAGGCCAAACTGAATTCATCCCACTGATGCAGGGATGGTTCAACATATGCAAATCAATAAATGTGATACACCATATTAACAGAGCCAAAGACAAAAACATAAGATCATCTCAATAGACATAGAAAAATATTTTGACAAAGTTTAGCACCATCCATGATAAAAACCCTAGAGAAAATTTCAGTAGTAGGTCTTTATGTCAATCCGATAAAAGCTATCTATGACAAACTAACAGCAAACATCATACTAAATGGACAAAACCTGAAAAGAAAGCTTACACTCTAAAATCAAGAACAAGACAAAGATGTCCACTGTCTCTACTCTTATTCAACATAGTCCTGGAAACTATAGCCAGAGCAGTTAAACAAGAGAAAGAAATAAAATTAAATTATCATTATTTGAGGATGACATGATACTCTACATAGAAGTTCTCAAAAATTCCAGTAAAAGACTGCTAGATTTAATAAGCAAATTCAGTAGTATAACTGTGTACAAAGTCAACACTCAAAAAGCAATGCCTTTCTTGTACACAAACAACAAACTCACTGGGAGAGAAATTAGAGAAACAACACCTTTCACAATAGCATCCAAAAAAATGAAATACCTAGGAATCAGTCTAATAAAGTATGTGAAACATACTTACATTGCAAACTACAGTACTCTGATAAAGGAGATTATAGAGGATATCAGAAAATTGAAAGATATCTCTTGCTCTTGTGGAAGAAGAATGAATATAGTGAAAATAGCCATACTTCCCAAACTGTTATACAAATTTAAGGCAATTCTGATTAAAATTCTAACAGCATATCTCACAGACTTAGAGAAAACAAACTTAAAATTCATTTGTAACCATAAGAGATTAGAATAGCAAAGGCAATTCTGGGCAACAAAGACAAGGCAGGGAGCATCACAGTCCCTGATTTGAAATTATACTACAAAGCTACCGTGATAAAAATAGTGTGGTACTGGCAAAAAAAAAAACAGACCCAAAGATCAATGGAACAGAATAAAAGATGCAGAAATAACTCTTGACATACTCAGCCACCTTATCTTTGACACAGGTGCCAAATACATTCACTGGAAGAAAGATAGCCTCTTTAATAAATAGTGCTGGAAACACTGGCTTTGCACATGCCAAAGATTAAAATCAAGCCCATAACTTTCACCATGCACTATATAAATTTAAAAATGCATCAACAGCCTAAATATTAAAACAGAAATATTAAATCTGCTGGATGATAGAATAGGTAAAACTCTTGAAGACAGTGTAAGCAAAGTCTTTATGAATAATACCCTTTATGAATAAAGTCTGGTTTTTTTGCCAGTACCACACTATTTTTATCACCCTGATTACACAGGAAGTATCACAAAAAATCAACAACTGGTATCTCATCTTATTAAAAAGTTTTTGTACAGCAGAAGAAACCACCAACAGAGAGAAGAGACAATCCACAAGGTGGAAGGAAATGTTTACCAGCTGTTTCTCAGACTAAAGATTACTATCAAGAACATATAAAGAACTCAAAAAATCAGACCTTCCAAATTTAAAGACCCAATACAAAAGTGGGGATCTGAGATGAATACAAATTTCTCAAATGAAGAAACACAAACAGCAAATAAATATATGAAAAAATGATCAACATCACTGGTCATTTATGAGATGCAAATTAAAACAACACTGAGATTCCATCTCACTCTAGAAAGAATGGGTATTATCAAGAAATCAACCAATAAATGCTGGTGGGGATGTGGGGAAAAAGGAACCCTTCTCTACTGTTGGTGGGAGTGTAGGCTGGTATAACCACTGTAGAAATCAGTGTGGAGATTCCTCAGTAAACTACGATTAGAGCTCCTATTTGACCTAACTATTCCCCTTCTGAGTATTTTCCCAGAAGAATTTTTAAAAATGCCACAGCAATATATGTGCACTTATGTTTTTAACTGCACAATTTGTAATAACTACATCTTGGAAACAACTCAAATGTCCATCAGTGGAGGAATGGATAAAAAAGATGTAGTCTTTTTATACAATGGAGTACTACTCAGCCATAAGGAAGGATAAACTGGAGACTTTTATAGGTAAATGGATGCAACTGGAGACCGTACTCATAAGTGAAATAAATCAGACTCACATGTGTAAACATCATATTGTTTCCCTAGAGTGAGAAGCTGAAAGATTATCTAAGATCCAAAATGTACGATAGATATTGTGAAATGGGAAGAAACTTTTCAAAAAGAAAGAGAAACTAGAATGAGGGAAAGGAGAAAAGAAGGAAGGGAAAAGCAAAAGAGAAAATATATATAAATTATATATATATATTATATATACATATATAGTTAAGATAGCTATACTATTAATTTCTCTTAGTTCTTTGAAAAGAAAGGTTTGTGCTTATATTTTTTGGACAATTAAATGCCTACATCTTGTACCCTGAGTAACTAATTTAGAGAAAACAATATGAAATGTATTAATCATTGTGACTCACCTGTGATCTTGTTTGGATTTTTTTCTTTTTAAATTAAAATTTATGCCCAGCTAGCTCAGTCAGTAGTGCATGAGACTTTTACCATAAACTTTTTTAAAAAATGAGAAAGCCTTCCTGAGAAAATTATCATGTTCTAACCCATCAGCATCTTTTGGCCTCTTGGATGTCCACATTCTCTTATTTTCACATCATTTCCCATTGGTTCCCATTCGTTGTTGTTCTCTCACCTTCTTTTCCTGCTATCATCATAATTTGTCTTTGCCTAGTCACCTACTTCTTATTCATGCCTTAATACATGAAGCTTCCCATTCCTCTTACTTCTATTTTTGCCTGTTTTTACATGTCACCTCTCACTGGTCTTTTTCAAGCATGAATCTGTTCTTACTCTGAGTCACAGTGAAATGCACCAATGTTTTCGTAAAAGAATGGTGATTAAGAAGGAATGAAACAACTGAAAAAGATTTTTTGAAAGATATATAGCTTTTCAAAGGAGACCTGTGATTTCTTTCACACTTTTATAGTCATGCACCTCTTCAAGAATCTACTGAAAACTAGGAACGTATTCCTCAGACAAATGCTCACCACCCCATATGTACAATATTTGTTCTATGCATTTCATACAACAATGTAATAGTTATTTTCCCCTCATGGGAACAAAATACCTGACAACTACAATTTAAAACAGGAGAGGTTTATTTGGTTCACAGTCTCCAGTGGGTTCTGTTCAAAATCAGCAGTGCCGAGGCAGAACTGGTATAGTGAAAGGACCCGACGGGGGATTCCTTCTCTCCCCATGGCAACCAGGAAGCAGAGAGAGAAGGGAGGAGCACCAGGGACAAGAATACACCCTTCCACGTCATGTCCTTACTGATCCCCTTCCAGTCAGGCCCCACCTTCTAAGAGCACATTTAGCTACTAAACTCACCAATGAATGAATCCACTGATGTGTACAAGCCTCCCTGTAATCCAACCTTCCAAATACAGGAAATTTTGGAGAGACAATTTGTATTGGTGAACATTTACCAAATCAGGAGAGTGAGGTACTGCTTTTACAGGTGGGTTAAATTATTTCTGGGACTAAGATAGTCAATTTAAAATATTGTCTCTGAACATCCTTTTGGGCAAGTCCAGAATTATTCTTAGGAAGCCCAAATGCTAAGCCCATATGACACGTGTGAAATCACTCTAAAACACTCAAGAAATCCATCCTTGTATTTCAGGAAGAGATGTTGAAGAGCTTGCCCACTGAGTCACACCACTCCAGCTTCAGAAACCTTTCTCTGGTTTACTACCAAGAAACCAGAGCCAGGCACAGTCCCACTTGCTGGTCCTGTTTCCCAGGGGTGTCTTCTTCAGAGGTCTTCAGTGCAGATACCCTGAAATCCTCGAGCTCCTTCAGCCACCACCACCCCACAGCTGAAGTGGTTTTTCTCAGCGAGGTCACTCTTTTTACACATGCAAGTGTCTGTACTTCAGGGAAGCTCCAGTTTCTCTTCCTGGCTTTACTTTCTTTCCAGAGCTTGAATACCAACCCCCCTTGAATGGGAGAAAACATTATCTCTTTAGAAAGGGTGAGGTATCTTTTTGTTTCCTTCCCTAATCAATCAATCCCTACCATAGTCATGAGCATGGAAGAGATGCACAGATGGTTGCTGAGTGAGGGAATGTTTGGATAGACGAATGTACCCCTCCTTCCAATGACCATTAGGAGATTCAAGACAAAATTTCAGTCCATCATTACAATATGCACAGACTTTATGATATATATAGCTTTTCTATATTTATCTCACTTTTGTGTTCATCTCTTTTTTCACCTTTGTGTACCTTTTTCTCATTTTCTGTCACAAATTTTGCTTCTTGCTATGTTACATGTAATTGTGCATAGCCCTTCAACTTAGTTTTTAAAGGAAGCATAATATGAAGGAAGTAATTTTTTTCTTTTTTCACTGTACAAGCTGTGATCTAAAACTATAGCTAGTGTTTACATTTTAAAAACTTGTTACAATAAATGACACATGGCCATTAATGTCTCCAGATAGCCCTTTCTTCACTTGCAACACATTTTTCTATTCTTGCCGCTTGTACTAACTGTTCTGGAAGTCCTGCTTCATGGGTCTTCAGGTGCCCTGTTATGGGTGCCTTAGTGTCTTGAATCAACTTAAAAATGTATACCTTTCAAGGTCCTTTTGACTTTGAGTAAGAACCAGATATTACACAGTGCCTAGACAGAAATTTCCATAAACATTTTGAATTACTTCAAGACATCCAGACAGCCACAGAAAGACACAAAAGAGGATTTCCAGAATTGCTTCATTAAGTGGCAAGAGTAATGGTGATAGGTATATCTGGAGCAAGGAAGACTATTCTGAGGAGGTCAAATTTTTCTGTGTGTATATTTTAAAATATCTATCACACTGTTTTCTCTCTGAATTTCTTTTACTACTTTATCTGAAACACATGCACACATATATAATTATAGAGAGAAAAAAGATGAAAGAGAGAGGACACAGACACACACAGAGAGAGAGAGAGAGAGAGAGAGAGACAGACAGACAGACAGACAGACAGACAGAGAGAGAGAGAGACAGAGAAACAAGCCTAACATGGGAGGAATAAGCAACTGTAGTGATCTGCACATACCTGAATCTATCTTATTTTTTCCACACCTGGTTTATGGAGGATACAATTATGAATATTTATCTTGCTAGAGTTTTTTCAAATATGAAAAAAATCTGTGTAGATCTGTAATCCCAGGTGCACTGTAACTTTTATGAGAGGAACTTTTATTTCTAAACTTCACTGAAAAATGCAATTTTCAAATACATGTGTGTAAAAATGACTACCACTACGCTCCTTTTCTGTGACTCAGTAATGTGTGTTTCCTAAAAGAAATCTGCACCAAAGACCCCATAACTGTGTATGCTTGAGGGGAAGGAAAAGGTATCCTCTGCCTCCTTCGGGTCACTGTGTGGACTGAAAAATTAAACTGCCTTCCTACAGATGAAAAGGAGACAAGTACACATTTTGTTTACAATATTTTAAATGTACATGGGAGTTCTAACATAAAGATCCAAAGAAACAGAACTGAACATTTATGTGCTAGTTCAGACAAAGACTAGTAAAACATAAAACATGAGATGACAAAGGAGTTTGGGGTGAGACAAAGTAACAAGGAAGAGAAAGATTCATTTAATAAGATTTATTTATACCGACTTCTCTTGATCTCATCTCCCACCTCTAGGGACAAAGAAAGGATCCTTTTTCTTGTAGGAAAGTCAGAATGCCCTGTCTACATCTATTTTTTAAATTCCTTTACTTTAAGTCTCATGTTTTCTTTTAAAATACACATAAATTTAATTTTCAATATATAGTAGCATTCATTATAAATTTATCTTAATGGACACCTATAAATTATGTGTTTATGGGGTGCTATGTCATGTTTTGAAGCATATATATTATGTAATGTTAAAATCAATATAAACATTTGTAAGCTTGGCATGGTGGTGTATGCCTGTAATTCCAGCACTCTGGAACCTGAGACAGAAGGATTGCCGTAAGCTCCAGGTCAGCCTGGGCTACAAGTGAGTTCAAGTCCAGCCTAAAGTGCATAGTGAGACCCTGTCTTCAAACAAACAGACAGGAAAACAACAACTATATATATGTGTGTGTGTGTGTGTGTGTGTGTGTGTGTGTGTGTGTGTGTGTGTGTAGCATTTCAAACATTTATCATTTCTTAGTGCAAATACTCTAAATCCTTTCTTCTATTTCTTTTGAAATATACTGCACATATTATTATCTGCAATCACCTCACTGAGCAATGGAACATCAGAACTGGTTTCTCTTATCTAAGAGAAACACTATAAAGTAATACTTTAAATTAGTTAGGGTTGAGAGAAGCAAATTTCTCACTAACGTGCAGGTGGATCCAGGGCTTGCAATACTGACCATGTAAACTGTTGGAGAAGAACCCCAGGGTGTGTGGAATCCCTGGTGATCGAAATGATCAGCAATAAAGTTTGCTCTAATTCTTCTTCAGTGTTTATACTATTGAAAGTATATTGAAAATTATATGAAATCTCTGTTTTGCTTGACAAAATCCTCCTAGGTCCAGTACCATGTAGCCTGTTCCATAGCTACAACCCACTGTCTAACAAGAAATAATTGGACCTTCTCCTGGACAATTAGTGGACTTACTAAGATTATAAAGTGTAAAAGAATGGCTTGAAGAATATGAAGCAAGGAAACTAGCATTTACCCCAACACATTCCTACATTCTCGTTTGATACTGTAAGATTTCTATTATTATTTTTCAAATGAAGACATACAAACTAGGTAACATCAAATAATCTGTCTTACTGCAAAGATGGAACCTAACAAAGATAGTTAGAAATGTGATATGCTTAGCTTAAAAATTCATAATTTTTAGTATGTCTAGATCAGTTCTCTGGCCTCTAGAATATTTGTCTAGCATAAAGAAAGAAAAGCAAATAGATCTAATTTCTCTAAAAATAGAAATATTGATCGGTATTGATATTGACTTTGAAGATCAGTACAAAGTTTTGATGAAGGATTCATTCTGGAAGTTAGCTTTTGCTTATTTGTAGCATTTTTCTCTGAAATATTTCCCACCCATCAAGAAGTAGGACACAGCTAATAATTAAAATATAGAATGAAAGAAACTACTGCTTAACAACAGCACAGGCTTAGCCACAGGCTTTCCTCAAAGCTTCAGAGTTATAAGAATATTCTCTAAATCTGCATATACAGTTTCAATTGCCTACAAGTTAAGTAATGTGTCTCATGGAAATATATTAATTTTATGTTATTTTCTAAAAGTAAGAAAAGCATATTCCCAGCTGCAAACACAAAGTTGAAGAAATGTTTTACTGAGTTCAGAGTAGCTTTAGGGCTGAAGTAATTTTTCACTCAATGAATACTTAAAATACTATGGATAGCACAGACCAAGCAAAGAATTTTATTTTATTTTATTTTATTTTATTTTATTTTATTTTATTTTATTTTATTTTATTTCAGAGCACGGTTATAGTGCTTTTAGAGATTGGGACTCCTAGAATTAAAAAAACAAAAAAGGAATTTTGTTCCATGTGGTTTTCAGAAATAAACTAAATTTACTTTTGCACTACATTTCATTTTATCTATCTCTGGGAACATTTTTCAAGTACATGGTGGATTTAATCCCATTAATCATTGGAAATATGATGAGGGGCTCATTTTCTGATTTTCATAATCAGCTGTGGTAGCTGTGAGATATTACTGCCTTATAGGGACATCTGCTGGTAGATAAATAAAGGTCTGGAACAATCAACTGCTGCCTGCTCGGTGTTTACCAGGCCTTCTCTTTGAGGCTGCAGCCTTGTATGCATCTGCTTCAGATACTGCGTGGCTGTTAAAATTCTAAATATTGTGTCATTTCATGGTCCAGTTCTTCCCAAGTCACATAAAACTTGCATGCATTACACATGTGCCTTGTTCACATTGCAGAGGCACACATGTATTTATTTTTTTCTTTTAACAAACTGACCATATATTATCCTGGAGACCTCGGAATTTCTGGAAACTCATCTACTCTGAGGCAAAAGGCATGAGCATGTCACTACTTGGAACACAGAGATTCTTCACATTAAGCCATCACCTGCTCCGTTACCTAGCTGGGATTTCCAGATCAGTGTAACCATCTGTAACATGTGGGAAGAAAACAATTCCCAAACTGGAAAACCAAAGTAATGCTAAGTTGATAATGTTACAAACTTTTTAAAATTCAGGCCTTTGACAGCTTCATGAGAAGACAATCTTAATTTTATCATTAAACTAAAATGTTCCCTTCCACTCAGCTGCAAAAGACTTCTCGGTAATCATTAGTTGCAGCGAATTAATCACCTCTCACTTTAAAAATGATTACTTGATGAAAATAGAGGGACCAGTAGTACTAGTTTTACTAACCTTAAGCAGCTCCAAAAGGATTAAATAATTTATTTTCCTTTGGTGTTTTATTAAACAGGGCTTACCTTTATACGCCATCTTCAGAAAAACAGCACTGTGTTAAATCATATATTATAGACTTAAAATTAAATTGCCCATAAAAGTCAATATTACTAACAGTACAGCGTAGCAGCTTATTCATGCCACTTCTTTAAACTCACCACACATTAATGCACTAATGCTTTGGAAAATAAAGAATCATCATGTGCCTCCCCAGAGGTTGTTCTCTTATTATTTATATACATTTTTTTAAAGTGCCTGGAAGACTGTTTCATATGCTAAGGCATTGCCTACCATAAGAAACAATATCATCATTAACTAATTACAGCTGAGTAATAGTATTGCGCATTTTGACAGGTTAACGCATATTCTGTTAAGAGTTGAAAGCTCCAAGAAGAGAATAATAAAGCCAATACACTCACAAAATCCTCTAATGCCAATATGGAAAAGAGACATTTTGAGGATTCTCAACACTATATATCTTTCTTTTTTCGTCTTTCCCGACTGTATAAAAAAGCATGTGAATTTGTATTAACTTTCTAAACTAATTCAACTTGTTTGTACTGATTTTGTCTCATCATAAATCATAGAATCTACTGATATGCAGTTTCAACATGCTGAAATCATTAATGTGGGTTGTTTTTTTCTTTAGCAATGAAGCAGCAAGACACGTGGTAATTCTTGGAGGTGAAAAAATAAAGCTAGTCATGAGATGAAAATCAGTGTTTTCAAATGTGCTATAGTTCATTCCAAATACTAAAAAGCAAAACACAAAGACATGCCTGAAATGGTACACCATCTACATTGGCTCTGGAAATCTGCCTGGCTTACCTGAAAAATATTAGGAGGCAGAATATAAAACTAACTCATTCACTTTCTGATTTCTGCAACAATGACTCATAAAATATTTTTGGCTAAGTTATTGTGTCTTCTTGTTTTCAATCTCATCTGCAATTTATCAATATTCTGAAAAAAAGAAGGATAGAAATTTGTGCTGGGGATATAGCTCAGTGGCACAAGTGCCTACCTGGCAAGTGCAAGGTCCTGAGTTTGATTCTTGGTACCAAAAAAAAAAAAAAATTGCTTTCTAAACCCTACCCTGGAGTAACCAAAGAAAAGGCCAATTAAAAAGTTTCATCCTTTCATATGCACTTCTGATATGACCACAAATGCAGTATTAATCAAACATGCATGCAAAGTATATGTCGAGAGTCTTATTTCTTATTGTAGCTCATAAACATTTTCCTCCTAATTGTATTGTCATGCAACTTGACTTGAAAATATTTGTAGAATTGCTTAGTTTGCTGCAAAAATGAGAAAAGAAAGTGGGCATATCAAACACAATAAGAGGCTTTGCACTAAACATTGATAACAAATTTCAGTATAATAAAACTAAGTCATTTAAGATATTTTCTTTTGGCAACATGGGTATGGAATGACAAAGTTTCTTTTAAAAAAATGACAATGTATTTTCTTGTCAAATACAAATGAATCATGGCTTAGCATATACCAAAAGAAGAAACAATAATAAAATCAGAAGGTAAAATGACACCCATACCTTAAAAGATGGTACAAGTATTGAAAAACACAAAAAAATTTTACAAAAAATTTAAATTATTTACCTTTATAGTTCAGCACGAATGTCCTACAGCTAATTATCATGAGATATTGCCTGGAAATTAACCAGTCACGTTGTGTTTCTATCTCCAGATTTACAATTAGTAATGCTATTAATGTGGTTCCTGTACTTAGCGTTACTAATTATATTGCTATGAACTAATGGTGTTAAAAATAGCAATAGCCATCAACTACCAATTAATGCTAATGAGAGCATATAAACCTTGGCATTGTAATGAATTTTAAAATTATTGTTGCTTGTGTTCCTTTTGTAATCCTGCAAAAATGGGTGTAACCAGTAACTACTGAAGTAGGGCACTGACTGAAAGCATGGTTACCAAATCATTGCAGGAAAATCAGAAATACTGAATGGCTCCTTGAAGAAATAGACACATTTGTTTTATATATATTCTATTTTAGGTTCATAATTCCATACACAAGTTTTTGGGAGGATTGTTTGCTAAGAAGATAATTTTTTTTATTTTAAAAATTTTTTAAATGAAAGAACAATGAAGACAAAATCAAAACTACACAAAAACAACAAAAATGATACATGACCTCAAGACAAAAAGATAGAAATTTACAGTGATTGCTATATTACATACTGTTATCTTCAACAAAGTTGCTTGATACTGTCTTTGATTGTTTGATTAATCTTACATCCTTATGTCTAATGGAACGAGCAACTTCATTAAAAAAATAAAAATTTGGAAACAAAATCTGTAAATGTTTCAAATGTATAAATAAAAAAGAAAAATTTCAAAAATGTTGGAAGGAAGTATTTATGGAAAAAATTAGTCAACAATTTCTTCCTCTTGTAATTTATATAAGGCACCATATATCAGAAGTTCAAATGTAAACTTAAATGTCATATATTAGTTAGTTTAAGCTACATTATTGTGCAGTAACAAACATCCATTAATGGCTTAACATGCAAAAATTTATTTCTTGCTTAGAGTAGATTTCAACACAGTCATTCAAGGACTATCACTCATGTCAATTACTCATGAATCAGACCTTAGAAACTTTCCATCTTGTCATATGTTACCATTATTTTCAGACAGAACTTGAAAAAATCTGTTTGGTCTATTACGTCCATATAGAGGTGACTTATACCACTTTGTTTCACATTTCAAAAACAAACAAATAAACAAAATAAACAGAGTATATGATTGTCTCTAAGTTGAAAGTGAATGAGAATGAATTCCAAAAGAACTGAATACCAATGAGCAAACACCTATGTTTTAGTACTTTCACACTGTGTCAATGACCGTAGCAAGAAGATTGTCTAGAGAAATGTCCTTGGAATAGTGGTGGTTCTAATATATCTTTTTAGGTTTCTAGAATATATATTTTTAAGTTTCCAGAAATGGTATTTGATTTTGTCACTAAAAAAGAATAAACAAACAAATACCAGGAGAGTGGTATTTCCCCAGTAGCACACAATGCTAACCATATATTCCATGCAAATTTATCTTTTCAACTTCTATTTTAATATGTATTTTGTCAGCAGTTCCTTCAGCCTTTGGTTCTAGTCAAAAACATAGTGGACTTCAAGAACTAGAAAATAATAAAATGCAATTAGGACAGAATGGGGCAGATAGGAAAAAGGAAAAATTTAGCCAAAAAAAGAGGCTAAAGATATGCATATATACATGTAAGTGTTACTTTCAAACTAGTACAAAATATGCTAAGATGTCAGCACTAACACTGGCAGTCGTATACCACCAAAGTGTTGGATACTGAAATATGCACTCTAAAACATGATTATGCAAGAGTTCAGTATTTTTGTCAAAATATATTATTGCAATACTTCAGTATAAAAATTATTTTGAGGTAAAAGCACTTGAAAATAGCAAATATAGGAAAAGACTTTCTTTGAACTCCTTTTATCTGCCTAAAGACAGATCCTTAAAAAGGAAGCAATTATCATAAAGCCTCTATCCAAGAGTTTCATTAACTTGGAAGACTGACTCTTATTGCAGAAATGGAGACTAGAAGTTGACATCACTTTGGCAAAGTTGGTCACATGCTATCATAGCTCTCATCTGTTCTTCAAAGGACCCATTTTACTTTCTTAAAAATAATTTACTCTCCTTTAAGTAACCTGCATTTTCCTCCAGTTATCCTTCTAGAAGCTATATAAACTCAAATCTCAAGGTTGAAGGACATATTAACTATTTCCTTATGATGACTCAGTGTACATAATGTTGAAAATTAATACACTTGCATATGTTTTCTCCTGTTAGTCTACCCATTGTCAGTGTTCTTTCCATGGATACAGCTATGAAAACAAAGTAAACCTAGGAAAACAAAGTATTTTTCTCTCTATGGAAGATGAAAGAAGACACTAAAGACCCACATTGTGTTTGTAATCACAATGCTTACAAACCTATACATTTATAACGACAAGGACAAAATATAACGTCAACAATAAAGCAATGATATGCATCACAACCAAAGTCTGCCTCACAATGAGGGATGCAGAGAAGTCCAGGTTAGGCTCCACTTGTGATTTTCCTTCTGATTCTCTAACATGTACAAAAAACACCTCAGAAACAGTAACCTAAAATAAGTCTTATTTAGGTCTTATCCTCTACTTTTCAATTAGGTATAGCACTTCTATATTGTCAGCTCTGATGTCAGTGTTGACTGGCATTGCACCTAAACTGGGTACAAACCACCAATTTTGCTGGTGTCAATGACCTGTACTGCTGAGCTGGTAAAAACTGCCCTGAAACTTGTATTAGAACTATGGTTATAAAACAACATTATTTCTTGTCTCATGCCATAGCTAAAGGCCAGTGGCATTCAGGTATATCTCTTATAAAGCAGTTCAAGGATATTCAAATCCAACAACCCAACTTTCAATCTCACAACCACCTCTCACAATGCAACTTTCAATCAGATTTCACAAAAAGCTAAGGCTATAAATTTAGGACATCTAAAATCAGTTCCCAGTGTTAGAGTCTGGGAGTAAATATACCTGTGGGGTAGAGGACCTATCTGAATTGCCTGAAGTTATTTTCAAACGACTCTGCTCCACTGCGGTACTCTAAAACTTAACTGTGCTGATACAAAAACGTTGAGGTGGGTGTGTTTGGGCCATGTTTTCTTTTCCAATTACTATCACTGTGTGCGTCATATTTCCCCATGACTCAGAAATTTAAGACATCAATTTCATCAGTCTGTAGGCTTTATGCTTCAAGAATTTGGAATGAACACATTGCAGTGGAATATCTATGCTACTACATCTGGAGCATCCGTGGGAAGGACTTGACGATCGGAAGTAGGCATCACCACAAAGCCTCCATCACTCACATGTCTGATGAGTAATGCTAGCTGTCAGTCAGGTCCTTACTATGCTCAGCCAGAACTCTGCACAGAATATCACCCTCTCCCTCTATAACCATTCTTTCACAGCAGGCATCCTGAAAATTCCTCTAGGGCACCTCAGGGCTTCAAAGGTAAATGTTCAAAGAGGCAGAATGCAAAAGTACAAGATTTTTTTAAGTTTTGGAAAACAGCTTAGTACAATTTCTGAGGGGTTCCATTGGTCAAGTAATCTTACGGCCAAAATACCAACGGTAGGACAGAGACCACATATCTCTTTTCTTTGGTACTGGGAATCGAACTCAGGACCTTGTGGTTGCCAGGCAGGTGCTTGCACGGCTGAGCTATATCTCCAGCCCCTGCATAGCTCAACTGAAGGAATATACAGCATTTGGGGACTATGTCTTAAAGTTGTGGCATCTACTTATAATAAAATATTTTAGGTATTTGGCTTATAATCTTCAACTTGTATTCTATTTCTCTAGATACCTACTGTATATCAGCGTACTCACTTTATTTGGAAGTTTGCAATTAGGACTTTTCTAAGCATTTCCTCAACTCTTTTTTTAAAAGTCCTGAGTAGAAAGACTGGGTAGCTGGTGGAAAGATGGCAAGTTCTACTATCGCACTAAAAAAACAGTTTTTAAAAATTACTGAAACAAGACTGAAATTCTAATGTGGGGTTCATAATTACTGAAAACATTTAGTTTATATAAATTCCTTTTAGACAAAGTACAGTCGTGTTCAATGACCTTGAGTGGAATTCATTTATCTAATAGCACACTCACAGACAAATCTCAAGAATGCACGTGTATTTTGTGACAATGATTATTAAATGGAACTAAAAAGTGTCGGTGATTCTTATATCTTGTTAATATATATGATAAAGTAACCTGGCTCCATCAAAAGGTATTAAAATAATAAAGGTAGATGCATTTATTTTACCAGCAATAGAAAAGATAAAAGCCTTTATAGTTCCAAAAATTTCAAGACATTAAAATTTTGTACAATTGGGTAAATGACACTGTAATTTGAAAAAATTAACAGATGTATTGATATCATCATCATAAGCTATATCTATATCTAAACTGCTATCAAAGTCTACTTCAACTAAAGAATAAAAATAATGGATTTGGTTGCCCTCTTATTTTAGTTTTTCTCCGGTACCGGGAACCGAACTCACGACCTTGCGCTTGCCAGGCAGGCGCTTTTGCCGCTGAGCTAAATCCCCAGCTCCTGCCCTCTTATTTTAAAAAAATAACTCAATGAAGTTTGAGTTTCATCATTTGAGAAACAAGTTCTATACAATTTGACTAATTCACATTCTAATCAAACGCCTTTAAGGACAAGCACAAGAAATGAGAATTGAAATTCTGTTACTTCTTATGTACAGAACTTGAAATGGACATTTTGTTACTTTCATCAACTACACTTTTTCTTTTCTTTCTTTTATCTGTTTTGTTGTTTTGTTTTGTTTTGTTTTTTGGTATTTTTGAGACAGGGTCTTGCTATAGAGTTCAGACTGGCCTTGAATTCACTGCATACCCCAAGCTGCCCTGGAACTCAGTACAATCCTCCTGCTGGAGTTTCCTGAGTACTGGGATTACAGGCATGCACCACCATGCCCAGCTCATCACCAACTACACTTTTATATAAAAATCTTTCAGTTCCCTGTACAGAATGAAAGTTTCCTGAGGGTAGCATTTGTCTCCTCATTGACTTCCAGGATTTAGTCCAATGAGTAGTTGGCTAAGAACTGTTCTATTTTTTTTTCCATACTTAGAATTCATTATTTTCAATTCTTAGCAGTGCCTGGACTATTCCACTCAGATAAAGGACAGTACTCTAAGACGAGGTTATATGTATAGAGATAACCTTTGTCTATGTTTCCTTTCATTTAAATGTGAATCAGTATCTTTCAGACAGAAAAAAAAGACATATTTTTATAAAAGATAGTGGTAATTCTACAAAGATGTGCTGAGATATATATATGTATATATATCCAAATTAAAATAAACTATCAAATTTTGAGAATGGGTAGAAATAACCTACATAAGCAAACAAAAATATCAAAAACATCAGGGAAAATTCCACAAAAGCAAAATATAGGATTTGTACAAAAAGTGCAAGATTTTACTAGACAGCAGGCATAGGGGTACACACCTATAATCCCAGCCCTCCGGAGGCTGAAGCAGGAGGATGGTTGGTAGTCCAAAATCAGCCTAGTCTACAGAGTGAGCTCAAGGGCAGCCTGAACTGTATAGCCAGACCTTTTCTCAAGAAGCACCAGAAAAAAAAAAAAAAAAAAAAAAAAAGCATAAATAATAGGTATAGATATACTTTATAAAGAATTGTGACCATTAATTGTGATATGTGAACTTAACTACCTGGCAGATTAATAAAGTTCTAGGTGTGTCTGTACATGACTAACATGCAGGCCCAGAAACTCAAGGGGAAGACACACACCAGGTATGCACGTCGCCAAGCAGTAGGCTTGTAACCCGGATGGAATGAAAACGGAAGTGATTTCTGTGCAGGAGCTCCAGTCTTTGCCATCAGCTTTGGATTTTGGTCTTAAATTTCTTCAGGCTTCCAGTACAGACTCTTTGGCCATTAACAGAGATCACACTGGAGATCACTATGCACTTCTACTTCTCAATCCTTGGCTTTGCAGTATGCGACAGCCATTTTGGATTCTTCTACTTCCTGTTCCACAGATGACCACTGTAACTCTTCGGCTCCTGACCCTGTGGCCTTACCTAACAAGTTCCTTCGGTAATTATATGTGTGTCTTATACTGATTCTGTTCCTCTTCAAAACCCTAATACAAGTGTATATGTAGTTGTATATAGATATAGAGTAATGTCAAGCACACTTTATCAGAGTTGATTCATACAAAATTAACATAAAAAAAATAAAATACAAGCAAATACAGTTCTGAGGAAATCTTGGAGCATACGATTGGTAACACCTTAAAACATACAACACTTATAATAAAGCTATTGTAGTAAAGTGCTAGCTATGAACATCTGACTGAAAAATAAACTCCTGGGGCTGGATAAAATAGCCTCAAACACAAAGGGATAATTAGGAAAACAGCAAATAATATAAATAATATTTTATTTTTTGTGTGTATCTTTTTAAAAAATATTTTATTTTAGAAGTATTATAATTAAAAAATTAGATATCTTACCTGAAACCATTAAAATACACCAAATGGAATAAATTTATAAGTTTTAAAGAGAAAGTTAGAAAAATATCAGGAAATATTCAGTTGTAAAATGAAGTCTTATAAAAGCATATGTTAGAAATATAAGAATCAATTAAGAAAACTAATAATAGGAAATATGTGTATATAACTCCCTAAGGTTTAAAATCACATAGCACAACAAATGTCATAAATAAAAATATCTGCAAAATATGATAAAAATTTAGTATCTCTAAAGTGACAAAATCAGCTTCAAATTGATTCTCAACTTTCTAGTAATCTCTAAAATACAGATTTAAGGACAGAGTACTCATTTTTCACCAAATGAATTAATAAAAATTAAAAGAATCATACTACCATTACTGGTGGGAACATAAATTTGTAAGACCTTGTTATAAGCTTTTCTAGCACTGTAAATAAACACAAGAAATATACGCATTCATTTATCTAGTAAGATCATTTGTGAGAATTTGTTCTAGAGAAATGAATGGTGCCAACATGGAGGTAGATGTTTATCATGCTCTGCTTGCATGTCATAATCCCATATTGAGTAATAACAAAGACCAGTTTGGTCTTTATAAAAGAATGGGTGAATATTTATGGAATATTTTGTAATTATTCAAATGGAAGTCAGAGAGCTACACACTGACTAGCCTGGGAACCCCTGATCTGTTAAGAGAAAAAGTCAATTTCACACTATTTTCCCTAACTAAATTCTGTATTTAACAACATGAAAAGACAAAGGGAAAAATGCTGATAAAGTTTGTATAAACTTAAAAATCTATGTGGAAAGAATGCCTGAGGATTAATTACATTTGAAGGCTAGGGTTTGGAGGTCAACAAAACAGATGATTTTTCTCTTTCTCTTAGTTGTTTGACATTTCCCTAAGCATGCGTTGCTTTGTAATTACATCCAAAAACAAAACCAACTCAAAACAAGTAGTGTCCTTGAATTCAATTTTAAAAGAAGTGTACTTAAAACACTGTTATTCTTTTACAGATTCCTCCCAACCTTGGCTAGAATTGGGGGGGAGGTTCAGCTTTTCTTTTTTTTTTTTTTTTTCTATTTTGCAAGTACAATAAGTCCTCGACTTACAAACACTTGAGTTGTGAACTTCTCCAGATACACCTGGACCTCGAATTGCAGACGTTCATAGAGGAGAACAAATCAAAGAAATAACTCACATGAGTGCTGGACATTATCGCAGTTGTGCCACTACATACTTACTGGGCAGTGTGATGGTTACTAACAGGAGAGGGTGGTGGGAGATGGTGGAGATGAAGGATTATCAGCAATTGGGGGGGGGGCAAGATGGAATTTCGCTTACACCTGATGCTCACTGGGTAAGTTTTTTTGATATTTCAATGCTGTCTACTCCCTTGAAAAAAATGGCCCAGTCGTATCTGAGTAGTAGCTCTTTCTCTCACCATAGATGACTCCACCCTACTGTCCTCCTCCAGTTACTAGCTGCCTTTTGTCAGTTCACCCTGTGCAATCTGCTACATCCCAGTTATTGTACTGTATTGTACCAGTTTTCAGACAACTGTAAAAGTAAAAATAATTTATTTACAATTTTTTGTGTGTGTTTGGTTATTTTTATGCTTTACATTGTATATTTGTGTCAAAGTGGTATAACACTCACTTTGTCGAAATTATGAACAGTCCAACTAACATTCTTCAGAACAGAACTCTTTCCTAACTTGGGGATTTCCTTTATAAACCTTTTCTTCTCTATGCCTGGCAAAGTGGAATCCAGCTGCCACCACGCCTGCCTTCCAATTGTATGTGCAAAGGATGCTGCTCTCTGAAGCATGAAGAGAAGACCAGTTGTCTGGGCACACGTTCTTAATTTGGATTACGGCATGACCTGGAACTATTACATAGTTGGGGCTTATTTTAGTTCTGCCTTATCTTAGTTCTCTGGTAAAGGCTACCAATTTCAAGAAAAGCAGAAAGTAAAAGTTAATGGAAAATCAACAGTGAGGGAATGAGTAGGCCCACAATTAGAAAGTGATTTATGTAGGTGCTCCCCTAAATGCCTGTAGAAGTATGTGTGTTTGTGCATCTTCTTGAGTGTTTATTTTCTAGGTTGGTTTGGAGCAATCCTCAGATGAGAATAACAGTCTATCCCATCCTGTAGGACTCCAGAGTAGCCAAGGTATATGATCCACAGGACTCCTGAGAATATAAGAGCTTCTGCTTTTGTGATAGTTGCTATCACAAATAAGAATATTTCATCCAACCCTAAATAGATAGCTCTACATAACTGAAGCAAAATGCCTCATAACACAAAGCTGTGTGTCTCCCATGGTAAGGAGAAGCAGTCACAAAAGCACATATTTTCAGTGTCTTGGATCCAGAGTGACGAATGAAAGAAAGGTGGCAACTTCCAATTTCCTGAAGCTGTGAAGAGGAAATGACAAAGCAACAAACAATTTATTTGTTCCACTCTTTACATCATTGAAATAGGTAATCCAAGCTAAATAGTAAAAGTTATTATTGAAGCTCAAGAGGCTTTCATAGAGAGCTGGGCTGGGGCCAGCTGAGTGAAAAGCTTTTGAAGAACTGATTTGGGTTTCACAAAGAGGCGTAGAACTGACAGAGGGAAGCGGTGGGATTGCTCTGTTCTCTAGCTGGTGGCAGGTAGGCAAGTTGTCAGAGTCCATGTGAAGCTGCGTGGACTCCTCAGTAGGATGTAAAAGAGGAACAGGAAGCACTCAGCAAACGGCAGCTTCCTCATGCCACATAGGTGGTTTCTGGAACAAGTCTTTGTCCTGGTGGGCAACTCTGTGGCCTGCAAAGCAGCTCTTCTCTCTGGGAGCCTGCTGTGGTGCCCACTGTCCCACTTAATCTCTGCAGAAGTATATATGTCTTATAGTACTAAAGAATTACATGCCTTTGCAATGTGTCGGTTGGTGTCCTTCTGTCAATCATGAAGCTGCTGCATTTTTACAACGGTGCATTTATGAAGAGACCTTCCAAGAACACATAAACATGGCCTATTTTCTAAACTAAACAAATGGTCATTAATTTTAAAAAAATTGTTTGCTTTCGAACTGGCAGAATTCTTGTTTTCATGCAAATAAGCCAGTCAAATTATAATTACCACTAAGATGATTTTCAAAATATTTAACAGCTAGTATGTCTTTGGCATGGACTCAACAGAACAGATGCCATTCATGAACAACTGACAGCAGTGCGTAGCAGGCAAGTACCAGTCCTGTTTAAAACTATCTGTGAATGCTGAGTACAAAGCAAAAACTTACAAAGCATGTCAAGAAGTCACCAGTATTAAATGTTTCTCCAATAGGTTTTTAGATGGTCAAAAGACATTGCTAAAATAAACAACTTATCCTTCTAAAGAATTGGTTCTGATCTTAGAATTTCCCATACTGATCAAATTTATGATGATAAAGAACCTGAGAGATATACAACAGCATAACACATCTAAAATTACAATTTCAGCATTGCTAAACCAACTTTTTGCACGTGTAGTTATTTACTTCTCACGTTGCTCATGTAAATTTTGAAGGCATCATATCATAGAGTTACTAAGAACTTCACTGTGATTACACAGTCTTGAAAATATATAGGTAAAACATCATAAAATTTGAAGTAAACATAATTGTACTAAAAATATAGACTATTAAATAATGATATATGACTGACCTTTAATTGTTAGTGGTTGTTGAAAGCTAATTCAAATCATGCTCAACAAACAAAACAAATAAACTATCCACAAATATATTACATTCTCAATGAGTTGAAGCATAACCTTTCTTTTCTTTTGCTTAGTTTTTATTTTTATTAGTACAGGTCTGCAGTACAAATGGTTGTATTCCTCATGATGAGTTGTTACATGTACACAACACTTTTTGTTTGTTTGTTTGTTTGTTTTCTGGTACCGGGAATCAAACTCATGTCCTCGTGCTTGCCAGGCAAGCACTGTACCCCTGAGCTAAATCCCCAGCCCCTGCACAACACATTTTAATTCTGTTTTCATCCCTTTCCATCTTTTTTCTCTGCTCCCCCTCCAACTCTTGATCTCCTTCCCTTAGCAAAAGATCTATCTCCCTGTTTCCTATTATCTGTCTTTAATTTGCCCTTTAGTTACATTTTTGGTTTCTCATGTAAGAGAAACCTTATGCTATTTAAGCTTGAATGTCTGATTTGTTGTACTTAACATTATGTTCTCAAGGTTCATTCCTTTTCCTAAAAATGACTCATTTTTATCCTTCTTTGTGGCAGAGTAGTATTCCATTGTGTATAAATACAATATTTTCTTTATCCATTCATCTATTGATGGACATATAGGCCACTTCCAAGCTTTAACTCTTGTCAGTTGTGCTAGTATAAACATGTGTATGCATGTATCACTGTACTATGATATTGTTAACTTCAACTACAATAGTTGGTTTGAATAGAATGCCTATAATTACTCTTTTGTGGACTCTTCATACTGATTTCTATAATTGTTGTACTGGTTTATAATTCTGCTAATAATAAAAGATTCCCTTTCTCTGCAACCTTGTCAGCCTTTGTATTTTTTTTTTTTTTTTTTTTTTTTTTTTTTTTGGTTTTTCTCCGGTACCGGGAACAGAACTCACGACCTTGCGCTTGCCAGGCCGGCGCTTTGCCGCTGAGCTAAATCCCCAGCCCCAACCTTTGTAATTAATTGATTTCTTGATGGTAGCCACTCTTTCTGGTGTAGGATGTTATCTCAGTGTTGTTGTTTTTTTTTTTTTTTTCAGTCCTCCATGTTGTTTTAATTTGCATTTCTCTAATGGTCAGAGATGTCAAACATATTTTCATGTATTTATTGGCTGTACAACTAGCAAAATGATAAACTTAAAAGGTTTTAGACTATAGTTTTTCAATAAATGAATAATATTGGCATTGTTTTTACTTCCATCTCTATTTTCCCCAAAGTTAACAATGAAATATGTCAGTCTTTATACCTTTATAATCCTTGATCTTTTCATCACATAAACATCAATCATAATTAAAATAATGGCTCTTTTCAATGTAGCAAATCTCATCCTACTCCAGAATCAGGAATAACGGTTTTCATTATATAAGGAGAGATTTCATCGAACAACTGTATTGGTCCATATAATTGATCATGTTTTCAGAAAATGCAACTAGTATGTGTATGTTAAGTCCTGAGGGTCCTGCAGCAAATATTATTACAAATTTCAGTCCTTGACTGATGTATAAACCTTATTTTAATTCATACTTGTAGTTAAATAATTTATTTTCTTTTATGCTGTTTCTCTGTTCTTCATGTCTAAATCTATAATTTATCGCTGATCTAGTTTCACATTATTTTGTAAAATATAATTTATTATAAAACTTGGTGTATTCATTACTCATAAAAGTTTTTGGCTAAAGTTAGTCATTAAAATATGGTGTAACTCTTCTTAAAAATATGTATGACTCTTCTTAGTTAAAACATTTATGCATAAATATAGTTTATCTAATACTTTGAATATTAAGAGACATAAATGGTACATACTACCCATACTGAGTAACTTTGACTGGACAACTGTGTCAAATTTAAGTTTTAGATTCAAAGACTATTCTCACTAAAATCTGTATGTATTATATTTCAACAAATGTTCATAATCAGACAAAATGTTGTGTAGATTATATTTACATCACATATTTATTTTTCATGTAGTGTAAGTATAGAACAGCAATACTAATATCAAGAAATACCATCTACACAACAATAAAAAATACTTGTCTTTTTTATTTGTTACAATTTCTGTTCTACCAAGTCAACCCCACGATTGTTAATAAGGAGCAAAGTAGACAGATTCAAAGGTCACAAGCTCGCCTTGCCCACACTCTAGAGGAAACGTTAATGAACACAGAATTAGCCAAAACTTGGCAGCAGGTAGATGGAGGAGAAGCAGGGGATCCTGCGGTCAATTCGCAAACTAGTCAGCTTTTGAGTAATTGGACCTGGGCAGCCACTATTTTCAACTTAGTGACATTGCAGTGTGCGATTCTCCCATGTATATCTTTGAAATATATTGCATGATATCTATTTTGAATCCTGCCAAGCAAATATGTCTACACACTAAACCTGAAAGCTACTATAATGTTTTTAAAGAAAAATCAATAAAAATTCAAAACACAGACTCCTAAAGCACTTGCTATGTGCCAGGATATATTCCAAATCCAAAGAATGACCAAGATAAATTTTCTTTCTTCATGCCACTTATATTCTGGGGGAGAAAGCCTACAGTACACAAATAGTAAATGGTACCTTGCAAATTATTCTATTGCTGAGGAATAAAATTGAAAATAGTAGTGATGGAAGCACACTAAATTGGCAGAGGAAAAGTAGGGAATCTATGGAAACAAAGAATATATACCACTCATTTTGTAAGGTCAGCGTTTAGAAGAATAGACAAAAAAATTTCTGGCTGGGGATATAGCTTAGTGGTATAAGTGCCTGCCTGGCAAGCACAAGGTCCTGAGTTCGATTCCAGGTACCAAAAATAATTTCTTGCTTTAACCCTGTATCTAATACAACACTTTCTATATAATTTCTTCTAGACAAATTACCCTACTAATTACAACTATTTTTTTTCCACTCTTACCTTTCTTTACTTGCTGGAGAGATCTTTGTACATGATCACGTAAGTATGCAGTCACCCTGCTTGGGGATCTGTCACATAGAGACCCACAGTACTGGTGGCTTTGGAGACCATTTACTTCCAGCCCAAATACCTCTGGTTCATAAGGCAAACTTTCCTGTCCACCATGTTCCTTCCCGTAACAGACTTTTGCTGAGTCCTGACCTCTGTAGTTTTTCAAACCAATATACTTTTGAATGCCCAGATGGAATTTTCCAGTTTTGTCCAACGTGGTGACATAACAGAAACAAGATAAGCTTTGGAGTCAAATTCCCATGAGGAAAATACACTTAGACTTTCCACTATTCAGTTTCCTCACCTGTAAAATGGAAAGAAATAATTCAATATTTCATTAAAGATATTATGAGACTATGAAACCCACACTAACCTTGCTTTTCTTGTAATTTTTCTTGCATTTGATATGTTGTTTTTTGTTTTTTGTTTTTTGGTACTGGGAATCGAACTCATGACCTCAGGCTTGCCAGACAATGACCTCAGGCTTGCCAGACAAGCATTTGTTAAACGTGTGCTATTTTCCTGTTTATTTCATCTAATAATATTAATGACATTAATTGTGGCACCCAAGCGAAACTGCAAATCTTATAAGGGCATAGACTGTCTCGCACTTTTTTGGTATTCCCAGTTTTGATGCCACACACATTAAATGCTCAAAAATTATGCACTGTGAATTAGCAATATATAGGATTTTTAATAAATTAAAATAATAACTGAAGAACTAATTAATGTTTTGAATATAGCACAAAGTCCCTTCATTATAAGCATAACTGGCTAGCCATAAAATCCATCTATAATAATATATAAAAATAAAATAATTTCAGTAAAATAAACTGAAGAAATTTTAATATCTCTAACATCAAATTCTTATACATTTAATAAAAAGGAAAATGTTCGTATAAGAAATATATGAGGAATTACTTTGAAACAGTAAACATTTGCTATTTTCACATGAAAATATACAGACTACATTATCAGATTTTCACATTTAACCTCAGGAATGTATATTACAGTTATCTGAAAAATAACATGATTTTTCTACAAAGGGTGGTTCACCATCTCTACAATCACATTCAAACTTAGGTATCAATGCTGCGTGGTTTGAGGTGGGAGAGTGCGTGTCTCCGATCCCAGAGCTTTGGGAGGCTGAAGCAGGAGGATTGCAATTTTGAAGACAGTATGGGGAATTTATTGACTTACCAGACTCTGTCTCAGAATAAAAACTATATGGACGGCAGTATGTAGCTCAGTGTGAAAGTTCTATCTTCAATCAGCAGTACTGTCTCACTAGTATAAGAACCTGAAAGAGTGAATAAAAATTAGGAGGTATGATAGACATTGTGAAATGAAAGGAAACTGCTCAAAAGTAAAAAGCAACTGGGGTGAGGGAAAAGAGAAATGAAAGAATGGGAAATTATACATGTATGTATATACAGGATAGCTAGCATAGTTGTAACACTGACTTCTATTGCTTTGCTGAAAGGAACAGTTAATGATTAATAATTTGATCAGTCTTACATGTTTCTATTTGTTTTCCTGAGAAACCACTTTGAAGATATCAATACATAGTACAACAACCATTGTTAATTTCCTATCACTTTCCCTATAATTCAGTATCACTTGTATTGTCCTCATGCTATTTTGTAAATGGATGTCTGTTTGTTAATATGTTTTCGTTCTTTTATTTTTAAAATAAATAAAAAAAAAAAACAGTACTGCCAAAAAACAAACAACCACCACAAAACCCCTGCAATTTAAAAGTGTAGAATTATCTGGCTTTCAAAAGGTTAAGAATGTGGGTTTCATATTAAATAAAATATAACCACCCCTCTCCCCAAGTGAAAGTCAGTGGTATGTAACTGTCAGCCCCCAATCTGCTGAGATAGTACAATGTGTTTCCCATCTGATATTTAGTAATTAAACACACAACACTATCTAATGATGTTTGGGGATATCGTATTCGCATAGTGAGTGATTTAGTGAAGCCTGTAAAAAGCCATGATTAGGGATGGCTGGAAAGCATCTGATAGCTGACTGCATAATCAGGAGCTCTGCTTTGTCTCTAGCTCAAATCACATGTAGTTTGACAAATATGTGTTCATCTGCTTATGAGATAAAATACAGCCCTTTTATGTCTGAATCCATTTCTCTATCAAATACTTTATACTTGATATACTTGAATTCAAGAGAAAGGACTTGTTAGCTCTTATAACATTTTCCACCAAGCTCCTCAGGCAGTCATAATATATTGTTTATAATAATTATTCATAGAAAATTTAATATAGCATGAGGGTTTTCAGTTTCTTACTTGCTAATAATACAGTCCTAGGTCAGACTGACTTTTCCACTTGCCAGGTACATTATTTTAAAGAAGCTTCTCAACCTTTCCAAGGATTATTTTCATTATTCGTAAAATAAGGTCAATGATGGCACCTTTCAGAGATGTCAGAAGAATTCAGGGTACAATATAAATGTTTGAAATTATTGAAATTAACCACTTTTGGGCCCCAATACTGGAGACTTTAAGAATGTGGATAGAGTTTATATTTGTATGTGATTTACTAGCTGGGAGAATGCCTGATATAATAAATATTTGTTAAATAAAATACAAGTGAAATTGGGGGTTGGATATAAAATATTAATGTATGCTCATATACTTTCAAGGTACCATACACAAAATTTTCCAGTATGTCATATTATTATAAGTCATGGTTCAGGATGGAAAGACAATGGGAAAAGCGATTGCATTTGGACTTTACTGGGGAAACTTGGACAAAATTATACTAAATTTCAAGTCCACTTATACATATTTCAAATCTTATTACAGGCATACTTAGAAATGTGCCTATGCTATTTGAATGAAGTGGGGAATTAAGTGTACTGTTTTTCAGAATTTATACAGGATAAAAAAAAGCAAATCTATTAAATATATGAAAAAAAGCCATAATATGATATAGGAAGGAAGCAAAATTATCTCTATAATGTAGATGATACAGATTAACATATGGATGAGTTATTGAGTTCTCAAGTGCTATTGAAGACATAAAATATGAAGTTGTGAATTGTAATTATCTCTTGCACTACAAAGTAGAAAGAATTTAACCTACCTTGTTCCACTTGCCATTTATTCATTCCAGATATTTTTCTAGTGGCTTTTTTGTAGAGTCATGCAGTCCTTAGAAAACTTGCTAGCCACATGTAACTATTTAGTTACATGTACATTAATTAAAATTAAGACTTCAGTCCCTCAGTTAAACTAGCCACATTTAAGTTGTTCAATAGCTACCAGTGGCTTAAGAGTACCATACAAAATAGTGTAGGAAACATTTCCACCACCACAGAGTTCTATAACACAAGAACACTTCTCAATAATTTGAAAGCATAAAAAGGGAGTAAAAACAGGTCCATAGAACCAAAAAATTGGATATGCTGGAGGAGATGTGACATGAGCAAAAAAAGGCTGCACACTGAGATTTGAGTTTAATTTTGAAAAATGAGTGAGATTAAATTTGCATCCTTGGATGTCTTTAAATTCCTCACACGACCCTTACATTCTAGGAAAAGTAAAGATTTCTAATGTTGCTCTACCAATACTTCTTCTTATATTATAATTTGTGTTATCTTTTTATTGGAAACAATTCCGGTGGTTTTATTTTAATTTTAAGATTATTGTTATGACTTTTAAGTACCTCTTCAGCTGAATATTCCAAAAACAATGCACTTCTAAATTTCTTTACACTCAAAATTGCTTTATGCGGATTTGATTCTTTACCTAGTACAAATGAAGTAATGACAAGTAGGATGCCCTAAATGGAAAACAAACGGGATCAAAGCAATGACTTTAGCTTATAAAACCCTTTCTTGAGATAAAGACATTTATATTAAAAGGTACAAAATCTTTTTGCTTTGTCTGAGTCATCCTCTCTCTATCCTTCTTGGAACATAAGCTCAGCTAATACATAAGGCTGGGAGATTAAAGTGGCTGAGAAGCTATTTCTCTTACCTATTGTACTCACTAGCATTAGTAGCAAGCTCTTATTGAATGTGACGGGAAGGCCTCCAGTAGCGTTCCCAGGAGGTGTAATAACTTACCAACACAAGGTGGTGCTCTGTTCTCAGAAACAGCCTGTTTGATTTGGTTCCTGGAAGCAGAGGTCAAACATCTTTTGAGTTGGACCAAGTTTTTGAAGGTATTAAAAACCACTAATATGTAATTCTCACTTAAAAACCTATTCTAACTATTTAAAAATCACTCCTACAAAACCATCCTAATCATAATTCCAAGTGTTCCAAAAGGATCCAATTTATCTCATTGTGTTCAACAGTGCTCATTTTGATGGCAATAGGACTTGGATCTCTCACTGATTGCTTCTTTTCATTTGCTCTGTTTGCAATTCCTTTTGATCAGATAGTTCTTATACTGTTCTCCTATTGTTTCTGTGAATTGATCAGATTTTTTTGAGACAAAAATCTTTCAGGTTGACCTCCAAATGGTTAGAAAGACTTTAACACTCAGCAAACCAATGAATTAATCATTTCTTACATGATTATGCTTCTAGGATAAGTACGAACATGTATATGCTATAATACGAATAATTGCATATTTACATACTTACCTAAAGAAAAATATCTACTTCTACCCTCCCTCCAGGAAAACTGACAGCATAATTTGGAAAGGTGACTTATGCTGATTGAACCACATTCAAATAATCCTCACTGCCACTGGAGAAGGAGCAAGCCAGTAGTATATTCCATTTAACAATAATTTTGTCTGTATGGGTGAATAACTATAATAACTTTCAACACATATACAATATTAAAATATAAATTGTCTTCATACCTACACCTATATTTATGTGTGTGTATTGCTAGACAAAACTAAAACTTTAATTTCAGCCTTACGTATACTAAACTTGGCAATAAAATGGATTTTGTCACTATCCACCAACAAGTATATTATTTCTACTATATCTCAAAGAAATTTTCATAACCACTTTAAAGTTTGGGAAAATTGATCTCAAAATTATTTTACCCATATTTCAAAATTCTGAATCTGATAAAAACATTGCTGTTGTTACAAATGGTTTAAAAATCCATCACAAAAACAGAGTGGGAGAGATATGTGTTTCTCATATCTTTTCAAGTTACACACAAAGAAATATACCAAAGAGATTAGGTTCCACTTGTTGTAAGTTGTCTTGTAGAACCACATCTCTAGTGAAAGTTTGCTGATGCAATGACACTGTCGTGGCTCCAGCTCTTCAGAGAACATGTTGTCTAGTTACTATGCATTTCTATATTTGGATTAATTAGAAACAGAAACGTGGATAGCATTAGCTTTGAAATGAAATGAGTCTCCTAATGGGGAAACTAATTACTGAATTCTTTCAGATGGTGTTTTACCGGTGAAAATTTAGGTTATTGAGCTAAACAATATGGATTCAGGACTAGAAATGGAAATCAGGGCATCCATGGACAGAACACAGTGGAACTAGTGGCTTTTATAGTGCCAGACCTGATATTAATCTTTTGTTAGAGAAGATTATTATTGCTAATATTGTCACCTCTATGACAAAGGTCCTAATATGAAGAGTACTTAGAATTCTTAAAAAGCCTCCATTAGTCTACTCAATACCCTACTTATGATTTCCATTAATGTATCTTTCCCACTGTGTGATTAGGTGGCTCCACCAGAAGCCATAATCTGGATGTGCCGGCAGAGATTTAGGGAGGAAATCTTTTCCTAAGCTTGAAAGACAAAATGATAATTTATATGCGCTTCAGGATAATAATGTTCTTTTCTCTTTGAAGTTTCATTCTGCAATAGAAGTCTGTGTTGAGCAAGACTCTGTTTATAGTATTACGTTTTTCAAATAACAAACACACACATACAACCAAACATATCCCACATAATCACAGTACAGTAATAAAAATAACAGGAAGCAGGGGATGTTATAGAAAATTCAGCTGTTCCTGTCATGCTATTTAATTAATAGAGCAAGTAGAGTAATAATATCCATAGCCATTTCAAAATCAAGAAGCAATAACTGCTTTATCTTGCTTAAGCACTGTGATTCTTAAGAAGCAGAAACTTTTTCACCATGACATCAGAAATGCAGCAGTAACTAATAAAGATTGATTTGGTGATGCACGTCCTTTGAGTACTTTTAGGGTGAAGATCCAAAGCATGTCTCTGAAATGTGATATTCTGTGTGAAAAATGCTGGCCTAGAAGTGTATTTAGAATTGAGAGCTAATATTTGATTATGCAGTATAAGAACCACTCTTGAACTTCTACCATTTTGAATGATGAAGCTCTGCATCATTTCCAATGTATTTTTTTAAGCATTACTTGTTACTGTCTTTGATTGTTTGATCAATCTTACATTCTTACATCTGATGGACTGAGCAACTTCGTTGAAGATAACAGTGTGTGATGTAGTAGCCATTGTTAATTCCTATCATTTTGTTTTGAGGTCATGTATCATTTTTGTTTTTGTGTTGTTTTGATTTTGCCTTCATTGTGGTTTTGTTAGTTTTTTAAATCTTTAAAATAAAAAAAGAAAGCTAATATTTGGTATTCTTGACAGAGCTATGTTCTAAAGACATGGAATTCTCAGTTATTTCCGGGTCAGCCTAATCTCTCTATCGCTCATGGCCCATTCTGAGATAATCTCTAGAATTATCCTCAAAAGAAAGAGATATAACACCACTTTGGGGAAATTCTTATCCATCTTTATTCCACAATTCTGTTTTTGGGCTTTTCAGTATTCAGAGATTCCAACCACAGGCGTGCTGTGTGGTTCAAAAGTCTCTGTGTGTTCTTTCATATGAACTAATAAGGTTCTCAACAGACCATACGTCTCCTACTGTTTAGGTGTGTCTTTGTTTGTTGCTGAGAAAAAATACCCAACATCCAAAGTTAAAGAAGGAAAGATTTTCTTGGCTCGCAGTTTGTAGAGGTTTCAATTCATAGTAGGCTGACATGGCAGAGGGGCATCACAGAGGAGAAACAGTCCATGGCAAAGCAGGGCAGGCAGAAGGCAGCAAGCAGCAAGTGACCAGCAGAGATCCCCTTTCTGTTTTTTATCCATCCTTTGGGCAGGTAACACTCACATCTAAAGTGAACCTTCTCAGAACTATGCCCAACCAACCAGTAGACAAATGTATTAATCACACATCCTAAATCTCAGCATCACATACTCCAGACCTAGTCACCTCTGACTGCATGAGACCTTCGAGGGACGTCTAGACACAAGCCATAACAAGGGCGGATAAATTATTTATAAGTAATAAAAGCCATGCATTTTCTATGTTTTACTCCAAATGTCATATATTATCAGCATCCTACTTTTGAAAAAGGGACAGTTGACTGAGTACTGATATACTTCTCACCATAGCTTTATGGAGGATTAATAAGCAATAATTATGAAATATAACTTCTTTATTTTGTCTATAAGAGATAGGCTGGGGGAAATGGAGTGATTTTTCAAGAGACTGTAACTAAGAACTGCAGAGGTTTCCATCTTAGGAAGCATTTATCTTATTAACCTATGTATTCTGGAATGCAGTGGGTTTTTTTCAAAAAGTTAAGGGAAGGTCTAGACAGTGGCAGATTAACTAGTGGTCAACTTGTAACATGCAGCTGAACTGAATCAGCGTGGCATTGGGTGTGGAGAGCCCACCTGAGGATCATTGCCAGCAGCATAAAAGGAGAAGTGGAGGGGAAGATGGTACTGTTGATTCTCCTGGAGAAGCTTGTAGCACTGCCTTTTCTGATAGGAACTCAGCTGTTATCATCAGAGGCGCTCAGGACATCATTGTTGCTGAGGATGGCTTTGTCTCTTTTCAGGGGAGCTCTGATCCTTACTTTGAGTGTTGCTTCCTGACAATAGTGAAGATTCATCAGCCTGCTGGCACAGATCCTTCATTCCCCCTGGTACAGACCTTCTAGCTTCCACCACTGACCTTTGCACCTTCCCTGCACAGATCCTTGATACAGACTTGCATAAGACATTGTCATGGAATCTAGGCCTCCAGTTGGACTTGTGGAGGACATTACCATGGGGTCCAGGCCCTCAGCTGGATTGGTCTCTTACAGTCTTTTGCATTTCACTGTTTGAGTGAATATTATAAAATAATCTATAAATTATGTGTCCTGCATTAAATCCTTTCCCTTATAAACCTCGGCTAAAATACACAGCTATAGAAACAAGGCAGGGACTGTGCCTCAGTCAGGACAGAGTCAGAAAGAAGAGGTTTGACGTTAAATAGCAGAGTCATCGTACCATGGCTCTTTGTCTTCTTGTCTATAAATAATCTCAGTAACCAGTATGTAGTAATGATGCTACATATGTATAAATTCAGTGCTTTGAAAAATATTGGAAGTGTTGTATCACTGTAAGATATTAATGCTAAAGGGGAAATATTATAAAAGAATTACTGCAAAGAAATAAGATGGATGATACAAGCTTCAGAAAATTTAGCATAATAAACAAAACTAGAAGAAAACACACCAAAATCTTAAAAGTGATTCGCATTTTAGAAGGCAGTATAAGGCCCTATATCATTGGCCATCTGTACCATGCAGAGGTCACCTTTCACTGTGACTCACTCGTCCACCCTCACACCATGACTCTTCTCCCAGCCACGCTGCTAGTGTTCCTGTTGCTTGACACTGCCCAGCACCATCCTGCCTCCAGACCTTTGCCCTTCCTGCTTCCTCAACTTGGGACGGTTCTTTACCTATACTGTCACACAACTCTCTCCCTCCATTCATTCACACTTTTCACCTCTATTAGAGTTTACAAAGAATCACAGTCACACTTTTTTTTTCTCCCTGGAGATTAACATTATCTAGCATATTGTAGTTGGTTGACTTTATTTTTTGGAAAGTTCTCGAATGAATCAGTGATGAACAAAAGATACACAGAAGAGCTAGCTGAGAGTACAAGACAGTGATTAAATATTGTCTTAGTTACTTTTCTCACCGCTGAGGCAAAATATCCAACATCCAAAGTTAAAGAAGGAAAGGGTTTTTAGCTCACAATTTGTAGATGTTTTAGTACATAGATGTCTGGCTCCAAGGCAGGGTGGCACATGGCACCCTGGAGAGGAGAATAGTTCATGGAAGTGGGAAACAGCAAAAGCAATGAGAGACAGAGACAGAGAGACAGAGACAGAGAGAGAGAGAGAGAGAGAGAGAGAGAGAGAGAGAGAGAGAGAGAGAAAGACAGAGGCCTCTTTCTGTCTCTTATATTGTATCCAGTCTAGCCAGATTAGGATGGTGCTAATCCCATCAGTGGACTGATCCAACAATCCCCCACCCTTAATCCCAGATCCCGTAATCTCAGCATTGCACTACAAATCAATCACACACTCCAGATTCCACCACTTCTGAAAAAACCCTATGACTGCGTGAGGCTTTGGGGAGACATCTAGACACAAATGATAACTATAACTGATCATGGAATTTAAGCTAATAAGGAATAATGTGAGGACATATAGAAAAGACAGAGGTAGCAGGCACCAAGACACAAAAAAATTGGATTGTACATTGCAAAGAATTTTGGGGGAATCATAGAACTTGTGTCAATCAGAAAAAAAAATAAACTAATAAACACTAGTTTGCTGAAAATATGGATAGAAAAGATTCCTCAAACTGAAAATAAAAGCATTTACTGCACCTCTCTTCCCTCATAGAGATATCAAGGAATGGTTTGCAGACTAAATAATCAAGAAGAAAGAAATGAGAAGAGATAGAAGATAATTTCAATAAATAGATACATGTATATAGATAGATAGATAGATAGATAGATACAGACAGATAGTAGAAATAGACATATAATTCACAGGCTTTTGTTTATGTACAAAAATTAAAACAAAATCTGATAAAGTCCCATAACATTTGGCAAATTGCTTTCCCTGTACTCAGTAATTGTAGTGGATTGACAATTTATGGTCAACTTATAACCCCCAGCTGAACTGAGTAAGCATCGTGCTGGGTGTGGGAGGCCCACCTGGGGACTGTTGCCAGCAGCATAATAGGCAGAACTGGAGAAGGAGAACTGAGGCTGTTAGGAACTGAGGAAGGCTGTTGGGAGCTGATAGAAGCTGCAAGGAGATGTTGGTTCTCTTGGAGGAGCTTTTCATGCTGGCTTTCCCGATGAACTCAGCTGTTTTCTTCCTCCAAGGAGCTCAGGACCATGTTGGCACTGAGAATGGCTTCAGTTCCCTTTGGGGGAGCTCTGGTCCTCACTCTGAGCATCACTCCAGAGGGAAAGATCATGCGCTGCCAGTGTCCTGGAGAAGATTGCTGCATTGGCTTTCCTGATGGGAACTCTATCATCTTGATCACTGGAGGACCTCGGGACCTACCTCACTGTTGCTGAGGATGGCTGTGGTACCTTTCAGGGGAGCTCTGGTTCTTACTTTGTGCATCGCTTCCTGGCTCCAGTGTAGATCCCTCAGCATGCTAGCACAGCTCCTTCATCCCGCTGGCACAGACTTCCTAGATTCCACCACTGACCTTTGGGCCTTCCCAGTACAGATCTGTGAAACAGGCCTGCATGAGATGTTGTAGTGGACTCTGGGCCTCCAGTTGGATTTGTGGGAGGCATTTTTATGGGTTCTAGATATTCAGCTGTATTCATGTAGGACATTATCATGGAATCCAGGCCCTGAGCTAGATTCCTTGTTCTATAGTGTGTGAACAGATTTCCTGCACTCTTTTGTATATCATTCTTCAGGTGACTATTATAAATAATCTTATAAAATATGTGTCCTGCATTATATTGTTTCCCCTTGCAAAATAACCTCCAAACCAACACAGTAATGTATCATGAACATTGTTTCATGCTAATCAATAAATATAGCTTTAAAACTATATTTCACTGTTTGTAGAAGTTGCAGTATATTTAACAAATAATGAATTATTGAACATTCAAAAAATTTTCCTCAACCTTTACCCTTATAGCAAATGTAAGATTGCTATACACTTGCATTTATAGCTTACATATTTTTCAGGATGGTATGAAGACATTTCTCCAAAATTTCAGATGTTGTGTAAGCAGAGGAGCCTGTAATAACTAAATTGGTCATGAGGGCTCCTTTCTTGTAAATAGTGTTAAGACTTTATAAAAGAGATTTCACATGAAACTGGTACCTTGTCCTTCTATTTCCTGTCATGGGAGCATATAGCATTTCTCCTCTGTAGAGCATGAAGCCCTTATTATGCATCACAGCTTCCCTGCACCTTTATCATGGACTTACCAAAGTCCAGAGCTATGAGGAATAAATTATGTTATTTGTAGATGACCTTGTCCGTAATATTCTACAATAGCAGCAGAAAACAAATAAGATGCTTGTTTTCATCCCTTGGGTAAATTTCCAGGAATGTCAACATATAACAAAATTCTATAGAGAATGTAAATGCTGATGTTAATTTATTAAGTCAGCATTTATTAAGATCTGACAGTGTGCTGGACACCATTATAGATCCTGTGAATATAGACAGCAACAGGCAAAACAGGAAAGAATGGCAGTTCGCATGGAGTTTATGTCCCCATAAAAATAAAATTCAGTGTGGCCCCAGTGGTCACTTCCCCATATTTTCATCTCATGTTTCCAAACTTTTATCATTTGAGTTGATCAAATTTTTGGCTTATGATTATTTCAATTATTTTGGTAATTTGTGTCATTTGATTACTAAAGAAGTTAGACGTAACACACTTATTAAGCATTGTACTTGTACTTTACATTTTCATGCTATATGCTCACCTTTTTTGTGTTTGGCCCTCTGTCCTTTGCTTATTTGATTTATAACAAGTGTTAAAGAAATAGAAACTTCTTTATCAAGAATAATTGTTTGGGCCATCCAGTGAACACACTGTCTTTCTAATATGAGAGAATTTCACCCTGCTTAGCTCTCTGGAAGCCAAATGGGAAATCCCATTTTCTTCCTTCACTCAACAGCAAGTATATCCCCAAACCATGTACATCAGATCACATGAACCAAGGATGGCCACTTAGAGGCTTTTGCTGGGAATGTTGAACCTGAAAGAAGTGAGATCAGCACAGAACATCACCAGGGATAATTGCATGGTGTTGATTTAGTAAAAGGCCCACAAGGCTCTTACCAACCACCGGATAAGAAGTTGCTGTTAGTGGGAAGGACCTTTGCCGTCCTTGTTTCACCTTGCTTTTGACTCAAACTTTTTTGTCAGTCCTTCCTGTTTGTTCTGTGAGTAGCTCCTAAAATTACATTTAAGCTTGTGTTAACCAGTAATTTCTGGTTGTTTTATAACTCAGAACATTATAAGTTTAGATATTTTATGAATCTGTGTATCTTTAACATGTTTTTCTATTTCCACAGTATATTTACCATACATAATTTTTAAACTTTTTTGAAACAAAATATAACAATATTATACCCTATGTATTCTATCATTCATATGTGCTGGGAGGATTTTACAATATCAAAATATACTACTTATGTGAAACTTTTAATACATCTGGAATTTTTCTTAATATAAAGTGTGACTTGAAAGTCTATTTGTTTTCTTTATTTTTACTCTTTTTTTTTTTTTTTTTTTTTTTTTGGTTTTTCTCCGGTACCGGGAACCGAACTCACGACCTTGCGCTTGCCAGGCAGGCGCTTTGCCGCTGAGCTAAATCCCCAGCCCCCCTTTATTTTTATTCTTGTTATGGTTTGTTTCTGCTTGTCCCCCCAAAACCTCATGCAGTCATGGGGCAGGCTTCTAGATTTTTGATTGATCCATAGACCAACGCTGGGATTATGGATATGAGTGCTATACCTGTCCATGGGGCAGGTAGTTTGCATACAATGTAAGGGAGGGAAAGAGGCTGCTTGCCGCTGCTCCCCTCTTTTGCTCTTGGTTTTGCTGTCTTCTGCCTCCATGAACGGTTGGCCTGTGCCATGTGCCACTCTGCCTGGAGCCAGCCAAGTATGGACTGAAACTTCCACAAACTGTGAGCTAAATAAACCTTTCCTTGCTTAATTTTTGGGGTCAGGTATTTTGTCCCAGCAACAAGAGAAACATAACTGAGACAATTCTCAAATAGATATACATTTGGTTCTTACTGGTTGGTTTTTGTTACGGTTTTGATTTAAAATATCCCACCAAAGTCTCATGTGTTCAGAGGTGAGGCTTTTGGAATGTGATTGGATTACAGGGGCACTAAATATGCTGTTAGGAGGTAGAGTCAAGTCAGAAGAGGTGAGTCACTGGAAGTGTGACCGGGAAGGGTGTGCTCATGCTGCTAGCTCCTTCAGCTCTGCTTCCTGAATGCCATGAATTGAGATTTTCTCCACCATACCCTTCCTCCATTCTGTTTCTGCCTTGGAGCCAGCCAGTCATGGATTAAATCCTCTGAAACCATAAGCCAAAGAAACCTTTCTCCTCCATTAGGTTGCAGCTATCAGGTATTTTGTCCCAGTGATGAAAAAGTGACTAATAGCAGTTGTTTTGTTTTGTTTTGTATAACCAAAACTTTGCTGGGATTGGAAAAGTTGTTTGTATCAGCTATTTAATTCTTCTGTTTATTTGAGGGGATTTCATTCTATTTCACTGATCTATTTTTGTAGTCTCACTGTACTTTGAACCAGTGTAGCAAAAATCAGGCTTTCATGTTTGATAAAGTTAGTGTTCATTGCACATCTTTTCCAAAATTTTGTTCAATGTCTTAATCTACTTATATTTTTAGATATATTTTACAGCTTTTCCAATTTAAAAAACCTTTTGTAATTTTGATTATGTTACCCCAAATGTGTAGCCTAATTTGGAAAATATTGACCAATTCTTCTGCCCAAGACCATGTAATATTTCTCTATTTGTTTTCTTTTTATATTCCTAAGTGCAATTATCTTTTCATGTATGTTTGCATATTTTATCAAGTGTGTGTGCTTTGGAATAGAACTATTGCATAGTATTTGTAGTTGTATTGTTATTATTTATTTATTTATTTATTTTTTGAAACAAGTTCTCACTATGTGGTACAGGCTGGCCTTGAACTCACTGTGTAGCCCAGGCTGCCCTCAAACTCACAGTGATCCTCCTACCTCAGCCTCCTGAGTTTTGGGATTTTTAAAATATTGTTAGATTGCAATGATGTTATTGTTTTGTTTATTTTTAGCAATTTACTAAATTCAATTTTTAATTCTAGTAGTTTGTTTTCTTGGTGTGAAACTATACTACCTAAAAATAATTAAATCTAATATCAATCTTTGAGTGTTTATCCTGTTTTGTTATTGAGTGTCTTTTTATCATCTCTTTATCATTCTTTACCATTGGATATCTCATTTATCATTTATCTTTAAGTTATAGTAAGTACCTCATAGTACCTCATAGTACCTCATGTCATGTTCAACCTAATATAGTAGGCTATATGGTAGGTTTTATCTTGGCTTATTTTACTTTTTCTTTCCTTATCATTAAACTTGACACCTTTCAGAAGGCAGTAGAGCACTACTAATTGTCGTCATGCTGTAGATTTATTAACAGCATGAACTTACATATTTGTGCCCGATATCTTATGGTTATGAGAACTGAGCAATTTTCTTAGTATCTTTTCTATTTGCTAAAATTTTTACATGAGAATCCCACTCAGTTTAAATAAGTGATGACCTAATCATTGGTAAGTACATTGCAAATTTAGATTATGGCTATTTCTTGAGTAAAGTCAGCTATTTTGGCAATATATTTGATAGAATACAAGATTTTCTATTGGTGCAGCATAAGACTTTCTATTGGTGACTCCACATTTTTCTGTTATTATTCCAAACTTGTAAAAAGTGGCTTCTAGTGGATGTTTTATATTCTTCTTCACTCCCACCAAATTCAGTGTGATCTTGGGAAATCTCCTTCCTAAAAGAAACTTTACTCACTGTACACATAATACCAAGTGTCAGTTGCCTGGAGGTGTGACCTGGAAGGTTTGTACAAGACAAAGAAATATATAAGATATATAGAATTTTTACTTAAACTAATTCTTGGAAAATAAAATCAGGATACACTTCACTTATAGAAGATGGAATAGCAAAACCAATAATTGCTAATTCCTAAAGAATACCTTGTAGCACATACATTTTATTATATATATAAATATATATATTTATATATACATACATATAATCTTCAAATTCTTCATTACAATATGCAGTAAATCAGATATGGGGTAGATTCAAGTTATAATTCATTTTAAGGCATTTATTCTTCAATTATGAACCTGTGAAATCAAATATGTCAAGAGCTTCCAAATAAAATTGTAGGACAAGCATGAGACAGAAATTCCCATTATAAAAGAAAGAAATAAGAAGGAAGACAGGAATGGTAATCGGTCCTCAATCAAGTTCAATACTTAACTTGGCGCCCAATGTTAAGTTTTTGCAGGATCAGTGAAGATCCACTTTCTGATTCATAAATAGTCACTTCTGACTATGTCCCCACATGGTGCAAACGGTGAAGAGTCTTTCTTTGGCTTCCTTTATAAGGGCCTTTCCCCCATTCACGGAGGTGCTAGCAGGAACAGCAGCAGACTGGTTCTTGGTCTCTGTTCACTTTCTGTACATTGACCTGAAGCAGCACATTGAGTCTAGCAGCAACTCTGAAGTGAGCACAGTGATTCCTATGGTCAGCGGTTATTGCGCACCATTTTCTACAAAGGCATTTAACTTTGAGTGCTCTGGAGATAGTGGAAGGGGCAGGTAAACATGTAACTGTACTCCAATTTGTCTTTTTCTGTCTTTATATTTGAAATCCATAACAAATTTGAGGGTGTGGATACCCAGAAAACTATGCAAAGGCAAAGTATGTGAAAAGTATCTTTTGTTCTCTTTCCTAAGGGCAGTGGATCAAAAAAAAGAAAAAAAAATAACTTCCAGAAAATAATGAGACACAGACAACTCCTCTCTCTACTAATCCCAGGATGAGACGTAGGACAGGATTTCTCTTAGTCAGCAAAGAAACTTTCACTTTTTCAGTGAGGTTCCTACTCAGAGCATTTACAGTATTGGGATTCCATGGAATTTTCTCCACTGATTTCTTACAATTATACAGTGGTATTTTGTGGAGAGATGCTGAGTTTAAATTCCTAAAGTCATGTTTAAATTTGATATAAATATATGAATAGCTGTTTTGAAGTTTAATATGAAAGAACTGCTCTTTTATATTTTTTATTTGATTTATTTATTTATTTTGTCTTTTTGAAATAGGGTCTCAATCTGCAATTCAGGCTGGCCTTGGACTCACTACGTAGCCCCGCTGGGCTAGAACCCACAGCTATCCTCCTGCTTCAGCCTCCAGAGTGCTGGGATTACAGACGTGTGCCATCATGCCCAGGCAGAAATAGTGGCTCTTACTCCCTATTTCATTGCTGGTAGTATTTTATTTCCCAAATCCTCCTTTTTTATCACTTTGACCATGTTATAGAAATGAAAAGAGGGAATTATAAAGCAACACCTTTACCTCCATCTTCCTGAAAAGTTTCATTTTCAAATTTGCTTTGTTCACTGGTCATCTAGTAGTCATTTTATAGGAAGTAATTCGTGGTCAGGAAACAAATATAGATGAGCTCTTTATTCTCCTCCTAGAGCTAAAGAATCGAGGTATTTCATGGTAAATAATTGCAACTAAGAGTAATGGGGTAATTAGAGCCCATATTATCATAAGCTACATATATTTTAGAGATAATGGACATTGTACAAGGATGTAATCTGCCTCTTTTATTGAAAATCAATTCTGCCTCACTACTGCAAAAGATTGTGTGGTAGGAGTTCTGACAAATTAAGGATTGTTTTCAATGAGGAAACCTGGAGAGGAAATTGTTCTGCTGTGAATGGCAACAAATTAAAACTACAAATTAACATGAATCCACAGGAAATATTGAATATCACTTTAATTTCATCATTTAGTCAGAAGTATTCCAACTTACGTTTCATTTACAGCAGTAGAAACAAGATAACCACCACAGTTTTTATTGTGTTTTTTCATTCTAGAAATAAAAACAAAATATTTTGAATTTTGCCTTTGTGATATTTCCTACCTGGCTCTTTATCTAAGTTTATTTTTATTAAGAATACTTCACTTATTTAAATAAAACCTGACTTTCAGATATGGTTTATCATAGACAATCAAATTTATGCATTGCTGTTTGAAATATTAAACTTTACTTTTTTAGCTTGCACATACTATTCATTAAACATACATCTATACAAGCACTATTATTATCTCACTATGTAAATACTCTCCATTTTTACAATGATAGACATTAAAATGTTTAAGACACACCTTGAACTTTTCTTAATATCTCTATAAACAAAAATATTTTGGCCCAAAATTTCAACGTATTTGATAAGCATACATGCCACATTATAACATAGATTGTCATTTAAATGAAATTTTTCTTGTTTATTTTCCAACCTAAAAGCAACTGAGTACCAACATAATTAATACAAATGTTGAATAACTCCATACCTTGTATAACAGCAAGACCCAAGAATATATTCCAATGCAAATTCATTTCTGCACAGTAACTTGCTATGCAACTATATCCCTCAATATACACATATCACATCTCTAGATAGAAGTATAGTACAGCACAGTTATTTATGATCTATGCATTAGTTACATAACATAGTCACCTTATTTGTTGAAGTTGACTATGGATGTGGAGGGAAGGTAAAAGCTTACCCTTTTAGTATCTTTGAAGAGCCTAAGAATTAAACTGAGTAAACTACACTAAGGAATATAGATTTTTACCCGTACATGGGAACGCACTTAACAAATGAAGTCCTAAAGAAGTAGTACACCTTAATGCTTAAATATTAGGTTAAACAAAAGTTGGCAATTATGGAAAGGTAATTAAAATGTAAAGAGAGGCTGGAGGAAGATAATGAGTTCTTTTAGCAAAATCTGTTAGTTTATGTTTCCCTTGCCCCTTATTCCTTGACTCTGGTGACAATACAGTACAGGTAGATCTCTCCTGCAACAGAAAAAGAATCTCTCAAATGGAAAATTTTTTCTGTTTTTTGTGATAAGAATATTTCTCTTTTCCTGGCAAGGGGACTGCAGAGTGTCCCATATATATCTGCTATTTTTCAAGTGCCTTTGGTTCAAAAAAGCCCATGACAAAGTGGTATACTTAATGTTGTATATTCTGTTATTTTTCACATGTCGCTAAAGATTATATCATTGCTAATGTCCACAGAATTTGTTTTCACACCTTTGTTATTAATTATTCATCTAAATAAGAAGGTTTTCTGATTGCATAACTTTGATAAGCCAGTCAGTCAATGTTTCATAAGTCTCACCTTTCACTTGAGGAAGCCATGTTAACATTTTTCACCTAGCTAGAAGTCCCAGATCAAAATAAGTATATAATAATAGAAGTGTTTGCAAAGTAAAATAAAGGAAATGTGTAAATAAAGTTTTTTTTTTTTTAGGGGGTAAAGGTCACATGAATTCATTATTTGTAAAACAGAGTTTTAAGAAGAACTGTGTTATACTTTTTAAAATATATAATGTCTAGTACATTATCTGACACATAGTAGAAATACCTCAAAGTATATTAAGTAAAACTTTAATACATCTATAATTAAATATGAAGCTCCCTTGTTTTCCTTATTATATATTAATCATCTCTTCTTGGGAGGCTCTTTGGACCTCGACTTCCCCATCAGGGAAGACGCAGGCAATTGCCATTGTGGTTTCAATGTATCATGCATTTTGCCTCTTGGTAGAAATTATATTTATAAATTTTTCTAAATTACACTGTAGATCACTTAGGTTTAAGAACTTTGCCCTTTGCATCTCAAGTACTAGTTTCCAAGGCTACCCAATAGGTAATTTTTTTTTAAATATAAGAATTAATTTAAGGGTCTAGGAGTATGTACAGAACTCTCTGGACTATTTAAATTGTACTATATGAAGATTTCACATTTTAGTTACATATACCATACCTTTGTTTTTTCTATTTGATTTGTTTTCTTTAGAGATTTTAGTTTTAAAAATACTTACATAAACTAAAACTTTGTTCTTTGAACTTTATTATTTACTGGAAATGAACACTAAATTGTATGCAAAGAAGTAGAAATTAAGGCCATTTTACTTGAAAAGCTCTACATGTAAATAAAATATTGTAGCTTTTCTATTAACCTGGGGCAGTAATGCAGAATAAGCTAATTTGTTCTTTGGCAAAGATGTTCATGAGGAAAGAAAAGGTATCAGGAAAGGAAGGAAGGAAGGAAGGAGAAAGGGAGAGAAGGTAATGAAAAAATTATGAGAAAATGTACAGGAAATACATGACTATGAGAAAAAGAGTGGAAAAACCTGGGAAATTCTACAAGAATTTCCTCATTTACAAATTTGGAAACAGATATTCTTAAAAAGCATACTCGGGGCTGGGGATATAGCTCAGTGGCATAAGCACCTGCCTGGCAAGCGCAAGGTCATGAGTTCGATCCCCAGTACCACAACAAAAAAAGAATATTAAAAAGCATACTCATGAAAGTTCGTATTAGTCTCACATTCACTGCCTTCCTTGAAAACCATTAAATGGCACTAGAATCCAAAAGAGAAAATGAATTTTAAAAAGATCACTATTTATAGTAACACTAAAAATAATAGCTACTGTTTACTCGGTACTCACTTTGTGCCCACTGTGTTAATGCCTTGTGTCATTCAGATAATAACCGAAAGATGACTCAGTATTTCCTTCACACAACCAAAAAAACTGAGATGCAAAGAGATTAAATAGCTGCTCCCAGAAAATCAGTTAATGCATTTGATATCAGCCAGGCCCACTGGACTTTGGTGAATATTAATCTGAAATTATTATGAATAATTTGAATATTAATATAAAACTATATTTCACACATGATGTATACTCACAGAGCTTCTGGCTGAGTCTGTCTTTAGGATCTGTGAAATAAATCTAAAACAGATGGAAGGCTTAATGTGCTACAGAATAGCACAAATTGAGTAAGTAGGCTTGGAGAACATGAGTGGCTGAGCTCAACCCTGGAGCATTATCTTATTAACGAGCTCACTTTGAACATGTTACTTACCCTCTACAGCCTCAGCTTTCTCCTCTTGGGTGGTGATGGTACCTATCTGAGAAGACAGGTATATGGAAAGCACTGAACAGAAGGGTAAACGTTTCATGGCTTCTTTTCTATGAGAAAGCCAAAATATAAATAATTTAAAGAGCAAAGTAAAAAATAAGTGATAGGAAACAAGGAGGTAGACAAGGAGACTTTGGTATGGGTGAAGATAGAAGGGTATAGAAAGGAAAGGGTAATAAAAATGATTAGGATGTGATATGTGTATGTACCAATTCCCCAAGACAAATGTATTATATATTATAAGTACGTAACTAATAAATAAAATTTCAAAACTGCATGATACACAGAGTGGAAAAAGCTGGGAAATTCCACAACATTAATTCGGCCACATTAATTATTATTACATTCAACATTTCCCCATGGCTGTAGTGACCTTCTTTGATTATCTAATTATTTGTTATTTTTCTCTTCTTTTGCCTAAAGTCACTTGATTGAGTCAGATATAATAACCAATAAATTGATAACTGTTCTATTTTTATGTTAAGAACTTTAAAAAGATATGCTTTTGAAGATTCTAATTCTGACTATGTATTTCCCACAAATATGTTCAGCAATATCTGTTTTGAAAATTCACTGAAGGATTATACCTAAGAATAACCTTTAGTAAACCTTCTGGATAGTAAGTTGATTTTGATTTAATATACTATTTAATCTTGAACTGAAAACAAATCTTCAAGCTCCACAAAGAAAGAATCAGTCAAAACGATACAATCTCAATTAAGCAATTTGGATTCCGTTAAAATGGCATTTAACTAGCAGGCAGAAAGACAAGGAAGCTGAATCATTTTAGATTCCTGTATTTTGCAAAAACGGTGTTGTGATCCTTCAAGTACAGGGAGATCAGTTTGATGCCATTTTGAGCTCCCTGTGCATTGAAGCATGAAAGGAAGAGGTGGGTGGGAGCAAAGCTGAGGCGGAAGTCGACTGGAATGAGACGCAGCAGGAAGCGAATGGAGCAGTTAGACAGATGGGTGGATAAAAAGACCGGGGCCTGCAAAGAGGTGTTCAGTGATGACGCAGCTGAGAAGGGGGAAAAGGTTATGATATGACCCAATTACCGCAAATAACCAAAGAAGTGACTCCGAGAGTCAGATGCAAAATGAGAATTGAGAGGGTCACTCAGAATATTTTCTGGAATTATTTTTGCAGTCCTCCTCAGACTTAGTTGCTTCCCTATAATTATATCAATTGGTCGGACTGTTACTGTTTTTCTATATTTTATGATACATTTAGCACCTTGACTATATAATAAATGCTACGCTGAGGTATGCACGACTCAGCGTATAAAATTCAGCTTTTGTTTTATGTTTTAAGGTTCTGTAAGGAAAGAGAATAGGTTTAGATGAAGACATAGTCTTAATGACCTGACACAAAAGTTGAATGAGCAAACCTCCTTGTCTGTTTCACATATTGCTGCCATTATTATATAATTTCATATTTGTGTGTATGTTTCCCATAGTAGCCAAAGGGATTCATGAGAGGAAAAATCTATTATTTGCAAAATATACCACAAGATCCATAATGTGATAGAATGCAACAATGGTCAGTGAATGGTGGAAGGAAGGAAAGAAGGAAGGAAGGAAAGGAGGAAGGGAGGGAGGAAGGAAGGAAGGAAAGAAGGAAGGAAGGGGGAGAAGGAAGGAGGGAGGAAAGAAGGAGGGGGAGGCAAGAGGGGGGAGGGAAGAAGGAAGGAAGGCAGGGAGGTTGGGAAAGAAAAGAATAGGAACAGTATGTGTAAACAAGAGAAAATGAATGGTGTTAACATAACCTGCTTCCACGTTTTATTTTAATCACTAATTTTATAGGTCAAAGAACCATTGGATTTTATTACCTGTAAGGGATCAAAAAAGCAAAAGAATGTCTTGCATATGTAACTCACTTTATAATTTCCATAGTTCTTTCATATGCACTATTGGTTTGATCTTCACAGCAATACCATGAGACAGAAATCATGTCTTCCCTTCCGTTACACAGGAAGAAACTGAGTCTCTGATAATTTAAATGACATTCCTGAGTGTACCCAGCTAGTAAATAGCAAGGCTAGAAGCAACTAAACCTTTCAACATCTGTACCATTCTCAGAGACATAACTTAAATTTAGTTTTAATAATTTGGACATTATGCATTTTTCAAAAGGAAGCCTAAGCCAGGTATGATTGCACACACCTGTAATCCTGGGTACTTAGCTGGGTGAGGCAAGAGGGAAGCCAGTTCAAGGTCAGCCTGGGAAATTCAGCAAAACCCTTTCTCAAAATACAATTAAAAAACTAGAAAGGGTTGGGATGGACCTCATCACTCCCCAAATTCAGTCTGCAGTACCACACACACACACACACACACACACACACACACACACATCTAAATTTTGTTTATACACACCAAGGACAAGTAACAATGGCATAGCTAATATATATTTCGACTGCTTGCTATTTGGAAATTCTTTTCTAAGAGTTTGTGCATGTTGTTCTATATAATCACAATTCCATTTAAAAAGGTACTGTTGTGTTTATTTTAGGAATAAAAAATAACGGGGTAAAAAGTGAGGTAATTCATCTAAATTCATGCAGTAGGAATGAAACTATATCCAACAATTATCCTCTAATAAAATATCTCTGCTCTCCGTGTAGTATAAATATACACTTAAAATAAGGGAAACTAAAGTTAAGCCCTAATGTCATTCTGGAAAATTCAGACTAGTATCTAAAGCTAGTGAGCTGTGTTTCTTGGCAAAGGACTAAGCTTGTTTGTATCCACTTCTTTCCCATGAAATAACTTTAAGTGAGGTGATGCACGAGCTAATCTGAGATCTAAGAATCTGGGAGAAAAACCTACTCACAATCTTTACAGTACTAGCCTAGTAGACAGTAAATGAAGAAATCAAGTGGGAAAAGTCAGCATAATAATTAAGAAAATGATACTTCTAGAAGAAGATCAAACATATCTATGGATTCAGTTGTTGTAAAACTCAGTGCTTATCTTTAAGGAACCATCTACAGGAATTCAGGGGAAACTATCCTAGAGAACAGATGTGATCTTTCATTTTAATTCTAAACAATGCCAGAAATTTGGTGTTGAGTCTAAGACCAAGAGAGTAGGTTACAGTTATTTATTTTGTGAGGAGGTGGGAGTGGGTGAAAAATCATGAAGACCCGAAGGTCCCTGGACATGTTACATGCATAGTCTTCATAAAGCACCATCTCATCTCTAGTATCGTACACTTAGTTAAGGGTTACCTCTACCAGACTGCTGTTCTGCATTGGCTTTTGGAAGACATTATCTTCATTTTCGTCTTCCTGTTCAACTCCTATACTTGCGCTGATTTTTCTTTTCCTTTTTTGCATTTCAATTTTTAATCTCACTTTACAACATGAGAATTCCCTACAATCAAATTCTTGACCCTTTGTCCTCCTTTTGCTGAACTATCCCTTGGGAAACTTGCACAATCTAAATGACTAACTAGAGTTTATGAGATTCTGACCCAGATCTCTCTGAGCCTATTTGTCCACTTCAACTAGAAGTTTCAGTATCATTGCAATTTAAAGATGTGTAAAATTTGAAAGAATAAATTTTTACCAATCCAGTTTTGCATCTATTATACCTTATGTGATTCTGTGGATTTATCTTTTACATCTTTACCTTCCTTCTCTTTCTTTGGCTAGCTAGTACCTTGACATTTTGGGGAATAAGCATTGCTGAATACAATAACAAACATATTATTGTTATTTTATATTCTACTCTTGACATAAACAATTATTTCCAAACCTTTTGAACGAAGGTCTTTAAGAATGACTTTTGATTATTTTCCCCAAAATATTTAAAAAGATTTTAAAACTATAAAATGACCAAAGTGAAAAACTGGAAGAGAAACCTATGCTTGCTTTCCTGAATTGTTCTGTATCTCTTCCATAGCCATGTTTACAGTCAATAAAAAAGGAAAAGAATAAAAGGGTTTGTCCTTGTTGTTGTTATTTTGTTATTTTTTCCTCTTTAAAATAAACAAAATGCATCTTTTAAAGCTATTGAAATTCTCTTTCTTCTTCCTTCCATTCCTGTCTTTTATTTTTTTCTCTGTCTTTATCTGCCTCCAGTTAGGGCTTTCTATGATAACCAGCAACAGGCTACAGTACACATGCCACAGGTTCCCCACCATTATTTCATGTGTTTTTCAAAGTTACTGTGACAACTGAGCAATTTTAAACTTGAATAATGGACACGAAATCTCCATTAGTAGCTGAGCATGGAACACATGCATGAAATGCCTGCACTCTGCACAGCTGAGACAGGAGGATTACAAGTTTGAGCTCTGCTTGGCAAACAGTGACTAGGCAAGACCTTGTCATTAAAAAATCTCTCTCTGAAAGTTTGTATATATGTATATGCAGGATAGTTAACACGGGTGTTCTACTGTCCTGTATTTCCTTGCTGAAAGAAACTGTCAGTGAGGCATTGGTTGATTAGCTTTGTATGTCTATATGTGTTTTCATGAGAAACTACATTGAAGATGTCAATATGTAATTCAATAAGCATTGTTAATTCCCTACCACTCTGTTTGTAACTCTGTAATGTCTGTACTGATCCTTTGCTATTTTGTAAAATGTTGTCGGTCTGTTAGTATTTTCCTCCTTTAATTTCTAAAATAAAATAAAAAATAAAAAATCTCTCTCTCTCTCTCTCTCTGTCTGTCTCTCTCTTCCTCTCTCTCTCATCTATCTATGTCTCCATCCCTCTATCCCTATCTCTATCTCTATCTCTATCTCTATCTCTATCTCTATCTCTATCTCTATCTCTATCTCTATCATCTATCCATCTTCATATATCTCAGTGTGAAGGCCCTGGGTTCATTCCTGAGTACCACAAACAAGTCACCATTATAAAATGTAGGTTGAATAGTGCTCACTGTCTTACTTCTTGCACATTATTGACAACAGCTTAAGCTCCGAGTCCCTAAACTCCTACAAGTGATCAAAGTGTGGTAACTGATAGAAATCAGGTGTTACTTCTCAGCAGGCTACAAGAAAACTGAGGGGCTATTTTTACAAATACTAAATCCAATATGTTTCAGTATCTTCATCTGCATCTTCATCTGTGTGTGCCACCTGTAATCCCAGCATTTGGGAGGCTGATGCAGGACTGCCCCAAGTTCAAGGCCAGCCTGGGCTACAAAACAAGACTCTGTCTCAAAAAAAAAAAAAAAAAAAAAGAAAGAAAGAAAGAAAGAAAGAAAAGAAAAGAAAAGAAAACTCAAGCTAGGGTCTTGCTCAGACATGTGGGTGAATATGCATAAAACAAGTAAAACTTGGTTTGAAACTCAATTTGAAAAGCCTAAAATATGAATTATAAATATAGAGGTATTTAGTGCCCTCCAGAAGAGAATTTAAAAAGATCAGGTAAAATACATCATTACTGTAGACTTGTGAGATTGGTCTCAGCTACTTTTAGAAGTGTTCTTGAGTACTCAGTAGGGCAAAAGTACTTTTGTATATTTTTAAAATTTGTCATCAACTTAAGGATATATCCAATTAAGGTGTCATGTCTCACCTCAAGTGGAAAAACAAAGGTAAAAAGCCAAATGGTACAGTAGCATTTAACAGTTGATAATAGTGTTTCAGCCTGATTTGGTGTAATTACCCAGACTGAATATGCTCAGCTTCAGATTTATAGGCAACCATTAATTATCTGTTCCCTATCCCAAAGCGTATATATTTTTCTTGAGCTTTTAGGGTTAGGAGTCAAAAAGAAATGCAGCAATTTGTTTTACTAAACTTTAGCTTGCAGTATATCTTACAATATTTTGGGTAGAAAGTAATTTGTAACACAAGATTGTTAACTTCAACGAATATTGGGTAAAAATAAAATTTGTCACTTTAACTCACCAAGTATGAGGACTTTAATGACATATGCAAATGAGAGGATTTAAAACATCACAATGTAATACCACACGTCTCATCTTCATTTTACCTGTAAATAAAATCAGCTCCTATAAAAATCTGGTATCTTACATGAGTGTCATGTGAAGAAAAATTTGACCCTCCATCCCCACCTCCCCATGGGTATAAAATGTGGAAAGAGAAAGACAGAAAGAAAACAATTAAGTTCTGCTCCATGAGTGAGATACCTTTTGGAATTTTTCCAAAGACTGCAGTAAAAATTTTAGTTAGTGTTTAATTGTAATAAATGTCAGACTCACATTTCATTGACTGCAACAAAGAACTGAGATAATAACTTGGCTTTGTACAAATAATGCAAATTTTTGAAGTTTCATTAATTTGTGTCAGTGTGGATCTCTTGTGTTAGCATGTCTCAAAGTAAGCTAAGTCTTTTAGCACTTTGAATTCAGGTTCTAAAAGCATAGCTGTGTGGGTTGGGCTTCCTTTGTACCTGAAGAAACACAACTGGGGGTTCCAGTGAGTCTGAGTGGAGCTCTCCAAGCCATTTGCCCTACAGGGCAAAAGAATTCCTCATGTATTTGCTAGTTTCAGGATTCCTTGCTTCTCAAACCAGGGTCTTTCTCAGACCTGTGGGTGAACATTCAGAAAAGAAGTAAGAGTTGATTTGAAAATTATTTTTGAAAAGCCTAAAATATGAATTATGAATATAGAGGTATTTAATGCCCTCCTAAACTCTCTATCCTGAATGAGCCTTTCCCTAATTTGCACTGAGAAGCCATATGTAAATGCACAGGGCCTCACTTCCGGTTTTTTTTCGCTAGCATAATTCTGTTTCTAACATTTTCATTATGCTCTGTTGTCCCTTGTCTTTATTTTTCCATCATTTGGCACAGTTCCATCAGCTTTCTAGTGGATACATAATAGCAGAATCCAGAGGAGAAAGAGTAATGTACCTAATACTTGAGGTCCAAGCCACAGCTTTACATAACCCCAGCTGACTATATTGACCTGGAATGCTGTGCAAATGACAAGCTCTAGAGTTGCCCAAGATTGTTTTATGGCTTGCTAAGTCCTTTATGATATAATGGAATAGGATGCATAATATCAAAGATGATTGTAATAATTGGCAAGTAATAAAGAACTTTACATGTACAATACATCATGATAACATTTATTTTTCACAATTGACAAGTAAAAACTTTTCTCACATTGTTTAACTGAGCTTCAGACGTTAAAATAATTACTTATGTAATATCACACACCAGTGCATGCACATCAAATTTCAAACATGGGTCTATCTAGACATGAGAGCTCTATAAATTAGACACATTTGTATAAATACTTGAAAGAATATGGTGATTCCATAGAACTATAGAGCTCTACATATGATTGAGTCCAATGAAAACATATTTGTCATGACTGTTCCCCCAAATACCACTATATACCCAACTATCTCAGAGTTACATAAAAATGCACACCAGTGTTTTCTGACAATGACTAAATCCAAAACAAATAGGTCATCTAAGAGTTACCTCATTTTAGGTTACTGGATATTAATTTAGATAAGCCTATCAAAAGAGATAAAAACCTGAGACTTTATTAGTATTGTTATTAGATTAAATTCTAGAAATTCTTACTATGTCTCTTTCATACATTAGTCCATTTGATTCCATTTCATAAAAGCATACAAGATAAAACAGAAAAACCCAGAGAAGGCCCCTAAAAGATGAGGGTGCTGTTAAGAAGAAACTGATATCTAGGCTTGGTTGCTAATCTTGTTACTCTAGGGCCAGGGATATAGCTCAGTGGCACAAGCATCTGCCTGCAAGCGCAAGGTCCCGAGTTCAATTCCCAGTACCAAAAAAAAAAAACAAATTCTTGTTACTCTAAATCAAGGACCATATTTACTTCATCAAGAGTATTTTTGATGCAACTTATAAATCATGCACACTGAATAAATAGAATGTCTATTTTCCAAAATACATTGTTTTAATAGCAAAGACACCAACTAATTGTTGGGCAATTTCACTAATTTAGATTTAACTGAACTGTTATGCTGCACTGATAAAAGTAAAGCAACTTCTATTGTTATCTTGCTTTTTATGTTCACTGTGGCTGTAAAGATAACAAAACTTATAGCTGCTTTAGATTTAATTACTAATTAAAGAATTATTTATGAAATGAGAAGGAATGGAAGAAACTTAAGAGAAAAGTATCTTGACACATTAGCTAGAAAGAGAACTCTAGATCTGGTCACACTTACATCTTACGATGAAGAAAAATTGATTTCCACAAGTTTAAGGGACAGGACAGATGATTGTTATTATCCAGTATACTCAGAGGCAAAATATTACAATTAAAGAAAAAAATGAAACCTTACCTGTCATCTTCGTAAGGATAAACCATAGGAAAATATTGCATTGAAAATATGGCTCACTAGGGTTGTCTTAAATAACTTCAGTAGAGGACACATGAAATAAAAAAGGAAAATACCAGAAAGCTGGGGGTTGAAGTAACACTCACAAGTTCATGATAGGCAGGTTATATTTTCATTGCTGAGACAAAATACTCAATGCCCAAAATGAAGAGAAGAAAGTCTATTTAGCTCACAGTTTGTGGAGGTTTCAGGCCATTATCAGCTGTCTCCAAGGCAGGGTGGCATGGCACGGGGGTAACAGTCCAAGGTGGCAGAAGACAGCAAAAGCAGCAAGAGCAAAAAGAGAGGGGAGCCTCTTTTCCTCTCTTATATTGTATGCCAGCTCTCTGCCCATGCCCACACCATCTCCTTGCTGTCCTCTTCCACAAGCTGAGGATTTTCACAAAGTGAGGACTCTGGCTGCCTGCTGAATGGCTTAGTTGAACTTTTAAACTTCACAAGTTGACACAATGAACAACATCCTAGAACAGCAAGGACATGTCCTTTTTACCCCAAGTTGTAGAACTGCTGAGCTACTAAGTTAAACTTTTAGACCCTCAAGTTGACACAGTGTATCAGCCATAACAATCCACCTCTTGTCAACATGGCAACCAGAGCCATTTTTTAAACCAGTTTTCCTAAATAAAGACATGATTTTTATCATTTTACAAATTGAACATTACAACGCAGGTTTAACAATCCTTAGGAACCAGTATTAACATTTTACCCTCCAGAGACTCATGCACATCCCTTTATGCACAAGGCATTTAGTCAATGTGCAAGAGTTGCTAAAGTCCTAACAGTTGTAGCATTGCTGAAAAGTCTAAGTCCCAAGCCTCCTCGGAGATGTAAGACAAACTCTTTAAGTGCAAACTCCTGGATAAATAAAAAGTTAAACACTTTCAACATCTAATGGCACAAGATAAACATTTTTATTCTAAAAGTTACAAATGAGGGAGACGAAGGAATGGGACTAAAGCAAGTCTAAAAATCCAGCAGGGAAAAGATCAAGCCCTATAGTTTTATGTCCTGCATCTGAGGTAATCTGTGGCAAATTGTGAGCTCTATGGGCTTGGATGGCCCCACCTCTGTGGCACTTCTGGTGGTTACAGCTCCCACGGCTGCTCTCCTAGGTCCGCTTTGTTCTCTCCTTGCAGCTTTTCTTAGACAATCCACAGTTTTGGCTTTCTTAAACTTTTGGGGTCTCCACTGCACTGTAGGCTTTTCACTTACAGCTTCACACACTGCCCTCTCAGGGACACATACCTGACCTCCCAGGCCTTCTGAAATTAAGGTAGAAGCATTTTTAACCTCAGAACTCTTGCATTTTACATGTACCTTAAACCACCACCACATAGATAATGCCAAGGTCTGCTGCCAGGTGTAGCAGTAGCCAGGCTTTTATCTCTCTTGACTGAAGGAAGGGGTCAAGAACCTGAATCACTGAGCACCATGAACTTGATTTTGAGGAACAAATTTTCTATTCCACCACCATTTTGGAACCTGGTGTGACTGCACTATCCTGGAACATGGCACTCTGCAGCTTTTTCCTCAAAGCAGAGTCTTTCACCTTTGAAGTTTTGAGGCTGTAAAGGATGGAGACTTGCTGCTTTTTTGATGCCCTCAGACCATCTATTTTATTTTCTTGTTTCTCCTCAGCAATCAAGATGTCCTGTGCTCTATTTTTAGAGTCCACAGCTTTACTAGAGGTTTTTTGTTTTTTTTTTGTTTTGTTTTGTTTTTTTGTTTTTTTTTCTGGCCAAACTCACAACATTTTAAATCATTCTGCTGGGCTCTTTGCTCTTGATTTTCAGCATAAATCTGGCTAAAAGCCTCCAATGAAAGCCATGCCACAGCCTCAAGATTTAACTGCCCTGATTGTTTTTTTACAGATTAATCCAGCCACCACCCTTAATCTTAGTCTCAAGCAAAGTCTCTGGACATGAGCAAAATGCAGGCAAACTTTTTTGCCAAGCCATAATACACATCATCTGGAGTCCAGCACCTAATGCAGTCCTTTTTCCCAGCAGAAACCTCCCAAGCTTGGCCTGATTGGCAGAATTTTCATTAGCCTTCTCATCTTTTGAGTTCTGACCAGAATCTCCCATACAGAACAGACAAAGTTTCTCTTTTAGGTGAAATCTATGAATCTTTTTAAACTCTTTCCACAAGCCTTTCTCAAAGGATCTTGAACCACATGGCCAGGTTCAGGCACAGCAATAATCCCACTCCTGGTACTAAATTCTGTCTTGGTTACATTTTGTTGCTGTTGTTTCTGAGACAAAATACTCAACACTCAAACTTAAGGAAAGAAAGGTTTATTTAGCTCTCAGTTTGTGGAGGTTTCAGTCCATAATCAGCCTTCTCCAAGGTAGGGTGGCATGACGTAAGGGCAATAGTCTAAGGCAGCAGAGGACAGCAAAAGCAGCAAGAGCAAAAAGGAGAGGAACCTCTTTTTCTTCCTCATATTGTATGCTGGATATCTACTCATGCCCACACCATCTCAGTATCCTCTTCTTCCACAAGCCAAGGATGTTTACAAAGTAAGGACCCTGGCCCCCTGCTGAATCACTTAGTTAGACTTTTAAACTTCTCAAATTGACACAATATACAGTATTGTAGAGTGATAAGGGCATGTCCTTTTCACTCCAGGATGTAAAACTGCTGAGTTACATAGTTAAGCTTTTAGACCCCTCAAATTGACACAGTGTATCAACAATAACACTTGGGATGTCTTAAATAACTTCAGTAGAGGACATATGAAATAAAAAAGGAATACAACAAAGATGGGGTTGGGGAACTCTCACAAGTTCATGATAGACATGTTGAAATCTACAGAAAGATAGTTATGAATGAATCTTAGGGTCAAAAATACCATAAACAACTAGATATGGTAGTACATTCCTGCAATCCCATGTATTTGGTAGATTTAGGCAGGAGGATCATAATTTATAGCTCCAACTAGCCAACATAGAAAAATCATATCTCAGAATAAAAATAGAATATTTTAAAAGTCTGAGCATATAGCTCAGCACTCCCTTTGTTCAGTCCCTAGTACTGTAAGAAATAAATGAATAAATAAATAAATCTACCTAACTTTTTAAAAAATATTTACAAATACGTTTAAAGCTGGGAAAAGGAGGAAATGAACTTGGCTCCAATGCTGGAACTTGGTTTCCAATAGTGGAATACACTTCTGTTAGTATAGTACAGTAATGGATGACCACTGACAGAATTCAGTTGCATCTGTGGATGATGCAAAAATAAGTATTACTTCTAAATTCTACTTTGCTCTTGGGTTTTTAAATAAGGATAATTCACTTAAAATCAAATTTGGCACATTCAGTTGAATTAGTCAGGGACAGAATTTCAACTTAAGTAAAGCTAATGAGTCAGGGTGATAACCTAATATAAGCACAAATTTTATATTTTTATATAGACACTGCTATTCCTGAGTTGTAATGTCTTTAATAACTCATTGAATCTCTCTGTAGCATCGTCTTCTATAAAATGAATGATGTCGACTCCACGATACTGTGAAGAAACAATGAGAAAACAAACACCTGATATGTAGTCCTTCAGCACATCCCACGCTCAGTTAACTTACTGTTATTGAGATTTGAAGTCCTAGAAAACAAAATGTCCTCTAGTCCTTTTTAGAGCTCAATCCCGACTCCAGACCCAAACACTTTGAGGCTTAAGTAAATATTTGGTGAACAAATAAGCTAAATCAAAATAATACAAGAGCAATGAACACTTTCAAATGAATTTAGTTCCAACTAATTACACCTCAGAAGACAAGACCTGCAAAGATGATCAGTGCAATTAACTATTAATAACTATTGAAAAATTATGAGAAGTCTGACAAACTTCAGAAATACAGAATATGGAAATATTTCAAATTTTAACATGAAAAGAGAGTTCAAAAAATACTGACTAGAGATTTAAATATTCAACTGAAGCACAATTATAAAAGGAAGCATTGAATACAAGGTTTATCAGCACTTAGGAGAGGAAACTGGACTCTCTAAAGCAAGCCAAGCACTTGAAATGAACAAGAGAGATATGTTTAATAGACTTTTAGCAAAGGAAAAAAAAGTGATAATGTCCTAAGAGATCCTTACAGACACAAAGAAAATCCAAGTGAAAAGATGGTAGAAGTAACCTAGATTCATACGGGCTTAGATGACCATAAACAAACAGGGCTTGTTACCTGTTTTATGGGGAAGAAGTTCTCAAATACTCCCACAGTTCTGATGATATTTTTAAGTCTTTGCCTTTTAAAAAAATGTTTATCAGTGACCAGAGTCACACAAAGGTAGACAAATGTACACAAAAGATATCAATCACTTTTCCCATTAGCATCAATTTTTCGTGTCATATACATAGTCTCACTGTCTCTGGCTATACTGCTGTGAAACTCACAAGTCAAGAAGCCCCTAGAGATACAGCGGGAATTTTGTAGTTCCTGACTTCTCTGTTCTCAAAATTTGTTTCTTTTCCATTATTTTTTTTACTTCATGACATAAATAAGCCACTGGTTCAAGAACTTCAGAGTGGAGAGATTATTCTTGAGTGAATCAGCGTAAATACAGTGGTCATAGTCTCAGGACCCTTGAACCACATAGAGCATGTAGATATGTTAAGGTTGACTTGTTTGTGTTATTTTGTTTGGCTTTGGACTGAAGCACATTGCTACAAACTGGGATAAATGAGCGCATGGCAGGATAAAGGAAAAATTTCTTGGGTTTGCAATTGGCTGAAGCTGTATAAATAGTCTCCTTACAGAGGATAGGTGCTCCTCAATTTGTCAAATAAGCTCCCTTGGAAAGGAAAAGGGATAAAAAAGAGAGAATTGGAGAAAAATGAAAATAGAGCTTTTGCAGATGGGAAGGGAACAAGAGTCAGAGGAAGCAAGGAGGGATCAGCGAAGGGGATGAAAAAGAATTAAGATGTGTTAGGTACATGCACAAAATCCCTTCAATAAGTTCAATAATCAAGTACAAAGAGGGTGTGGAGAAACAATATTCAATTTATTACAAATAAGAGTTAAGATTAGCTGGGCGTGGTGACACATGCCTGTAATCCCAGCATTCAGGAAGCTAAGGCAGGAGGATCATTGCGAGTTCGAGACCTGCCTGGGCTACAAAAAGGCCAGCCTGAACTGCATAGCGAGACCCTGTCTCAAAAAGACCAAAAAAAAAAGAGAGTTAAGATTAAGTGATATTTAAAATAAATAGGGAACTCCAAGTTCAAAATAAACCTTGACATCACAAAATCCTCTCGACAGGCATTGAAATAACTACACCTTTGTAAAATATTATTAATTGTCTATGATATTGTAATCTAGATAATAAGCTCTTTGCTAAGAAATTTGTAATGTTATCAAACTTGTCAGGATGCTATAAAAATTGTTTTGAATTGGACAAAAGATTGAATTGGATGACCTACCTTTCTTCAAAATGTAAATTAAATAATTTTCAAAATAAAAAGATTTTATATTTCAAATGATCAGCTTATAAATATTTACTGAATACATATATATGATGAAATTATATATGTATATATTCATCTTTACATATATCTGTGCAAGGCAAAATGTATTAATGTGATATACTATGTATATTATGTTCATTAAAGTTGCCCACCTCTCATCCCAGTGATGTTATTGATATTATAATTGGCCATGCGAATTATTTTAGTATAAGAGTTGTGTGTTACTTTGGAAAATTGAGTATCAGACATGTGTGTGACCCTTTGGGTACAACTGGCCATGTGAGTGACTTTAGCCAGAGTATAAGAGATATATGTCACTTTGAATCAAGAGCTTTAAGAACCAACACCTGATCATCTCTCAGATAATAAGCAGTGATGTTTCAATTAAAGTATATTGAGTCAATATGAGTCCTGCAGTGGACTCTGGAGTGTCCTATAACATAAACAAAAAAATGACACATTTAAGGTACACTATTGAGACTAGGGATTTGTTTCTCACTGTCATGTAATTTACCTATGTTAGCTGATACAAATGGGAAATGTTTCAGGAACTGAGAAAGGTGAAACACTGAGAAACCAGTGTGGTAGATACATTCTCAACGTGGACATTAAAGTTGCCCTGCAAGAATATGGACTAGAAAGAAGCCTTGAGAGTAGTTGCTGAGGCTTCAAAAGACCAGAACCGAGTGAGGGCAGAGGACACTAGCAATGGAGAGTGGTGGAAGGTGGCTTGGTAAATGGCATGAGTCTCAGAGAACTATTAGCTTTAAGAACAGAGTGGAAACAACACTGACGAGGAAGACATTAATATCTGTCACGATTAGGTTTGATGGCAAGTGAAGAGAACTCCAATAACATGTTTACTTCTCGTAAGTAGCTATTCAAAGATAAGCAGTCCAAAGGAGTTAAAATGCAGCACTCGAGGCATAAGATCCTCCCCACTGCGGAGCCACTGTGGTTTCCATTCCTCAAGCACGGTGACACAGTGAACGTTGTGTAAATCTGAGGTCTTTGCTTCTCAAAATCGAAGAGTGAATTTGTGGACAAAAGGAGAAGTTTAGGAAAGTGTTTGTTAGAAATAATAAGAAGAAAATGGTTCTTGGTGGATACCCACCAAGAGGGGAAGAAGAAGTCTAACATGCTCTCTTTCTCTAGGCCTTATCCAGATAGGCAGAGCACAGGGACTAGTTTCAAAGGAGACAAGCTTTAAAAAGTTCAAAAATAAAACTGATTCTCTTGTACTTCTGTTCTCTCCAGGTGCAGAGGGGTTGTTAAAGTGTAATTTAGCATATTTTGGGTAAGACTCTCCTTCCTGGAAAGAAGAATCCTTGTTTCTCTATTCTCCTCCTCTAGTGGACTGATAACTGGTGGTCAGCTTATAACCCCCAGCTGAACTGAGGAAGTGTGGTGCTGGGTGTGCCAGGCCCACCTGGGGACTGTTGCCAGCAGCATAAGAGGCAGACCTGGAGGAGGAGAAGAGAAGCTTTTGGGAACTGAAGGAATTGGAGGCTGTTGGGAGAGGAGAAAGGCGGTTGGAGCTGGTGGAAGCTGTAAGGAGCTGTTGCTTGTTTTGGAGGAGCTCATCATGCTGGCTTTCCTAATGAACTTAGCTGTTTTCATCTTCCAAGGAGCTCAGGACCTCGCTGGCACTGAGAATGGCTTTTGGTTCACTTTGCTCACTTTGAGCATCACTTCCTGGATCCAGAGGGGAAGATGATGCACTGCTGGTCTTCTGAGAAGTTTGCAGCATTGGCTTCCCTGATGGGAACTTGGCCATCTTGATCATTGGAGGAGCTCGGGACCTCACTGTTGCTGAGGATGGCTGTGGCACCTTTCACAGGAGCTCTAGTTCTGAGTGTCGCTTCTTGGCTCCAGTGCAGATCCCTCAGCCTGCTAGCACAGATCCTTCATCCCACTGGCACAGACTTTCTAGATTCCACCACTGACTTTTGGGCATTTACAGCAGATCCATGGAACAGCCCTGCATGAGATATTGTTACAGGCTCTGAACCTCCAGTTGGACTCATGGGAGGCATTGTTATGAGTTCTAGGTCTTAAACTGGACTCATGCAGGATATTATTGTGGGATCCAGGCCCTCAGCTGGATTCTTGGTCTATAGTGTGTAGACAGATTAGAACTCTCTGGTATATCATTCTTTGGGTGACTATTATAAATAGTCTTACAAACTATGTATCCTGAATTATATTGTTCCCTTGAAAAATAAGCCCCAAACCAACACCCCTCCTAAACTTTTACTTTTTGTTCTTGTGTTTACCTCTGCATCTCTAACTTGACTTAGTTGCTTGAAATAGCTCTTAACCTCTGTGAACTATTTCTTTCCTTTTTTTCCAGTGCTACCAATTTCCCCACTATTATTAGGCCTCTCCAACTGCCTGCTCACAATAACTAAACTGAATTACTACAACAGCTGTCCTTGTTTTATCATATCTAACTCCCAGCCACTAAGAAGAAGAAATGGGAAGAGTGGCTCATCCCCAACCTTTAAAGACTACCTTAAAAAGTTATACGCACTATTTTTGCTCATATCTCCTTAGCTACATTGCCTTATTGCTACACAATTATAAGTAGTTCCAGGAAACATCCTGACCTAAGATGATTGCAATTCAGTCCAAAAGTGAGCATTCTTTCAGAGAGAAGAAAATGAGTAAGCAGGGACACCAACAGCCTCTGACCATGGACTCAGAAAACATCAAAATGTAAATAAGCTTTTGAGAAATAATGGCCTGCCTATATTGGTGAAAACTACAAGGAGGAAGGTGATTCTCTAAAGAAGTCGCAGCACGGTTAGGGAGGATCAGAGAGGGAGGATCAGAGAGATAACTGAGGATGGGGAGTAGACTCACAAAGAGCAGGAGTGTCTCACAGAGCACTTTTGAAATGTTGGAAATAGGCCAGGGACAAGAGAAATGGATGATGTAAAAGGCTCGCATCTCTGATATTTGGTGAAAATTGGGTCAAGATTGGGTTAGCTGCCTGCAAATGTATCAAGATGAAGAGTTGACCTCAGTCTCGGGTTATCAGTATTGGACTGAATCTTGGAAAGGCACAAAAAATGTGATAGCTCATGCATGACTGACAGCATCCCTGCAGCTAGAGCTGTCAGAAGAGGAAGAATGAAGACAGCTAGAGCAACTAAGACAGCGCTGTGTATGACAAGAGGTAGAGAGGAATATTTCAGGAAATTTTGATGGAAACGATACACTCCAAAAGAATCTGGAAAATCTAGTATTTTAGTTTGAAATGTGTGGACAGAGAAAAGATATTGTTTTCCCCACTCCCTGTGAGCAAGATTATCCTTTATCAGGGTAAGACACCATGTGTGGCATTCGATGTGTATACTGAATGTGCAGGGGATAATGTACGAACAAATCTGGGTGGAATCCTGTGGGCCTTCTCAAGGACGCAGACACTTGATTTCCTCTTTTAACAAATATTTGTTAATGGTTTGAAATGTTTATTTGGGGAGGAAACTAAAGATCTCATATCAGAAAGAGAACATGAGGGCTGCTGATTATAACCCGGTCTCCACCTTTATCTTGCTCTTTGATCTTCTGTCACACTGCCCTTTGGAATCCTTGCACTTTTCCATGGGGAACACTAAAGCCTTAGGATTTTTGTTTAAAAATCCTCCAAAAAAGGTAACTATGGTTCATTTATTTTCTATTGCATGTATTCATTGAGTTCTTACTGCATACCTCCAGGATATGGAAATCCCTTTTAATGGATTTCAATGGTCTCCCTAAGAAGAAGCCAGAAATTTTCTATCCTATTGCATTTGCAGTCATGTCTGAGCAAGTGTGATCGGCTCACATTTTGGTGCTTGCCAAATAGATGGACTCTTAATTAGCCTCTCTAGGGAGTTGTTTGGGTCCTAGAAATACAAATATGTGTCCTTTGTCCTCAAAGAACTTAGAAGGATTCCAAAATAGGCTTTGAGATTGTACATCGCCCACTGGAAATAAAGCAGTACTATCCACAAATTTACTCTGTTGAAATTTGCCTCTTGGTCTTCTTTTAGCCTTATGCTTTAAAATAATTACTTACAGATAGATATCACCCTAGAGTCCACAAGGTGAACTTTGCTATTTGGTTCCAATATTTTCTGATGAGTTAGTCCTCTGTGTTCAGGCCTAGTGCATTTTTTCTTGCTCAAATTTTCACACACTAGATATTCTATTCTTCAAAATATTATACTTAGCTTTTACATCAAGTTGGCTGACTTTTTATCTTCTCTTTCACTCCGAGAAGCAGCTTGTATCTGGAGTTTCACTTATGAACTTCTGCAGATTTCAAAGAGAAATATTCTCATTTGTAAAACAAAGCTTTCTAGCACTAGTGAAAAATTTATTAGCAACAATCTTCCAGAAAATACTGTATTTCTTTGCAAAGTAATACTTATAGAATTCAGATCCAGCAAAATCTTGTGGAATTTCTGAAGGCAACTTTCCTAGTGTGAATCATTCATTTCTAGAAGTATGAAAGAAAAATAATGTTACTCTAACCTAACTGATGAGAGAAGAAAAAAGACATTTATAAATCAGTTGGAACTAATCCTGGTTTTACTGTTTGTTTGTTTCTAGTTTGCCATGTCCCACTTAATTGTTAGAATATGTGTGCCTTTCTAAATACACAGTTTACTGTCAATGAAATCTGAGTCTCCTGTTCATAGCCTATGGAATTTGTTTGCATCTACAAGAAAACAGTTGTTTACTACTCATTGTCACTTGTTGGGAGCAAAACACAGAAGAGAAATCTCATCAATATTCATAGTCCTTGTATACTCCAGAGGCTCCCTGCATGACTGTGCTCTGCTTAACTCTAAATCTGCATTCCCATACAGATTTAAACAAGAGAACCAGGGAAATGTTGAAGACTGTTTTGCTTTGTCACAGTAATATTTAAGCAGTCCATTGAGTATACAAGTATTGCCAGTTCCTTTATTGTTTTGTCATGTTTACCACAAAAAGATCCACCTGAGGGAAACATAACTATTTTGATTTTCATTTTAGATTCTGAAAAATATCTTTCCCTCTCTTGTTATTACCTTAGTTATAAATCAGTTTTGTTTCTTAAACTCAGACAAGGTCAAGCATATATAATTCTTTCAATGGTAAGTTTACATTCTCTGCTTCTGCTCTCACTCCAGGGTTCTTACAGGTTCGATTTGAGCTTATTTTGACTTTTTATTATTATTAAACACTATACAATTTTTTATATACCCATAATTATGAAGAGAAAAATAGAGCCCACCAAAAAAATGTATACATACCTTAGCAGTTCACTGTACGAATAAATGTCTGGAAGCTAAAAGTCACCGTTTTGAGCACCTCTTATAATTGTACTCAACTCATGATGTCTCTATAAATTTAATATTAAAATGTACAAGTTATTCTCTTCCTGATGTATACACTTTTTGGCAGACTGTGTATGTACTAAGTTGGAATGACCATAGATTAGATAGAAAAAAAATTCTAGGGTACATGCCAGGTCAATCAGAAGTATCTGACAAAAAAGTAACATTCTACACCTATATGTTATTTAGCAGACACTGTGGAATGTGGATATATCTCCAACCGACAAAGATTTTTTCTGCTTTTCTAATGGGACAGACAGATTAAATTTTGCCTTTTTTCCTTTCATTTTATCATTGCTTTTAATTGTGTGTACATACTCATAATAATTTTTGTTTAGATATAGTTTTTAAAATTCCCAATTTCCTTATCTAACACTTGAAAAATGATATAATAAGACACAGTTAAAAGTAAAGAAAATAGACTTAAAAGTTTTGTGGAGTAACAGAAACAGTCTCTGATGATACAGTGTTGTGGTTTGTGTCTGGATATCCCCCCAAAGCCTCATGTGCTAGAATTTGTGATTGATTCGTGGTCCAATGCTGAGATTATAGGTGTGAGAGCTATACTCACCTTAGCGCAGGTAGCCTGCATACAGTATAAGGGAAGGAAAGAGGCTTGCTTTTCTTACATTTCCCTTTTTGCTCTTGCTGCTTTTCCTGTCTTCTGCCACCGCGCATGAACTTTTACTCTCCGCCATGCCGCCTTGCCTTGGATCCAGCTGATTATGGACTGAAACCTCCACAAACTATGGGCTAAATAAATCCTTCTTCCTTTAATTTGAGTGTCAGGTATTTTGTTTCAGCAAAGAGAGAAAAGAAACCAAGACATAAGGTAATTAATTATGAGGACAGTACTATCAGAGGGTCTTGGAAAGTTATACTATTGAGTTTTTGGTTTTTTTTTTTAGAAAAACTTTTGTGCTGTTTCTGCAGAGTGGTTTAGAATATATAAGCCTGCAGACATAAGGAGGGAAAATAAGTGAACAAAAATGAGAAATCATCTATTTTAACACAAGATGTTCAATATTATTCACTGGTTGCTGTTCCACTTCAGATTACTGTAAGTGTACTCCACCCAACCATTCACATTCAATACAACTAAAATCTACTGTCTCTCACCTAGATCAAAAAGCAGCACAAAGTCCAGAATTGCATACTGATCATGAGCAAAATCGGTTCCAAGACAATAACTCTTCTAGGTCTGAACATCAGGAAAGGAAGACCCTGGAGTCAGAGAGAGAGAGTGAGGAAATTCACTTAAAAATTATCATTGTCTCCATAATAGTGCCAGGCAGAGCAGCAATAACAGCAGCAGAGGCAGCAGGGCAGGCCCGTGATGCTACCAGACAAAAGGAACTGTGACCCTGAGCATGGGGGGAGCACCATAGCCCTTTCTTCTCTCTCCGTAGCCCTGCTGCTTGGTCTTGCAGACAGAGACAACTGTGAGATGTACACAGAAGAGCAGGAAAACTAAAGCCCTAACCTTTTAGAAAGAAAAGCAGATGCAGGCATTTGAGAGTAAAACTGTATCAGGATGCATCCAAGGGAAAAAATTCAAGGAACTAACCCCATATAATTATGCCCAAACTGTGGGCCTTATTGCTAAACTACACAAAGATAAATGTGACCCAGAATAGCATAGCAAAGACTGAGAATCTAACCATATAAGTCTATTTCCCCCCAGGCACAAAAGAAGCTCTTGCATGCATTAACATGGAGCAGAGGTAAGTAGTATTGCAAACTCTTTGCAAACTAAACCAACATAGAGCCTGTAGTCTATGGTTGTGAAATAGAAATGGTGTCAGGATCTCTATAATGGAAATATTGTAACTAGATGTTTGATACGCTGAGTTCATGTTCTCTAAATTCAAAGGATGAATTCAACTTCAATAGAAGTTAAGAAGGAATATTTATTGCAGAAGAGAGGTACAGCTCCTGAGAGGAAGGAGGGGACCCAAAAGTGGGTTGCTGAGAGGTCCACTTCTCAGGGGAAGATTCATAGAGCAAAACTATGTGGATACAGTGTGAGTTAAAGCTGTGAAAAACCAGTAAGTTTATAAGTATAGTCCCTTAGGCAATAGTGATCCAATGGCAAAACAAGTCTTATAAAAAATGTGCATGGAAAGAACAAATAACTTTCTAGGAAGTGGTAAGTCCGAGATCTTGGTCAGCACTTTGTTAGATTAGGTGTTACAACTTATGTCCATCCTGGTCATTCCATCTTTATCTTGAGGCCTAACCTCCAACAGATTCGCCCCCAGTTTCAATGAGTCCCCACCTTTGCCCTCACTCTCTCAAGGGCCCAGCCCTATCTGACTGCTTATGATACCTCTACCTCAGCTATACTTGGAGACTTTCATCATAATCTTACCCAGGCCTCTGAACAAGGGGGAAACACAAAGACACACATGCACACATAAACGCACATTCAACAATCTACACAAAACTCAAACAGGACCCAAAGTCTCACAACATAATACACCCTGTGTCCAAGATACAATCCAAAAATAGCATTTAAAAGGCAAGAAAATCTCAATAATTTGCAAAAGAATAGGAAATCAACACATCAATCCTGACATAGTGCAAATGTTGGAATTATCTGACATAGAGTAATATAGCTATCATGATCAAGTCTTAAGGAAAAAAAGGTGAATATTTTTGAAAGGAATGAAAATTCAGGCATTTAAGCAAGAAAATAAATCAATTAAAAAGAAATAATTTTTCTTAATGTACAAACACTAAAGTATAGCAAAGCAAAAATCCCTAGAAGGATTCAATTAATGAAGACAAAGATTTGATGAATTGAAGATATTTCAATGGCAGTTATTCACAGAGAACAACATGTAAATAAAAAGGTTGGCTAAAATAAGACCTATGGGTCTTCTAGTCAACCTCTGCTGGTCTAATATTTTTGTGGTCAGAGGCCCAAAAGAAAAAGAAGGTAATATTCAGGGGGAAAAAATGGAGAAATACTGGCTAAAATTTTTTTAAAACATGATTAGATATATAAATTTACATATTGAAAAGGTCAGCTACTCCAATTAAAATATATATAAATACATCCATGCCCAGAAACATCAATATGACATTTCTGAAAATTAAATTTTAAAAAAATCTTTAAGGCAGAGAGAAAAGACTTATCTATAGGTGACACTGATTAGAGTGACAGTGGATTTCTCTTGGAGACCAAAGGGTATGGAACAACATCTTCAAAGTTCTGAGTCGGCAGACCTATCACCCTAGAATTTAACATTGAGATATAACATTATTTAGGAATAAAAATGAGATAAGCACATTATCAGATATAAATAAAACAAGAGAATTTGTTGCCAGCATATCTACTTTAATAGAAAGATGACAGAGAGTTCTGCTAAGGGAAGGGAAATGGTACTGGAGGAAAATGACATCTATATGAAGGAAGAGTAATAGAAGTTATGATATCTTTGTAAATATACTAGACTATTTGTTATCCATTAAATTCTTTAATACATGTGATGGTGAAAACAAAAATCACATTGTAGGAATAAAAGGAGAATCCCTTAACATGGTAAGGGCACTTACGAAAAGCCCCCAGTCATGATCAGACTGAGTTTTTGAAAACAGGAAGACTCCCCCCAAGATCAAGAACAAGTCAAGGATACCTACTTTTGAAGCTACTATTGAACATTATGCCATTAAATTTTTTTTGGTTTTTTTTTGTCTTTTCTTCCGGTACCAGGAATCGAACTCACGACCTTGCGCTTGCCAGGCAGGCGCTTTGCCGCTGAGCTAAATCCCCAGTCCCACCATTAAGTTTTAGTCTGGAAAATTAAACAAGGTAAAAATGGCATTTCAATTGGGAAGGAAGGTGTAAAATGATCTTTGTTCACCAATGAAATGTTCTTCTATGTGGAGGACCACCAGGGTAGTTCTCCTCGAAGGAAGAGCATTTGTCTCCATTTTGCCTAAACCTGGCCCTATTTCCATGTATTGACATGTACAGAGCTGGCTAGGATATTTCTTTATCCCCTCAGTTGGCTTTAAGCAATGCGAATGGGTCTAGCCTAGGTGCTGATGTGTAATCATTAAAGCAATTGGACAGGTGAGTGGTCTCCTGCCTATAGGTCCCAACTAATATACATGAGCTAGGCCAAGTGATGCCTGCGCTGTTAGGTGGTGGGGCCTGGCTCAAGGTGGAGCCCGGCAACAAGAAGTGGAAACAGGTATTCTTGACCCTGGCTCTGTTCCCGTCTCCGTGCTTCATGGCTGCCATGCTATGTCCCTCTGCTGTCCTGTTTCTGCCTTGGCACAATCTGTCCCTAGATTGAAGATGTAAGCCAAGATGAAACCCTCCTTTAATTTGTGCATGCCCAATATTCGTCCCAGCCACTGCAAAGTGATTAAGATAAATGAACAACAGAAAACCAATGATACAATCCAAAGAATTTCCAAAATACTTGAATAGACATTTTTCTCAAGCTACAAATGGCCAATAAATAAAATAAAATCAAAACCTCAATGAAATAGTGCTTTATATCTACTAGGATGGTTATTAGAAAACTAACAACAACAAAAAAAACAAACATAATAAATAAAGAGTATATATAATTCAATAATAAAAAGAAAAAGAACTCACATTGAGAATGGGCAAAGGATTTGGGCAGCTGTTTCTTCAAAGATGATGTACAAATGGCTAATAGTATATGAGTAAATGTGCAACATTATTATTTGACAGAGAAATGCTAATAATAGCCACAAAGAGATATCATTTCATGCTTATTATGGCTATAATAAAAATATAATGGCCAATGTTGGAAAGGATATAGAAAAATTGGAACATGCATACATTGCCAATAGGGAGGTAAAATTGTGCAGCTGCTTTAAAATGCAGTTTGGCTGTTACTCAACATGCTATAGACGGAGTTATTTAGCTAAAAGTTTGTGGAGGTTTCAGTCCACACTTGGCTGGCTCTGAGGCAGGGTGGCACATGGCAGAAGGCAAACATTCTTGGAGGCAGAGAACAGCAAAGCAACAAGGGCAGAAGAGAGGAGAGACAGAGACAACAAACCTCTTTCCCTCCCTTATATTGTAAGCAGGCTACCCCCACCCAGGGAGTGTGTAGCACTCACATAATCTCCATGCCCTCCTCTTGCACAGGCCCAAGATGAATGCAGAGTAAGCACCCTGGCTCCCTGCTGAGTCACATAGTTAACCTTCTAAACTTCTCACATTGACACAATGAACAACATCCTAGAGCAGAAAGGAATGTCCTTTTCACCCCAGGATGTAGAAGTGCTGAGTCACTTAGTCAAACATCTAGGCTCCCCAAGTTGACACAGTGTATCAACCATAACAGCATGTGACCCAGCAATGTTCCTCTCAGGTACACATCCAAGAAAAATAAAGTGCACATCCATTCACAAAGTTAAGAACAAGTGCTCTCAGTAGTATTTTCAAATAGTCAAAAATTAGAAACAGTTTAAATATTACTCTTGTGATAGATCTATAAATATGCATTCAATGAACATTATTTGGATTTAAAAAGAAATGAAGTGCTGATAGGCTTCTGCATGGTTGACCTGTGATAGTATTTTGCTAAAGGAGTCAATAAATGGTAACATATTGTGTGATTCAATGTTTTGAAATTTTCAGTATAAGAAAATCCATAGAGATAGAAAGTAGTTTGACAATAGCTCAAGAGTGAGAATCGGATAAGAGTGGGGGTGGGAATGGAAGACGGGTGGTGGTGAGTTTGTGACTGATGGTGTGAGTTTTTTCTAGGAGAGGTGAAATTGTTCTAAAATTAAATTGTTGTAGTTGCACAACTATGTGAGTATATTTGATGACATTAAGTAGAACACCTAAAATAGTTAAATTTTATGTTAATTTAATCTCCATAAAATTATGTTCATGATTTTATGTCTCCATAAAACATGTCTGTTATTCTGCTGTAGAAGTATCTAAGTAGACTAAATAAATTCTGTCTTCTGCAAGTTTTAATATAAGACCTTTAAGTTAAGCCCTTTACTTGGAAAGTTTAGTTGTAATACTCTGTCAGAATCACCCCAAATTCTAAATTATGCAAGTCAAAGCTGATGTGTTTTTAATAAGAATTTCCTTCTTAATTTAAAAATTTACATAGAATACTTAACATTAAAGCCACAAATTGAACATAAAAACACTATTTACTAAAAAAAACAACAACAAAAAAAAAACACTTCAGGAAAGGCTGTTTTACCTCACTAAAGATTAAAGAATCTACAAAATTCAGAGAGCCCGGTTTAGAATCAAGAATTCCCTAGTACTTGTCTGATTGTCTTTCAACTAGCCTCATGCTGCTTCATTTGTTAAGTCCACTGGGTGAAAAGCGAATGTAACTAAACCTTACTATAACTTTGGAATTGACCCTGTCAGCTATTTTTTCATTGTGTGCAGCTGCTGAAATGTATTGTCTTCAGCAAAAAGCAATGTAAGTAATTGCATAGCATAAAAGTAAATGTTAAATTATAATTAAATTATTCTGCAAGCCTATCACACTAAGTTTATGGCCATTCCATCATATTGCAGCGGCACACAGCACAACAATTAGAGAGAAAGAAATGTTCTAAATTGAGATCTCAACTTTCAGAGAACTTGTCTCCTTGAAGGCATCTCCTAAGACTGTTTATGTCGTTACTTTTCATTTTAGTTTCTCATCTGTCAGCTTTTCTTTTATATATACATTTATTGCAATACTTTTTTCTTCAGCAAATAGCCAAACAATGGAAGACCTCAAATTTGATGCATCTTACTTTGACTGAGCAGAGGAAGGCCCTGATTTATTATTCAAGATTTACCCGGTGCTTTTCTGTCTTTCAGATTTTTCCAATCATTTATTAGCTTTTCCTGAGGACTATCTTGTGAAGGTCATTTTTAGCAGGTTTACTTGACAGATCAGAACACAGACCTTAATTGAAAAAAAAATAATTTTGACTGAGGTGGCAGAATAAAGTTAGCTCAGAGACTAGAATAAAAGCCAAGGTCATGTTAGCACACTTAGTTCCTCTTTTTTCTCATCTCTCTGACTTTAACACAGAAACGCAGCCTATTCATTTTGTAAATCCCTGTTATTTACAGCTGTCCCTTTCAGAGTGGCTACTTTCTTCAAGGATCTGCGCTGCTGTTACAATCTTCTACTTTTAACCTCTATAAATCTACACAAGGGATAAGGAACTAAATCTTTCTTTTATTCCCAGTACTTGTGATTAAATCCAGGGCCTTCACATTGAGATACATCCTCAGACCTCTTTTTTAAATTTTAGGACAAGATCTTTTTAAGCTGCCCAGACTGGACTCTGACTTGTGACCTTCCTGCCTCAGCCTCCCTAAGTGCCTGGACACAGCCATGTTTGGAGATCGGCTCTGTGGCACGTTCAATATTTGGTTCTGAGGTTATTAAGACAAAAAAGACACAGACCATGACTTTAAGAAGCTGAAAGCATACCAGAAAAACAGAAAAACATGCATGACAACAACCATACAAAAAATATGAAAACTCAGGGATATTAAAATGTCCGTAATGTTGATGGGAATTCCCAGGCACGAAAGGCCCAGAAATGGACAAAACCTTCAAGAAGAAAGGGGCATATCTGTGGCAACTTCAGATGAGCATATTTTGGGAGTAAAAATGGGGAGCAGAGCAACTGCAAGTCTTTTTCTGCATGTAGATCTCCTCTCCTCCAGACTCCAGGTTTACTGTTTTTACATAATCTCTTCTCAAATGCAGAAAATACTAGAACCATGGTTTAATTTAACAAGTATTTTCTCGGTTCCTATTATGTGCCAGCAAGTGCATATAAGAGACTCCCAGAAGAATAGCAACCTTTCAGATATGGACCTTAAGTGTGTGAAAATGCGGAGGGACATGAAGAGATAAGAGACAATTGTAAGTGGAAATCCAGGGCACTGGGAGAATACAGAAAGAGCATTCAACCCACGGAAAAGTCCTGTCCAGGTAAGACATGATGAAGTACCCGGAGGTGAGCACTGGAGCTACTGGAGCGGTCTCTTTGAACATCAGGGAGAATGCTGATTTTTGACACAAAGCCCCCATTCTACAAAGGAGCTGTGGTGCAGACAGAGATTCAGGGTGCACAGAGACCTAAGTGCCATAGTGCATTGCCTGGCTTAGGATATAAAGCCTAGAATACATTTTAAGGAAGGGAGTAGAGTAATCAGTATTGTAGAAATAACTTTTTAGTAAAGGAATAATTTTTTTAAAGATAGTCATATATTTATCTCCTGAACTTCGCTTTTACAAAAGCTATTGGCCTTTTATAAAGAACTAAGAGGTGGAAAATTGTGAGGTAAAAGTCAGGCCAGTGAAAACTGCTATGACTTATGCCATCTTCAAAGCTAAACAGGCTTGGCCTGACAAGATGTTTTGGTGAAGCTAGCTGTGGAAGGCCATCTGTTTTGTGCTTATTGAGGAGGTTTTAAAGGAAAAAAAAAAAAAGATGCATTTAGCACTCGGTTGGAATCCTCTAACAAGTTGCTTGCCATGGTTTTCTACTTGCAAGGAAAGATTTATAACAGGAAAGGCAGTTCAGGTGGTTGAGACTCAGCAGTTTTCTGAGGGCCCTGAAGCCAGTTCTGTTCCAATAAAGAGGAAGGTGTCGTTTTTAAATTAATGCCTGACTTTTTTATGTTCTACCAAATCCTAATTTAACAGCGCACCTTCAGCAGATAATCTTTCCTCCTAACTCACAGAGAAATGAAGGCATTTCCATTGGGTGAATCTCCTTTACTTCCCTCCCTACCACGTGCAAGGATTTTGTTTCCTTTTTGTCTCCCAAGTAGAAGACAGTCATGCCTCATGGTTAGGTCTAATCCTTTGTCATTTGTGTTCTTCCATCCTCTTGGATCAGGACCTCACTAAGTCAATGTTCTCTTTTTGTATCTATTTTCTGCCTTTCTTTCCACTTGACCTATGTTTAGGTATTTCTTATATTTTTCTTTTATTTATTTTTATTTTTTTGAGACAGGGTCTCACTATGCAGTTCAGGCTTGCCTTAAACTCACTTTGTAGCCCAGGCAAGTCTCAAACTCGCAAGGACCCTCCTGCCTCAGCCTCCTGAGTGCTGAGATGACAAGTGTACACCACCACCCCTGGCTCTTCTTATCTTTAAATAAATATAGAAATGTTGGCTGGAGTCCAGCTTTACAGAACTCATGGCTACACCAGCATTAGGAGATGAAAGGAAAATGATGGTGAGGAAGGAAGAAAAGTTCTTCCTTGATCTCATAGCTTTGCATTCCTTCTCCTCTTGTCACTTTCTTGCTTTCGGTGTCTGAGCTGTGATTAAACTTGCTACTACCCTTAGTTCATCTCCCACCATGTCCACCTATCCTCCTAAAATCTAGATTTTACCATTGCCACAGTGGCTTCTCTTTTAAAGGTAATTTGGGATTGTCCATCTGGTGGATTTTTTGAATTTTTGCTTTCCTTGGCTCTACCACCGTGTTTGTCATGAGGCATACCCTCTTTCCTGAATCTCCTTCCTCTCAGTGTTACTAAGAAAAAAAAATAGATAAACTTCATTAAAATAAAAATCTTTCATACATCAAAGGAAATTATCAGCACAGTGAATTGACAATCCATATATTAGAGAAATATAAGCAAATTGCATGTCCAAGGAGGAATTAATATCACATCTATGTAAAGAACCCCTATGACTCAACAGAAACCAACAACTCAGTATTAAAAATGAAAATGAATACTAGACATAAACAGACATTTTGCCAAGAAAATATATAAAGATCAATTAGCATGTGAAAGTTGATTAAAACCTAGGATAGCCATTACCGTAAAAAAGGAAGTAACAAATATTGTTGATCACCTGGAGAAACTGGAGTTCTCATGTATCAGCAGTGGGAATGTAAATTGTTACAAATACTGTGGAAAAAGTGTGGGGGCTTCTCAAAATATTAAACAAAATTATCATGTGACCCGCAAATTGCACTTCTGTGTACATGTTTTAATAAATTGGAAGCCAGGATGTGAAGCAATATTTTTACATCCATGTGCATAGCAGCATTACTCACAACAGTAAAAGACAGAAGGAACTCATGTGTCCCTTGATACATGAATGGATAAACAAAATACAGTGGAATGTTGTCAAGCCTTCAAAAGAGAGAAAAAATTTAGACACAGGCTGCAACATAGCTGAAACTTGAAAACATTAAGCTAAGTGAAATAAGCCAGTCTCTAAAGCATAAATATTGCATGATTTGCTTATCTTAGAGTATGCAAATTCACAGACATAAAATAGAGTGACAGTTGCCAGGGACTGGTACAAAGGAAGGAGCAGAGAGTTAATGCTTAATGCGTGCAGTGTTTATGCTTGGGAAGATGAAGTTCTGGAAAAGATTGCATAGTAATGTAAACATACCTAACAGTACTAAACTGCACTTAAGATATTAATATGATAAAGTTTATGTTACGCATATTTTACCACCATAAAGATATGTAATTGCATTGATCTGTAGTGCATAGCATCTTAATTTATATTGCGATATTTGGCTGCTAACATAAAGATAAGCAGTTGATTTTTATAAATAGTTCTATTTACTGCTTTTCCAGACTAGGAATAGAGCTAGCAGTTTTTCACAGTGGATGTATTCTAGTTGGAAGATATAACCTATACATGATAATATATGTTTTTATCATTGTTTTAATTTTTATTCAATTTAAAACATTTTCCAGGACTTCTAGTAATATTACATCAATAGAAACAAAAGTAGGCATATTTGTCTAATTTTAGTTTACTATTATTATTTCAGTGGGAATATGAATGTTTCTCTATTTAAGATTGTGTTTTCAATATACTTTTTTACAATTTTTTATTTTAAAGAGAAAAGAAAAAATAACAAGACAAAAACAACAACCAAGACAAAAAACAAAAAAATAATAAAAATGATACAGAATTCAAAACAAGGTGATAGGAAGTTAACAATGATTGTTATATTACATATTTTTATCTTCAGTGAAGTTGCTCAGATTACTAGATGTAAGACTACAAGGTTGATCAAACATTTAAGGAGAATAAAAAAATAATAAAAAAACAGAAACAATACAGAGTTTCACTAATCAAGGTAGTAGGGATTCAACAATGGTTGTTACATTGTATATTGTTGTCTTCAAGTTAGTTGTTCACATTATAAGATATAATCATGCAACACTGGTCAGAAAGAAAACTTGAGGCATTAATTATTCCTGTCAGTAAACCAATAGACATCAACAATACAATTATCCCAGCTATACTTGTATATCCATATATTTTTTTCCTTCCTTTCTTTCGTGTCTCCTTTCCCTCACCTCAGTTATTCCTTACCTTTGAGCAACGTCTTTCCCTTTCATAATACCTACTGTACATTTTGGGTTTTATTTAGTCTTTCAGGTTCTTACATCAGGGAGACAATAAGATGCTTACACATGTGGGTCCCATTTATGTCACTTATGAGTATGGTCTCTAGTGGCATCCATGCACCTTTCTCATATATTTATTTGGCATTTGTATTTCTTCATCTGAGAAGTGTGTATTCATCTCAGATGCCCATTTTTTGATTGGGTCTTTGAATTTTGGGGCCCTGATTTTTAAAATTTCTTTATATGTTCTAGATAGAAGTCCTTTGTCTAAGGGACAGTTGGCTAAAATTTTTTCCCAATTCGTGGGTTTTCTTTATACTCCATTGGTAACTCCTTTTGATGTGCAAAAACCTTTCAATAAGATGAGATCCCAGTTGTTGATTCCTTGAAGTATTTCCCATGCAGTTTGGTTTTTGCTCATGAACCTCTTCCTACCTGTAAGTCTTTAAGTTTTCTACCTACTTTCTCCTCCAATAGATTTAGTGTTTCTGTTTTAATATAACTTTGATCCATTTTGACTTTATTTTAGCGCCTGGTGACAGACATTGGTCTAATTTTAGCCTTTAGAATGTGGAAAGCCAGTTTTGCCAGCATCGTTCATTAAAGAGGTTATCTTTCATCCAGTGAACATGTTTAGCCAATTTGTCAAAGATAAGGTGGTTGAATGTGTTTGTAGCTATGTCTGCATCTTCTAGACTGTTCTATTGATCTTTTGGTCTGCTTTCTTTGCCAGTACCATGTTGATTTTTATCACAGTAGCTTTGTAGTATAATTTCAAGTTAGGAATTGTGCCTCTGCATTTCCTTTGTTGCCCAGGATTACTTTTGCTATTCTAGGTCTTTTCTGGTTCCAAATGAATTCTAGGAATGTTTTCTCTGGATCTGTGAGCTATACTAATGGTATTTTAATTGGGATTTCATTGAATCTATACAACAATTTTGGGAGTATGGCCATTTTCACAATGTTGGTTCTTCCTATCCAAGAGCAAGGAATATCTTTCCATATTCTAAAATCCTCTTTGATCTCTTTTTTCAGAGTATTGTAATTTTCACTCTATGGATCTTTTATTTCCTTTGTTAGATTAATTCCTAAATATTTTATTTTTTGGAAGCTATTGTGAAATGTATGGCTTCCCTAATTTCTCTCTCAGTGTGTTTTTTGTTTGTGTACAGGAATGTGATTGATTTTTGAGTCTTGCTTTGTACCTAGCTATGCTACTGAATTTGTTTATTAATTCTAGGAGTCTTTTGGTAGAGTTTTTGTGGTCTTCCATGTGGAGTATCATGTCATTTGTGACTAATGACAATTTCACTTCTCCCTTTCCAAACCTTATTCCTTTTATTTCTCTCTTTTGTCTAGTTGCTCTGGCTAATGTTTCCAAAACTATGTTGAATAGGAGTGGTGACAGTGGACATCCTTGTCTTGTTCCTGATTTTAAAGTGAAAGCTTCCAGTTTTTCTCCATTTAATATGGTGTTGGCTGTTTGTTTGTCATAGATGGCTTTTACCAGATTGAAGTAAAGACCATCTATATCAATTTACATTAGGGTTTTTATTGTGAATGAGTGTTGGACTTTGTCAAAGCTTTTTCTGTATCTATTGAGATGATTATGTCATTTGTGTCTTTGGCTCTGTTCATATGTTCTATTACATTTATTGATTTGTGTGTACTGAACCATCCCTGCATTCCTGGGATGACTATCACTTGGTCATGGTATATAATCTTGATGATTTGCTGCATCCTGTTTGCTATGATTTTGTTGAGGAGTTTTCCATCTCTGTTCATTAGAGAGATTGGCCTATGATTTTCTTTTTCAGTTGGGTCTTTCTCTGGTTTTGGTATCAGAGTAATGCTTGCCTCCAGGAATGAGTTATTGAGAATTGCTTCCCTTTCAATGTCATTAAAGAGGTTAGGAAGAATCGGCATTAAATCTTTTCTAAATTTCTTACAGAATTCAGTAATGAATCCATCAGGACCTGGGCTATTCTTTGTTGGTAATTTTTAAATTTTGTTTTCAATTTCATTGACTGATGTTGGGTTCTTCAGAATTTTTATATCTTCTTGATTCAGCTTTGGTAATTCATATGTATGTAAGAATCTGTCCATTTCCTCTGTGTTTTCCATCCTATGAGAGTAAAGATTTTCAAAGTAGGTATTGATGATCTTCTGAATTTCCATACGATCTGTAATGATTTCACTCTTTTCATTCCTTATTGCATGGATTTGAGTTTTTTATTTCCATTTTTGATAAGGTTGTCTAAGGGATTATCAATTTTATTTACTCTTTTAAAGAACCAACTCTTCAACTCATTAATTCTATGTATTACTTTCTTAGTCTCCAATGAGTTAATTTCTGCTCTGATCTTTATAATTTCCTGGCTTCTTTGGGCTTTGGGCTTGATTTTCTCTTTCTCTAGAAGCTTGAGGTTCAGCATAAGGTTGTTTATTTGTGCTCATTCTGTTTTCCTGATGTGGGAATTCACTACTTTAAATTTTCCTCTTAGGACAGCTTTCATTGTGTCCCACACGTTCCAGTATGTTGTATCTCCATTTTTGTTTAATTTTAAATATTGTTTAATTTCTTCTTTAATTTCATCTGTGACCCATTGGTTGTTCAGGAGAGTGTTATTTATTTTCCATGTGTTTATGGAGTTTTTGCAATTTCTTTTGTCAGTAATTTCCAATTTCATTGCACTATGGTCAGATAATATGCCAGGGATTATTTCAATTCTTTTGCATTTACTTAAGCATGTTCTGTGGGCTAGTATATGGTCTATTTTGGCAAAAGACCAATGTGCAGCTGAGAAGACTACATATTCCAATGTTGTTGGGTGGAATACACTGTAGAGGTCTACTAAGTCCACTTTTTCACAAGTTTGGTTTAGTTGTACTGTTTCTTTGCAATTTTTTTGCCTAGTTCATCTATCTCTTTGTGACAATGGGGTGTTAAAGTCCCCCATTACAATGGTGTTATTGCTTGTTTGAATTTTCATGTTTGTTAATATTTGTCTTATATGGCTAGGTGCTCCTATATTTGGTGCATAGATGTTTATGATTATTATCTCTTCCTCTTGCAGTTTTCTCCTAACCAGTATGTAGTGACCTTCTTTATCTCTTTTGATCATTCTTTGTTTGAAGTTCACATTGTCTGCAAGCAGAATAGCGACCCCTGCTTTTTCCTGGGTTCCTTTTGCCTGGAGTATTGTTTTCTATTCTTTAACTTTCAGTATATGAATTTCCTTTTTATTTAAATGTGATTCTTGTATATAGCATATTGTTGGAGTTTGTTTCTTGATCCACTCTGCCAGTCTGCTTCTTTTGATTGGTCAGTTGAGGCCATTTGCATTGATGGTTATAACTGCTATGTATTGGCTTATCTTTATCATGTTATTTTCCTGCTGTTGATTACCTACTTATCCTCTCTGTTTAATTGCTTGCTCTGCTTGGTGATTCCTTCCTAATTTTGTAATCGAAGTGGTGGTCATTCTTATCTCTTTCTAGAATACCTTGCAGTACTCTTTGTAAGGTTGATATGGTCATCAAGAATTTCTTCAGTTGTTCTCTGTTGTGGAAGTATATTGTTTCTCCATTAATTTTGAAAGATAACTTTTCAGGGTACATCAATATGGTTTGGAAGTTGTTTTCTTTCAGGACCTGAAATACATCACTCCAAACTCTTCTTGACTAGATCGTGTGTGTTGAGAAATCTGCTGTAACTCTGACGGATTTTCCTTTATAGGTGCACTACTTGATTTCTGTAACAGCTTTTAATATTCTGTTCTTTTGCTGAATTTTTGGGATCTTAATTATTATGTGTCTAAATGTAGATTTATTTTGGTTATGGCTAATTAGAGTTATGTATGCCTCACTTAACTGTATGCCAGATTCTTATCCAATGCTTGGGAAATTTTCTGCTATTACTTCTGCAAATAGTCTTTTATGTCATTTGTGTTGATTCCTGATAGTTCAGTGACACCTATCTGTCTTATATTGTTTTTCTTTTCCTCATCTTGCAGCTTTTGAATTGTTATTTCCTGTTTCCTTCTTACTTTTAAGAGATTTTTCCTTTTGTGATCACTAGCTGCAATGCTGTCTTCAAGGTCCAAAAGTCTATCTTCAGTTTTGTTCAAGCAGATTTGCCAATTTTCAATGGAATTTTTAATTTACTGGATGTCTGTTTGAATCTGTTTCATGCATTGTAATTCTTTCCTATATTGCTCATTTAATATTTCCATCATTTTTCTGTGCTCCCCTATCTTTTTATTCATGTCTTCTTTAGCTGTGCTGAGAAATTCTTTCATTATTGTTGTCATTTGTTTTTTTACCAAAGAGATTATTTCTGATCTGACTTCTTCTATGGCCCAATGGATTCATTACTTTAGTTGCTATCATTTCAGAAATTTCAGGTGTGTGACTTCCAAGTTCTTCTATGTCAGTGTCTTCTGTTCTTGTTCAGGGTGGGCTGGAGATCTGAGCTTGCACATTGCTCTTTTGCTTTGACATTTTTTAAGCTCTTGAAGTTCACCAAGGCTCAGTGTCATTCCCACAATACTGAAGCCATGATATTTCGCTTGCTGAGGCCTCATAGTTTCCTGGGGCTCATGTTTGTTCTGCCAATGTTGGGGGTGTGGGTCAGACCTCACTGAGGACCTCAAAGCTGTCCTGGGCTCAGGATCACTCTCATGACATTTGGAGGTAGGGGGTGGCTTTCTGAGTTTCCTGAAGCTGTCCAGGATTCAGTGTTGCTCCCATGATGGTAGGAGTGTGGGGAAGCACCTCATTAAGGCTTCTGAAGCTGCCTGGGGCTCAGCTCTGCTCCCGCACTGGTGGGGGTGTGAGGTGCAGCTCACAGGGTTTCTCAAAGCTGTCCGGGGTTCAGCGTGGCTCCTGCAACAGTGAGAATGTGTGGTGTGGCTAATGGAGTTTCCTGAAGCTGTTTGGGTCTCAGTGCTGCTCCTTCACTGGAGAGGGTGAGGGATGCAGCTCACAGAGCTTCCCGAAGCTGTCTGGAGCTCAGCGCCACTCCCACACCCTAATATACATTTTATATTGGATGAAAGTTAATAAATTATCTCTCAAACCCAGTTTTTTGATTATTTTATATTGAAGAGTGATAAAATGTTGCTTTATTTAATGATTTTTTTTTACTTTTGGTCTAATAATATTGTAAGCTACATTGACAGATTTTTCTGAGTTTGAGGAGTCCTTAATTGTCTCATATTAAATTCTATTTCATTAGATCTATTATTTCCTAAGTGTTTGAGATTTGCTGGCTGATTTCTATAATAATTTAAAACTAAATGCATATGTTAAATAGATTTATATTTTTATCAATTTACTCTTTCCTCTAGTTTTAGAATAAGGCTTACAGTAACTTCATAATATTACATGAGAAACTTTCTTATATTTGTTGTTTTCCGGGGAGACTTATAAAAGCTGGAATGTCTGTTCCTTGAAAGTCTGATAGGATGCCATGTGATGCCAACTATGCCAGGTCACATTGAAGGGACAAAGTCTTTAGGTGTGGTTTTTGCTTACTTTTAATATATCTAACAATTTTAAAATAGCTTTTATAAAAATTTCTCCATAATCAATTGGAACTTATTTTGAAACAAAAAATTGCAAAATAAATATTACTTTAAAAGTAACATAAGGGGGCTGGGGATTTAGCTCAGTGGCAAAGCGCCTGTCTGGCAAGCGCAAGGTCGTGAGTTCGGTCCCTGGTACCGGAGAAAAACAAAAAAAAAAAAAAAAAAAAAGTAACATAAGTGAAAAATTCAATAGAAAGAATAAAAATCTCATAGGTGGATCTCCATAATAAGGTGGTGATGATAACTTAATCTGAACAAGGAGAGAAAATAGACTGAAAAAGCCAAACAAATTAAAGCTGAAATGAAAACAAAAACAGAGTTCCCAGGATCAGTATTAGAAAGTGTAGCATTTATATTATCAAAGGTCAATAAGCAGAGAAGAAGAATAAGACTGAGAGTAATCAAAAAAGTGGTGACAAACATGCTGGTAGGAATATGAAATGATACAACTACACTGAAAAAGTCTTGGCAAGTCCATTAAAAAAAATTAGAATTCTCATATTACTCACTAATTGTACTTTTGAGCACTTATGAAAGAGAAATGAATGCTCATATTGTTTATTTGTAATAGCTAAAAATCAACTAGAAACAATGCAGATGTTCTAGAAAAATTACAGAGATGAATGGTGAAACAAACTGTGGTATACCCATACTATAGAATATTACCCAACCATAAAAAGGAACAAACTATTAATATAAGCCACTTGGATAAACTTCAAGGAGATTTGTTCTGGTTATGAATTAGCTTATCAGTGATATTGATAAACACAATTTAACATTTTGCAAAATCAGTGATTTTTAAAGTAGAATCTAGTTGAAATACTGAGATTCTAATAGTAACAGTAGTGACACGTGGTTGTAAAAATATATATTTAAGGCTGAAATTATTATCAGTAATAATGCCATAAGTGGCACTGTAACTATATATTAATCATTGCGCTCCTATATATTAAAGAAGTATGTACTGGGAGTATGTATTTTGGTGTAAATACATTTTCTTCAGTCTCAAATATCAGAAGAAAAATTACATTTTAAAATTTTTCTATATGTCCCTCTAGCTACTGCTATTTTATACAAATGAAGAAATAGCCCTTGCACCAAAATAAAAGACAACTTTAAATGATTATAAAAAACAACTGGCTTGTTTATTTTAAAAATTTTGTAAAACAAAATAATATTTTCTAGAAATGCATCACTAATACTAAAATATGAATACATGCAGGAACAGACACCCACCAAATTTACCATACAGGGATGGAATTTGGTTTGGTGTGGGCAAATAAAATACTTCCACAAAAAATGGAATTACATTATTTTGTAACTGAGAAAAAATATACATGGTTTATTATTATTTATATTTTTCTATGCCAGGAATATTTAATAATAACACACAATCCATGTTCCAATTCTCTTCCTTTAAACTTATCATCTCATTCTTGCTTATTGTGTCACTATAGAAAGCTTTGAATGCTTTTCTTTGTGAAGATCTGCTCTGTCTTCAAGCTCATAGAGTATTCTCAAAGTTGTTTGTGTTCTTAAATTTCAGTATAATGTATATACATGTATGTGATTCCTTATTTCTTCTACCAAGTGTCCCAGTTCTCTTTGGTATGATTTCCACTTTAGTTCTGGAAAAATATGAATTATTATTTCCTCAACAGTTTCCACTCCATCTACTACTTTCCCCTCCTTCATGCTCTAACTCTTAGATTTTAACATATTACTTTACATTTAACAAATCTTGAATCTTAGCTTTACTTTTATGATTTATTTCTGTTAATGCTTCCTAATTCTTTCCATGAGAGTTTCTTGACCTAATTTTTTACTTTATTCAGCTTTAGGCAGAATCATTCTGTTTTTACATTTTAATTATTCTCTTTTTTTCTGAATTTTACACTTTTTACTTCATTACATTTGCTTTCTTTTCCTTCACTGGGTCATTATTGTATCAGGTATTAGAAGATAGCATTTTTAATTTTAATTCTTGATCTGCTCAGATCATTAAGTCTAATTCATCTCGTTTGACTTGCTCATTTGCTTGACCCTCACCTCATCCCCTGGAGCTATCTCCAGGTGTAATGCAAAGAGTAGAGCAGGGGTCACGTCGGGGTTAGATTAAAGGAGGAAAGGCCATACTCTAGGGCAGTAGATGTGTCCTGGAATGGGCTTAATTTTCTTTCCTTTTCCCTATTCTCTCTCTTTCTCAAGTAGATGATACTGCTTCTCAGTGAACTATCTTACAACACAGCTCTCTCCAGAGCCCTCCTCCATTGTTTTTCTAGAACTTAGGAGAGTTAGACACAGGAAAGGAGTGGTGGGTATGAGTGGAGAGGAGAGAGAGGAGAGAGCATGCTGAGAAACCAGCACCTCAGCCCACATGGTTTTAAGACTTCTGATGTCATTCTCCATTTCCTTGTGCACAAATGTTTTCTGTCACCAAAAGGAGACAGTGAGCACTATGTCTTATGGAGGCCAGTGTGAAACTATGAGAATGTAAAATGACCCAGAAGCTCTTCCAGTTAGCAAATCTTCATACTGGCAAAGCTCTCCATCCCTGTCAGCTATATCACTGTAGCCCAGCACAGAGCCTACTTTCACAGTCCAGCATTTTTTTCTGAGTCTTAGCATAGTTCCTCAGACCTGCACTTTGTTTTTCACAGCTCTGTACCATCTCTGACTTTTAACTGGAAAGGGACTGAGGTAGGTAGACTGCAAAGTTGGATCAGGATTCAAATACTGGCATGCATAATGAATTGGGACTGGTTTTGTTGCATACTATTTATTTTGCTAGAGTGCATCAATGAGTAATGCAATGGATTCATGCAAGCAGGAGAGGGAAAAGAGGTGTGTACAGCCTCTTTAGCCCCTCATCCCATGACTGGAAGAATGTCAGCTAAAGAGTGAAGGAGAGTGTCCACTCATAGTGCAGGGCCAGCATCTTTTATAAGGACCTACCTTATATAATGAATCCCTTGCCATAGTTGTTCCAGCTCTGTGTATCAGAAGGTGTGCATAACAATGATATGCATCCCATGATCTATCTATTTCTACCATGACAGTAACCCTAATGCAACCATGTCATTCTCTTTTTTTGCATACTAGTTTTCTTTGCTGGGCATTCAAAGTAAGAAGTCCTATTTATTATTTCTGTATCTCTGACAATTTGTGTGCAGTTAGCTTTCAATAAACACTTGTTTTTGTCACCATAGTTTTGTTATTTCTATGTAGGCAAATTGTATGGATGTGTAACTAGTTAAGATGATAAATGTTAGGAAGTGGAAATTACAATGGACAAATGAGACATTTACTTATGGAGCAAATCACATGTGACTTGGGGTGAAACTCTTACTCTAGAGTTAGGAAGGAGATCATAAATAATTTAGGTCCATGGGATTGATTAACAGGAGAGAGTCTAGGCCACATGTCAGAGTTCTGACAAAAAGCAAGAGAAAGGTAAATGTAAGTTTGTTCATATCAGTTAATAGAATTGTTGCTCCTCAGTAGATTGACTGATTGAAGAAAAAGTAAGGATGGCAGAGCATAACATCATAGTATAATTTGTCCCAAGAACACCTACGGTGATCTCTGACCTCTCTTTTATCAACATAAGGGTCTAGGTAACCAACAAGTGGGCAGATCTCTCATCTACAATAAATGTGAGAACAGAATGAAAACCTCTAAGGAATTGTTGGGAAGAAAGCCTCATTTGGTTCACTACCCTCTTCATAAACATTTCTACTACAAACCACCAGAAGTTTAGGATGATGAAAATGGGATCACAATAATATCTGCAGGAGAGATGAAGACAATCTGCCCCATAATTTCAAGGTAGATAGGAAAGTACTTTTCATTCAGTATTAGAAAGTTCTCCAATCTCTAAAATTCTATGTGTACATTCGGATTTAATGAGGCTATTAACTAACATTGCTTCATGTTTGAAAGTTGTTTTTAAAGCACACATTAAAAAATAAATTAAATGATGAGTTTATACAATCAAGTAAAGGGTCATTACTCTCATTTGAACAACCAATATGTGGCAACTAATGGGGATTTCTCTTAAGAAATATTTTAAAGAGCAAAACTAAATTACTAAGAGAAAAATAAAAGTTAATTAGTTACTTTTGACTTGTGCTGGGCTTGCTTGTTATGCAATCTTTTGAGGTCATCTTTAGAAACAGGATACTTACGTGTCCAAGGTGCTAAGCCCATCCGCTTGTTCTTGGTGTTCTAATTAACATCCATGCTGGTTTGATTAACACCAGCATTCGTGTTTCCTAGTGGAAAATACAGCCTCGGTTTGAAAGCGCTTAAGTGAGTCACCTTTTGTTAGCAGACTTGACTGTCGCTGGGTTTTTTCCTATGGAATAGCAAACTTTCTTGCATGGACTTTGTAATACATGATATTTGTTATTTGTAATGAATTATATAAAATGCATATATTTAAAAATCTCCTTTTTAAAAGGTCAAAGGACACTTTTCCTCTTTTGCTATGCAGAAAAGCTTCAGATGCAACATAAATTGGTTATTTCATTTGTACTCAGCTCACTACAATGTAATGCTAAAATAACCAGCACATTTTACATGCTTTTGATGTTTCCTTGAATAGTCTACGTAGCACTGTGATTTCTCAGTTCCTTAAGCGTCCTGCGTCCTTCAGTTCAGACACCTTTCTGAGAGTCCTGCCCTAAACCTTATCATCCAATTGTCCATACGCTGCTGCCAGGTCCAGCCGAGTAAGCTTGTAGTTTACAAACACAGTGACTTCCTCTGTCACCCAAAGAGGCACGATCAGATGCTGGTGATTACTAGGATGGGCTAAAGGGACAGAAGATCATTTTAAGATTGTTAAAGGGACACAAAACAGAATACACAAAATTATGTATCAAGACAGTAGCAATGAAAAAGTGAAAGAGAGTGAGAAAAATTATGTTGGCACTTTATTGATGAGAAAATGTGGAATTGCATATTAGTTTTCCATTCCTGCACAACAAGTTACCACAAATTTAGTGGATTAAAATACATACATATAGTATCTCACCATTTCTGTAGGTTAGAATTCAGGGCACAACTCCCTTGGGCACACTAATCAAGTTTCCACAATGGGGTATTTGTCTCGCATTCTGTCTAGAGGTTTGACCAGGAAAGAATGCAATTACAGCTTCCCTCTGAGAGTCAATAGGATACATTTCCTTGCACCCATAGAATTAATGGCAGTTTACTCACCAACGCTGGTAGAGCAGAGCATGTTTGCTGTTTCTAGTCTTATTTAAGAGAAAGGTTAGACTTCCTTTCAACGAGCTCCCATGATTTTGTCAGGACAGTACAAGATCATCTCCCTTTTGAGTAACTCAAAATAAACGGGTTAGGGATATTAGTTACATCTAAGGAATCCTTCCACCTTTGCTGCATGCTTGCAGTTACCCAGTTGTCCTAGTTTCCTCCTGTACTCAAAAGGAGAGGATTACTAGTGTACTGAAGTATACAAGTGTAGTTCAGAGGGCCAGAATGACATGAGTCTTTAGCAGATTAGGTAACCCTTGCAAGCAGCAGATAGATAGGTGGGTCTTTAATTTTTCATCCATTCTGACCATCTGTGGCCATTAACTAGAGTTAAACCATTAACATTAGGTGTTATTATTGTACTAATCTCTCTCATTTTAAAATGTTTTTCCAGTGTTTGATTTGTTTCTCATTCCGTTTAACTGCTCTGCCAGTGAGATTTACCTTTTCCTTGGGCTGATTACATTGCCATCTTCATCAACTCTATGTAAGATTTCCTTAGATATTTTCTGCAATCCTGATTTGCTGGTCATGAATTTCTTTGGTTTATTCTTATCTTGAAAGATCTTTATATATCTTTTAATAAAGAATGACATTACAGGTTGAAGTAATTGACATCAGCAATTACTTTATTTTAGGGCTTGAAAAACTTTTGGCAAAGCCCTCATGGACTTAAAGACTCTGTTGTAAAATCTGCTATTATTCTAATGTTTTGGGCCTTATAAGTGATTTTGCACTTCTCTCCTAAAACTTTTTAATATTCTTTGTTGTGCGTTTCTGATATTTTGATTATGATATGTTATGGAAGGTTCTTTTCTGGTTGTGTTTGTTTGGGGTTCTAAATATGTCCTTCACCTGGGTATCCATCTTATTTCTTATATTTTAGAATTTTTCAGTCGTATTGACAGTGAATAGATATTTTAATGCCATGAAGTTGTAGTTCAACACTCTCTTCAAGACAGATGATTCTTCAATTTGTTATAGCTAAATCTTAGAAACTAGCCAGATACCCATCCAGTGAGGAATGGATAAAAAGATGTGGTATTTTTATGCAGTGGAGTATTACAGCTATTAAAAAAGATAAACTCGAGGTTTTTGTAGGTAAATGGATGCAGCTAGAGACCACACTCATAAGTGAAATAAATCCGACCCAGATGGGTAAACATCATATTGTCTGCTTGGTGTAGGAACCTGAAAGACTAGGTAAAACTCAAAATGTACAATAGATGATAGGAAAGAGAAATAAATTGCTCAAAGAAGGGAATGACTGGGATGAGGGAAAGAAAAAAAAGAAGGAGGGGAAAACATAAATATATATATGAATAGCTGTGATGACTGTATTGCTGTTGTCTGATGGTGTATTGAAATGAACAGTTAATGCTCACAATTTTTTATGTTCTGATCGATTTTGCATGTTTGTGTCTGGTGGTCTGAATAACTGATCTGAAGGTAACAATATGCACTGGAATTACAATGGTGAACTCCTATCATCCTATCTACTGAAACTCTGTATTATTTATACTGTTTTATTGAAGAATTATTTTCTAATTCTCTTAAATGGTTTGAGCAGTCTTTCATTCTTCCATCTGGTAGTCTGAGCAATGTAGTTGAGGATAGTGATATGTAATGTAACAACCACTGTTGATTTGTACTATTTTGTCTTGAGACCCTGTATCACTTTGAATGTTCTTGCTCTGATTTGTTTATGTTCATGATACTGGTATGCTGCTATTGTTCTTTTTGTTTGTTTGTTTGTTTCTCATTTGCTACTCTCTTTAAAATAAAAAAAAGACTGATTATTCTTAAATTTGCTCTTTTAGAGTTCCTGGATAATCATTTTTTTTCCTGTTTCATTATTGCTTACTGAATGTTCTAGTGTGCCCACCTTCTCTTTAAATTCTGGTTTCCTTTCCTCTGCTTCATGTTTCCCATTGCCAAGACTTTCAGTTATTTTCCACTTGACTTACTAAGGCTTTCCCTTCCAAGATTTCTGCTTAGCTCTTTCTATAACTCTGACTGTTCATTAATGAATCCATCACTGAGGAATCTTTTTTGCCCTGCATGTCTTCATTATTTTGTCCAATTGCTTATTTATATCTTTTTTGAGCCCACTGGTCATTTTAACAAATGATGCTTCCAAATTCTTTGTCTAATGTTTCATTCATTTTAGTTCATGTAGTTCAGCTTTTGAGGAGTTATTAATTTTGAAAGCATCTTGTTGCCTTTTTTCTCATGATTTTTGTTTTGAAATCTAAAGATCAGCTGGGATGAAAAACATACTACCATTGTGGAAATCTCTCCAATAAGTGCCTCTCTTCCAGTGATTGAGCTTGGCTTTGGATGCCACTCAGTGCAAAAGCATCCATTCAACTTTTTGAAAGCACTAGGCTCAATCCCTATCATCCCATTGTGAAAACACCTACTGATGATATCAACATCCGAAGAACTAGCTATATATAAGCATATAGTGTAGAACTTTTTAGACCTTCTCTACATTTGCACTAACTGAAGAAGGTAAATAAATAATAATAATAATGTGGGATTGGTTAGTGAACAGGAGAAAAAAAAGAAAAAAATTATAGAAAAAGGAAAGAAAGAAAAAGAGAGAGAACAACGAATTCTGAAGACAATATTTTTATACCAGGAAAAAAAGAGAGAAGGAGGGAAGGAAGTTATGTGAAGGAGGCTATGTGAAGGAAAGAAAAGAAAAATTAGAGAATGAAATAAAAATAGAAAGTGAGAGAACAAATAGGGAGATTGACTCAAATTGAAAAACTAGCAGAAATACAATATTAGAGACCAAGGAAATAGCCCTTCATGGGGAAGAACCTCACCAAACAAGGTTAGACACTACAAAAATAAAAGTAATAACTAACACTCATACAGCATTACACATACACAGAAAAAGAAAATATGTTTTAATGATATTTATATACAAGACAAGAACGGGGAAGGAGGGGAGATTTGAGAGGACAAGAGAGGGAAAGAAAGAAAGAAGAGATAGGGAATGAGTATAAATGTAATGTTCAGGGACATTAAATCCAATTGATGAAATAACAGAAAGACAAATATAGCAGACTCTATGGAAGAACCCTTGATGTGAAAGAGCATAACATAACCATCACTGCAAAAGCAATAGCTAGCACTCATAAGCACTTACAAACACACATAATCCACCCCTTGTGGCATGTAGAAAAAGAAACACAATAAATATATAAAGAAATAATATGTCTAACCTTCTTCCTTCAGGTCATATTGGTATTGGAGTCAGTTCTTATGTACTGCCTAAGACAAAGGGGAGAGGGGTGAAAATATTTTGATTTTTTTTTTCCTTTTGGTCTGGAGTGCTCCTTTGCATCTGTCAAGCAGAGAGTTTTTTGGAGCACCCAGGAGAGGGATCTGCCTCTCTATGGTTGTGGGTGGGTACTCGGTTTGTCCGCCATTGATAGGAGGATCAGCTCCCAAATACCAAATTAATCTTTTCGGTATCCGGGTATAAGGGCACCAAAAATTCCTGGCTTCCCTCTGTTTTTTTACAGGTGCAGTGGTGCCCAGCGTTATAACGGTCCTTGCATGAAACTCAGACTCAGATCCCCTTCCCCCACCAAAGCCCATGGAGCTTAATGTACTGCCTGCCACTTAATTCAAACCTCTGCTGTTCCCTCCTGTCTCTGCCCCGCTGAAATTCTCCCAGCCCAGAGTTCAGACCCCCCATGAGCTAGGGGCTAAGGTCTTTCACATGACTTTGGCTTTACTGGGTCATGGTCTCTTTCCTTGGGCCATGCTATTAAAATGGGTGTCATGTTCCTCCCTGCAGCACTCTGATGCGCATGCCCTGGAATTACAGGAAGTGTACGGCTTATCTGTGCCTTAGCAGAGAGCGTTATTCAAGATGGTTTCGTATCCCAACTTGGCCCCAGTTCATCTCTTCTTGTTCTACCAAGACAAGAGTGAGAGGACTTTGTAAGATGGCTTCGCAATCTGACTCTGTCTGACAGTGGAGGACAGAAAATGGAAATTATTACTCTTGTATCTAGTTGGACATAGTCAGATCTCCTATCTGCTCAATCTGTCTCTCTGTCCAGTAGAAGGGTCAGTGCTCACAAGAGAATACTGAATGTTTCCTTTTACTGCTGCAGAGGAGGAAGGGATCCTCTCACCCCATGAGCTATATAGTTCATTCAGCACTGGAGTATATGGCTTCAATTAGTTTACTTATCTTTCTGGATACCAATATTTCAGGGTTTCTCCTGGTGCTGGCTGTCTGAGGATACACTGGTGCTTTTCTATGGGGAGCTTATCTTCTTACAGAGCTGGACACCTATGGCCTTAGGCAAATATTCTGGGAAACTTGTGAGTGTAGACTGCCTCCAGCTTGCCATCTTTTGAATCACCATGTTTTACTTTTACACATTTCATAACTTGTGGCAATCAGACTGAAAAAAGAAAAATAAAATCTTCATAATAGCATCATGTTTAAATTGCAGTTATAATTGCCATATTTTTATACCTGTGCATTTAAAATTGCAATTAAAAATGTCACTAGTTTTATTTACTTATGAATCTGTCCTTACTGTTAGTTTATTCTCACTCTTTGAGCTAAGGTTTTATTGGAGAATGAGCTGCCTATTTTGCCATATACACAACCAATATTTTAAGCAGCCATCTCTCATATAGTTTTTATGTACACTTTGGGAATTTGTATTTTTATTCTTAGCAAGTTAAAGTGTTATTCTATAAGAAATCTTTAAATGCTAACATTTAAACATAAATTAGGACTTTTGTATTTAACACTTTCAAAAGATTCTTTTGGTTTTAATTTGTTTATTTTTTATATTATTTCTTAATGCTCTTATGATTTATTAACCAGTACATTTCTGATATAATATACATGGGTTTTTAGCACTTTACCATTAATTATAGTTATAAAACCAACTCAATATACAAGGAATTTGTGGTAAAATTCTTATGAAATCTGGTGATTTTTACTATTTAGAATTATTCCCACTATCATAATTTGGTTTATTTGCACAGTTGTATTTAGAAAAGGTATGTATTTTCTCAGAAAAACATTCAATGAAGCTTACTTCACCTTTTCTAAATTAAGCTAAAAACAAATACAACTTTTACTTTCCTAACTCATTAACAATGCTGAACTTTAAAATAGACAACTAGAAATTGAAATTATGATTGAAACTAGTTACAAAATGATGTATAATTTTTCCTTTATGACATACGTTGGATATAGTAGATGAATTAACCTTAAAATGGCACACATAGTAACACTGTGTCCATATGACCAGAGGGAAATAACACAACATCAGCCTAATTTGTGCTCTGCTTGGGGATGAGTCCCCTTGTCTTGATGTCATAGCAATGTTAAATTGCTATATAAGTTTCTGAATATTTATTTTTCAATTTCTGTGTTTATCTTTTATTGGAAAACTAACAGATGGATCTGTTTTACCTCATAGACCTATTCTGGTCTCAAATTACTGAACATAAAAATCAGAAGCAACTGCCACATTCTTCAGTCGGGAAAATGGGCCAAAAATTGTGGCTATTTGAGATAACAATATTTTTCAGCACTATAAAAATGAGCTCTCAAGCTATGATAAAACATGGATGCAATTTAAATACTGAGAGGAAAGTGTTCAGGCTGTCTGAGTCCAACTACATGACACTCTGGAAATGTCAAAACTGTGAAAGCAGTGAAAAGACCAGCAACTGCAAGAATCTAGGAGGAGCAAAGGGCAGAAAAGACTTTCAGTCAGTAAAACCATGCTGTATGGTATTATAATAGTGAGTAAGTCATCTTATACCTATTCAAACACATGGAATATACAACACCCAGAATAAACCCCAATAGACTTTGGACTTTGTTGAGAATGATGAACCCAGGTAGGTTCATTAGTCCTAACAAATGAGTAGATCTGTTGAAGGAGGTTGATAATAGGGGAACATTTTGTGCACATGTGTGGTCTGAGGATAGGTGGAGAGTCTCCACACCTCTGCTTAATATGACCGAGAACTTGCAGGTGCTCCAAAATATCTTTTAAATTATAGAAGTTGCAATAAAAAAGAAAGTATGAGAAAATATTTAGCTTAATCAGAAAAACTGTGGTTATGTAAAAGGTTGATGTATTAAATTAGTGATTGTTCGGTATTATTTTGTTATATGAAAAGTAGTCATCAAAATTTCTCATGGTATGATGAGGCCTAATATTGATTAAGGGGGAATTTTCTGCTGAAGACATTCAAACTATAAATGCAGTGTCACTAGCCCCTTTGTCTCAGGCAGTAAACTAGACTTGAATTGAATATAAATCTGAACACATAAAGGCAGTTTAGACCTGCTTTTTATTTATTTGTTTGTTTATTCATTGTGTGATAATGGCACACACATACACACACACAAATACATGCAAGAAACAAACACACACAATCATAGAAGATTGCAAATCTTATACTACAGCATGGTATGATCTGGTGTAAATGTAAGATATTTCACTTACTGGTTTTCTCTGAATTTTGAAGTTCTGTATAGAAAATGGTTTCTATTAGTTAATGTAATGGTGATGAAAATTATCACAAGATGAAAGCAAAACAAATACAATAAATCTTCTACTCTCAAGAAGCTGCTGAGGTAAAAGTATAAGTACTTAAAACTACCACTGAACAGAAAAAACTCTGAAGAGAGAGAATGTCAATAAAACAACACAAACATTTCATAAGGGCATAACTATTAAAAATAAACATGGAGAGAAGTCATTACTAGGAATTTTTAAATCTCTTAGAAAATTTTTCAATTATAAAGATTAGCAGGAGTGCTATCATTAAAAGAGAATCCCAGGAGGCGTTGTACAGATATCTGTTTTCACCAGCTTTGGTATACAGCAATACAATTCTTCCTTCCCCCAGGCAGGGCCTCGGGAAATGCCTCCCAACGGTTGAAGCAGTCATTACACATGTACTGTGTTCTCATCTCTGCCTTAGGGAGGTTAGACAACCACCCAGCACTTTTTTATTTACATGCTTATTAAAGTCACACAGGTAAAACGTTTCTGAATGTGTTTCTAGAACACGTTTTATTTTAGTGCTTTCAAACGTTCAGAGGATAATTGTTGCAGGGATGAAAAAAAAAATATGGGAGTTCAGTCTGAGAATAAAAATCTGTTTTGGCATTTTAATGTCTAAAGACTCGAGAACTGCCAACTGTTTGCTAATCAAGAAGTGGTAGAAATTCACAACCAGTCCCCAAAATATAAAACAATTCTATTCACTGTAAAAATATGTTTACTGCATTTACTTACCGGCTGTTTAGCACGAATGTTTTTTGTCCCAAAGTGGGGAAGCTGGCAATCTTTTAATTTCCAAAGTGCTCATAGAGTGCAGCTGTAGATAGTCACAGCGTTTGTTAACAGCATATCCAGGTATCATTTGCTTCCCCTTTTCTCAGAAACCACTTTCATTTGAAGTCAGCGTAAGCCTTTTCCTTTTCCCTCTGGCACCTTTTGTAGCTCCTGTGTTCTCAGAGAATGCACAAGCACTGGGATGGACTGGTTTTGTTTTCAACACATTCAGAAGCAATGTTGAATTTTTGGGGGTAACTTTATATTTTTTGCTTTCTGATGTTCCATTATCTTTTAAAATAGCCCAGAGAACTGCATTTGGGATTCATTGGCATTCAAATATCTACTACCCAGAGTAAAATTCCAACAATAACAGCAGTTTTGAAAAGCTCAAAATACACACCTTGTGCTGGGAGGAATTTCATTTTCCTTTGCAAAAGGCAATTTCTTTAGTTGAACCATGGCTTCATGTCCCTTGTTGGGTTCTAAATTTTCTTTTCAAGCGAATATCTTCAGGGATCAGTGGATTAGCCCTTGCTGATACAACCTCAGCCTCCCAACAATGCATATTGATTAGAGAAAAAGATCATGTTATTTCATGTACAGGAACAATGGTTTCAGAATTCAGTAAAATAATTATGCTTGTCACAAACCTGAATTAAGATTGCAGACGTTCTGACTTCTCTTCCAGAATAGGATTTTTACTTTGTTAAAGAGAAGAAAAAGGAAAAATTGTAAGAAGAGTGCATAATTCTGACTGTCCAAATATTCAAAAAATAGCATTGCATGCACGGTTACAAGGAATAAAACAAAAAAAGTATTTAAAGGCTAATAAATGCATTAGTGGATGGTATAAACTTAAGATTATGAATCAGGGACATCATCACGATGTCTGAGTTCAGTCTGCCAACCCAGCAGGGACAACTAAAGAGAAGCTTAGGGTTTCTTCAAGTGAAAGGACGGTTACCCGACACCTCATCTTTTACAGTTTCTAACAATTTGTTGCCCTTTCAATGACATACTGCTTTTGCTTCTTCTTAAAGGACTTCAAAGAAAGCCACCAATATAACCACTTTAGAAATCTTGGGCATTTTTACCCGGAGTATCAGATTTAACCAAAAAGTTCTTGTATACGATTAGTGCTACTCATCTGAGTAAAATAGGAAGTTCAGAAGGATGTTTGATGGAACTGCAATTTTGACTACTTACTTCTAAGGCCCCTATAAATCTCACCAAAACCCTTTAAGGGAGATACAATTCTGATTAAAACCTTAATTAAGTGAAAAAAGAACTCTAACTGAAAAGTACAAAGCCACGTTGCTGCTGCTGACTCCAGGCACCAAGATTTATCAAAGAATATCTAAGAAACAGAGGAGGAACTGAAGAATTCAGACATGCATGGATTTAACTTTCTGCTTTGCATTGTAATTTCCTGTTATTATCTGTAGGTCCAAAACTAAAGTTTCTGGAAGAGTTAAGAACGTGAATCACCAGCAATATTTTCTGAGCGCTCCCCCTATCGCATTATCTTTCTTTCTTTTGGATCTCAGTTAGGGGAGGTCATGAGACCTCAGAGGTCAGAGTGGACAGATTAGGAAGATAGAAGTTTCAAAACAAGGTAGAGCATGTACTTATAGGGCCTGGGCAATAAATCCCATCCAGAAAACATAAAAGTTCAACAACGCTTTGAATTTTTTTTGCTTTTTTTAATTTTAGAAATTAAAAAAGCTAACAACAGTGAAGACAAAATCAAAACAACACAAAAACAACAAAAACGATACATGACCTCAAAACAAAATGATAGGAATTCACAGTGTTTGCTACATTACAGTTATCTTCAACGAAGTTGCTCAGTCCACCAGACATAAGAATGTAACATTGATCGATCAATCAAAGACAATAACAAGTAATAAAAAAAAATTGGAAATGATGCAGAGCTTCACCATACAATATGGTAGGAGTTCAACAATGGTTCTCATAGTGCATATTGTTGTCTTCAGATCAGTCATTCTGATTACCAAATCCAAGCATGCAAAATTGGTCAAGAATAAAGAAAATTTTAAGCACTGACTGTTCCTTTCAATAAACCACAGATATCAGCAATACACCTATTCCAGCTATCCTTGTATATGCATATACATTTTGTTTTTCATTTAAAAAAATCAAAATAGCAAAAACAAATACATACACAACCACAGCATACAGAACAATAAAAATGATAGAGAATTTCAAAACATAGTGATAGGATATTAACAATGGTTGTTATATTACATAATGTCATCTTCAAAATGGTTGCACATATAACCAGATATAAGCATGCAAGATTGATCAAACAATTATACATTAACAGTTCCTTTCAATAAACCAACAGATATTACTAGTACAATTATCCTAGCTATCCTGTGTACACATACACATATTTTCCCTCTTCCTTCTTTTTCCTCTCCCCTTCTTCATCCCAGTTGCTCATTCCTATTTGAGCAATTTCTTTTCCCTTTCACAATATCTATTGTACCTTTCAGATTTTATTTACTCTTTCAGATTCTTATAGTAGGGAGGAAATATGATGTTTACACACGTGAATCTGATTTATTTTGCTAATGACTATTGTCTCTAGTTGCATCCATTTACCTATGAAAGCCTCTAGTTTATCTTTCTTTATAGCTGAGTGATACTCCATTGTATAAAAATACCATAAACAACACTAAGATTCTGTCTCACCAGGGAAAGAATGGCTATCATCAAGAAATCAAACCATAACAAATGCTGGAGGGACTGTGGGGAGAAAGGAAGTTATCTGGTGGGAATGGTGGGAATGTAGACTGGTGCAACCACTGTGAAAATCAGTCTGGAGATTCCTCAGTAAACTAGATCTAGAGGTCCCATTCAACCCATCTATTCCCCTCCTGGGTATTTTTCCAAGAGAACTGAAAACATCATATCACAGCAATATATGTGCACCCATGTTTATAGCAGTGCAATTTATAATAGCTAAATCTTGGAAACAACCCAAATGTCCATCAACTGAGAAGTAACCCTTTGAACTTCTGGCCTCAGTTTTCCTCCCCGTTTTCCTTAAAAGTAATCCACAAGACAAATCTTGAAAGATCCATGTACATCAAAGAACTGCATTTGATCAGAATCTAACCTTGGCCTTCATGGGGAGTATTTGTATCTGTGCAGGGAGAACCAGGGAGGTAGAAGAAAACAGAGAGTGGTGCGATGTGCAGTCTTGTTGGGATGAGCATTAGGTACCTGATGTGTTCCTCACTTAGTCCTGCAATTGACAGATCAAATGAGGAACTGCTTTGCTCTGTTTCAGAACTGATTGACATTTTAATTATTCTACAGCTGGAAGTGTTAATCACACCAGAGAACAAGGGGATAATTCCCAGCTGGAAAGAATTCACACAATAGTTTAGCAGCCACCGAGAAGCAGATAGTTTATATCAACTGTTCAAAAAGATCAATATTTAAAATCCTTTCACAAATCAAACCAGCAACAGTAGATCTAGACTTAAAAATCTACTCTACAAAGCGCACTTCTTATTTTTGATCCTCAAAGATTCAAAATACTCTGCAAATCTAAGGAAATTACCAATTAAAGCACAGCCCATTTGAATAGTGTGAGAGGAGTAAAAGAAATTGATAATTATTAAATTTATTAAATGGAGTTTTTGTTTATGAAATGTAAATTCTATTCCTGTTCAAACTGTTGCGTTGCTTTTATTAAGCTTCTCTTTTAGAAAGTCCATGTTGTAGTCTAATATGGTGGCGCACACCTGTAATCCCAGCACTCAGGTGGCTAAAGCAGGAGGATCGTCGTGAGTTTGAGACCAGCTGGGGCTACAAAGTGAGCTCAAGGCCAGCCTGAACTGCAAAGAAAGACCCTGTCTCAAAAAAAAAAAAAAAAAAAAAAAAAAAGAAAGTCCATGTTGTATTTTACTGATTAAAAATCACAAAAGACATGTTTAATTCAAGAAACATTTGTATATGTAAGTTCTTCACAAGTTTGTCTGATCAAAAGGATCACCTAAAGTGTTATTTCAAATTATTCTAGGGCTAGTGATTTGAATGAACCCTGGGAATGTTTGGTTTGAATGAACCCTGGGAATCTGAATTATCAAAAGTACACCGGGCGATGCTTATAATCAGGAAAGTTTGTTAAACACTAGAATACATATCTGGATTTTTAGATTAAATTTTTAGTTCTATTTGTGTGAATAAAAATATTTTTCATGTACCAAAACATACAGCAACTACCAAAATTAATTGAATTGTAAACTTGCTGCCTATTACCTCAGATGATGAAAAACAAACTTGGAATTCTTCTATAAAACAAATTTGAATAAATGGTCCAGTTCTGACATTTTACAAAATTTTTGATAGTTAAATGCCTTTGAGATTTTCACTTAATTGTATGCCTGAGAATGTGAATGTTTTCTTTTTAGCAAAACTCTGCCTTGAATTTCTCCTTTTTTTTTTTTTTTTTTTCGGTACCGGGAATTAAACTCAGGAGCTTGCGCTTACCAGGCAGGCGCTTGTGCCGCTGAGCTATATCCTGGTCTTCTGCCTTGAATTTCTAATGGAAAACATCCTAAGAGGAATCCTGCTAACACTGATATTAACAGTTTGTTTTCAGAATGTTTTTATCCAGATTTTTATTAATCTGTATGAAAGAGCTAAGCTTCAAAAATTATTTAAATATGTTTTGAATTTATGTGAAATATCCCAAATAGGCATATGTTTGTATCACCAATTAATTAGGAAAATCTTCAAGGAATTGACTATATAGAATGTTACTGTGTATCAGGATTTAGTCTAAACACAAAAGAAACTTTGAGATAGCTTTCATTATCATTATCATTATCATTATTATCATGCCCATTTTATAGATGAGACCTAAGCTTAGCAAATATAAATAACTAAAAATAAATAACTCAATAAGGATGTGCTTTATTATGTTACTAAATTGCAGATCTCAGACTTAAAGTCATGAATTGTGGCTATATATATATATATATATATATATATATACACACACACACATATATTTATTACTTTTGTGTCATTTCAACACAGAAGAAAGCTCAGACTTACTCTGTAAGGATAACAGTACATGGAAAGTAGTCCTCTATGAAGGTTGTACATTGTACATTCTGAATTTTTAAAAAGAAAAATATGGACACTGACTCTGTTCCCAGGTGTGAAGTCCGTAGACTCTTAGGTTGCTGATTCACAGGTTGATATCTCTGTTTGTAATACAGGTCTCTTATTCTGTAAGGGCATCATCATTGACATTGCAATTCATGTGCATGTTTTATACACCATTAAATTCTTCTATTATAGCCCATAGCCATAAGTGTCTGGTCTACTACAACTTACTCTTATGATGAAGAATGTAAAATCACCAAAGAGAAAGTAGGTAGTTGAAATCTTACTCTCTTTAACTGATGTGTCGGTGTGTATGGATTTACAGCCAAATGGAAATTTGTCCATGGAACAATCTCAGTAATTTCTACGTAGAGAAGTTTTAATGTCGTGTCATTAAACATTCCTATGTCAAAAATGAAGCTGTGTGGATGGAATACAGAAGAATAGTATAGGCTCTTTCTCTACAAAATGATAAAGTTTTAGATCATCTAGTAAATAAATTTGTAACTGCTGCTAGTTCTGCTGGCTATAATTCAACAAGGAAATTCTGTCCTCTCACTCTGACATTATCATGATAAAATGTCCTCCGTGATTCTAGACACTAATATAGTTTGGAATTTTTCCTAACCAGGTGATTAAAGCCCACCCATGAGAGTGCTTCAGGCACAGAGGGAAGCCCAAGGAGTATCAGTGGGTCAAAAATAAATCAGTTCATTAACTGAATTAACTGTTACCTCAAATAAAAAATTATTAGCCAAAATCCACAGCAACAAACAAAAATTAAGTGATTAAGAGATTTCATTAATTATCCTTGCATATTTCTATTTAAGTCTATTCATCTTTTTGTTTGGAAGGATAGACACAGATATAACACATGCACACATGTAGAAATAATATATTTAAAGAAAAGTGATCTTGTAAAGCATGGGTTCTTTATATGAAGGGGGAATTTGAGTTTTCATAACTTGAAAATGAAAATAATAATTCTATATAAAGTAATAGTTCTGTCTGATTGTAGACATAGAAAGATAATTTTTTTTTTTTTTTTTTTTTTTTTTTTTTTTTTTGGTTTTTCTCCGGTACTGGGAACCGAACTCACGACCTTGCGCTTGCCAGGCAGGTGCTTTTTGCCGCTGAGCTAAATCCCCAGCCCTGAAAGATAATTTTATATAAGAAAATGTTTTTCCAATCTGGCAATATGTGACAAATACTTCTCTCAAGGCACTGACCTCCTAGTTCCAAAATGCCAAGTACACTGATCGCTTTGGCATATTCACTCTCTGCGAAAGCTGTAAGATACTAACAACATCTTATGTGCAAATTATCATGTGCCTCAACCTCAAAAGATCTAAAAGGGCTTCAGAGATGAATATAACTTGCCCTCATCTGCCTCAAAATTTTAACTCGATTCTAACTTTACTTGGTAAAGAGTCTTTCTCCTCAGAGTCATCCCAATTCTCACAGGTGTTTCCACACCAAACCACCTATACAAGGACTAAAGGAGCTGCCTGAGAGGCAACAGTGCCCAACTTTAATATTAGCATAAGGAAAGACACGTTGAAAAAGGCAGAGAGGAAAGAACTGCCCTTGTCATTTCCCTCCTAACTATAAGCAGAGCAGAGACACCTCCTGGTTGGGGAAGAGAAGGAATGAAGTTCAAACCTGAGCTTTGAAACTCAGTACCAGACCTACTGGTACTGAGTAAAACCTAATGCTGAAAAAGTGTCACAGCCTCTACCATCAGGCCAGTATTTGTGCAGATAGCAGGAGAGACCAAGTAGAAAAAAAGCGAGCTCTAAGATGGGCTGTTGGAAATTCAAAGGGGCAGGGGAGAGGAATGAAGAAGAATGGAGAAACCGTATACAAACTTTGGGAAAACATTAATGGCAAATATTCCAGGAGCTCAAGAGGGACATGAGAATGCAAAAGGAATAGAAAGCCTAAAAATAATAACAGAAAATGTGCCAAATTACACGATATAAGTACCTAGATACAGGGCAGCCAAAGTAACCAGTCACATTTAACTCAACAAAATATACACTGAAACATATTATAATTATAATCAGTGTAAACAATAATATACACTGAAATATATTATAAACATATTATAATGTAAAAGATATTATAGTAAACATACTATAATCTCAAATTTAAAAGTTAGCAGCAAGGGAAGGGAAGGCAGGAGGAGAAAAGAAACATATCGAACACAAGAATGTCACAATTCACTTGTAGTAGACTTCCCAGAAGAAACTTTACATGCCTGTACACAGTGGTATGAGAATTTCACATACAAAAATGCCGTACCCAACAAAGCTGTCATTTATCCACTTTAATTTTTGTAGTGCTCATGCTGCTAAGGACTGTACCTGCAAGCTTCATCCCCAACCCAAGCCATGCTTTAAAAATTCAAGTAAGGAAAGATGTTCTCAGACAAAAAGAAATAAAAACTAAAAAAAAAATTTTTAAAAAATGCTGAGAGACGTCTCCATTATACCTGTAATAGAGTCAGAAACAGGGAAACTGAGCCATTCCTTTCCCTGATACAGCTGCAGGCACAGCACCATTTTGGTCATTATCTATGTTTCATTTTGGGGGGTCCTGATGCCGAGGTGTCAGGGTGAAAGAATGGGAGGCACCTGGGTGGAGAGGCATCAAGCACAATGGGAGGCACCTGAAGTTAGCGGGCATCTGACCCTTTCAATAGCGGAAGTCAGAGTTATGTTAGAGATCGCTGAAGATTCTTCTAACTTCTTTTCCTGGGTTCCTCTTCCTTCCGTTGTTCCTGCCACAATCCTGTGTTCTTCAATAAACGTAATTATCATTTACTTACTATGAGGTGTATGCTTGGCAATTGTTTCCTTGCCGTACACAAGGACATGGACTGGCTTTTGGGGCCACTCAACTGTAACATCTGTTCTACAAGAACATGAAATGGAGTTCTTCAAACTGAAAGCAAGAAATGCGAACGAGTAAGAAGAAAAGCTGGGCAAGTATAAAAATCATTGGTAAGACTCACTCTAGAGATAAGTTCGGGATGGTCTAATATAAACATGATGTGGACCCATTCATAACTTTAAGATAAAAATTAAACCCAAAACAATGAAAAGTAGTAGTAAACATTAATATGTTAAGAGAAAGACAAAAAAATGTAAAATGGGATATAAAAAAACCAAGAATGTGGAAAATAGTGGAGTGAAAATACAGTGAGTTATTAGTACATCTTGTCTCTTCAGTTTATCTTGATGATCATTGTGGGAGCCACAGCAGATTGCTTCAAAGGCCACGGCATCTGAGGACGCATAGGGACGTGACTCTGCTGTTTGGTGCAGGCGCACAGAGGGATAAGCTTACATAAGCACGATTTAGCATAGACAACCGCGCATGTGCTACATGGACATGGTAGTACACAGAATATAAATTTACTAACAGGAAATATGTATGAGCTAGACAATAAAGACGCTGCTGCTGTTGTTGCTAATGTCTGCTTTGCATGCATTCTTTGGGAACCTCGCACACAAAAGTATATCTTCTGAGCCCTGACCCTGACAATCATGAAAGTTGCTATCATTTCAACTTTCCCTTTTATATAAAAATATGGCTTTGCAAAGCAAGAAATGTATAGTAGACAAAAACTGATAGGCAAGAAATCAAAAAACATTATTAGAATAAATCACTTACCACAAGAGAAGATTACATGAGATAACACAAGGAAAAAAGAATTAAAAATACAAAATATAGTACAATATTACTTGACAGTAATTACTTTAAATATAAATGGACTAAATCCTCCAATAAAAGACATAGAGTGACCAAATGGACAAATAATTACATCAGTAACATGTTACTTAAAAAGAAAAACCACTAACACATAGAAACTAAAAGTAGAGGAGTAGAATCAGACATTCCATACAAATGAATTCCAAAAGAGAGCAGAAACTCATGGGCAGGAAGAACCAACATTGGGAAAATGGCCATACTACCAAAATTGTTGTACAGATTCAATGCAATTCTCATTAAACTACCATTAGCATACCTCACAGATCTAGAGAATACATTCCTTAAATTCATCTGGAACCAGAAGAGACCCAGAATAGCAAAAGCAATCCTGGGCAACAAGGACAAGTCAGGTGGAATTACAATTCCTGACCTGAAATTATACTACAAAGCCACTGTAATAAAATCAACATGGTACTGGCTAAAAATCAAACCAGAGGATTAAGGGAACAGACTGGAGGACACAGACACAACCACAAACACACTCAGCCACCTAATCTTTGATAAAGGGGCCAAACAAACTCACTAGAAGAATGATAGCCCCTTTAATAAATGGTGCTGGAAAAATTGGCTTGCCACCTGCCAAACACTGAAAATAGACCCAAGTCTATCACCATGCACCAAACTCAAGTCAAAATGGATCATAGCTCTCAATATTAAAACAGAAACACTAAATCTACTGGAAAAGAAAGTAGGTAAAAACCTTGAAGACATAGGGGTAGGCAGAGAGTTCATGAACAAAAACCAAACTGCATGTGAAACACTTGAAAGAATCAACAACTGGGATTTCATCCTACTGAAAAGTTTCCACACATCTAAAGAAATCACCAGCAGAGTAAAAAGAAAACCCACAAATTGGGAAAAAAATTTATCTGACTGTCCCTCAGACAAAGGACTTCTGTCTAGAACATCTAAAGAATTAAAAAACATCAGCCCCCCAAATTCAAAGACCCAATCCAAAAATGGGCAGCTGAGATGAATACACATTTCTCAGATAAAGAAATACAAATGGCAAATAAATACTCAATATCATTAGTCATTCAAGAAATGCAAATTAAAACAACATTGAGATTTCATCTCACCCCAGTAAGAATGGCTAGTATTAAGAAATCAACCAATTACAAATGCTGGTGAGACTATGGAGAAATAGGAACTCTTCTCCACTGCTGGTGGGAATGCAGACTGGTGAAGCCACTGTGGAAATCAGTTTGGTGATTCCTCAGCAAACTAGGTCTAGAGGTCCCATTCAACCCAGCTATTCCCCTTCTGGGTATGTTCCAGAAGATCTGATAATACCATATCACAGCGATATATGTGCACCCATGTTCACAGCAGCACAATTTGTAATTGCTAAGCTATGGAAGCAACCCAAATGTCATCCACTGAGGAATGGATAAAAAACTTGTGCTACTTTTATATAATGGAATATTACTCAGCTATAAAGAAAGATAAACTCGAGGCTTTTATAGGTAAATGGTCACAACTAGAGGCCACACTCATAAGTGAAACAAATCAGACCTGTATGTGTAAGGTCTTACACTAGTATGTAAGACCTGAAAGAGTGAATAAAAACTAGGAGGTATGATAGACATTGTGAAGTGAAAGGAAAATGCTCAAAAGTAAAGAACAACTAGGGTGTGGGAAAACAGAAGGGAAAGAAGGGGAAATTATGTAAGTATATATGTGCAGAATAGCTAACATAGTTGTACTACTGTCTTCTATTGCTCTACAGAAAGGAACGGTTAATGATTACTTGTTTGATTAGTCTTGTGTGTCTCTATTTGTTTTCCTGAGAATCAACGTTCAAGATATCAATAAGTAATACAACAACCATGGTTAATTTCCTACAACTATGTTTGTAATTCTGTTTTGTTAGTATTGTTCTTATGCTACTTTGTAAATGGATGTCTGTTAATATGTTTCCTTCTTTTATTTTTTAAAATTAAAAAAAAAAAAAAAAGAAAGCAGAAGTAGCCATGCCTATATCAAAAATAGAATTAAAGTTAGTAAAAAGAGAGAAGACAGATCATTAAATAATAATAGAGTTAATTCAATAAGAAGAAATAAAAATTCCAAATATATAAGTTCCCAATATTGAAGCAACTAAATATATAAAGAAAATATTAGTAAGGTTTACTAAGACAGATATAGACTTTAATCCAATAAAAGTAGGGGATTTAATACCCAACTTTCAGTCATGGCTAGATCATCCAGAAGGGGAAAAAATAAACAGGAAAATAGCAGAGTTAATTTACATCATAAACAAAATGGACCCAACAGACATCTACAAAAATATTGCATCCAAAAGCTGCACAACATGCATTCTTCTTATTAGTACACAGCATATTCTCCACAAAATAAGTCTCAACAACTTTAAAAGATTTAAAAATCATTTATTTCTAACCACAGTAAAGAATAGTAATCAATAATAAAAATTTTGGAAACTATAGAAATCTAAGAAATTATTCTTTTTTTCTCTTTCTCTGTGTTTTTTTCTGAAACACAGTCTTGTCATATAGACCAGGCTAGCCTCGAATTCACTATCATCCTTCCACAGCCTCTTGAATGCTAGGATTGCTGACATGAACCACTATGCCCAGGCAAAAATTTATTCTTGAACTACCAATGCATCAAGGAAGTAATCAAGAAGGAAACTTAGAAAATTGTAAGACAAATAAAAATGAAAACATGAGTGTGTACCAAAACACATGGAATACAACCAAAGCAGCACTAAGAGGGAAGTGTATAATAGCCAATGCCCATTTTAAAAAAGTAACAAGACTGAAAATAAACAACCTATCACTATATCTTAAGGGATGTGAAGAACAAAGTCAAACCAAACAAAACTCAAAATTAGTAGATGGAAAGAAATAAGAGCAGACCACAAATAAATAAAGTAGAGACTAAAAATACAAATGAACAACAAAACCAAAAGGTGGTTCTCAGAAAAAATAAAATGGACAAAGCTTTAGCCAACTAAGAAAAAATAGATGACTCAAATAGAAATCAAGATTAAAAGTGACGCATTAGTACCGACCCCAGAAAAATTCAAATGACTTTTAGAGAGTATTAGGAACATCAACAAATTTGACAGCCTACAAAAAATGGACAAATTCTTGAAAACAAAGACTTTACCAATAATGAATCATGAAGGAAAAGAAAAACTAAGTGGACAAAAAACAAGTAATAAGATTAAATCACTAAGAAAAATTTCCCCACGAAAGAAAAGTTCAAGACCAAATGGCTTCATTACTGCATTCTACCAAATATTTATACTAACTGTCCTTAAATGATTCCAAACAAGTGAAGTAATTCTTACAAATGTTCTATGAAACCAACATTACCCAGATACCAAAGCCTGACATGAATGAAAGAATGAGAGGGCGAGACAGAAGAATAAGGAGAAGGGAAGTAGGGAGAGGGAGAGAGAGAGCAAGGGAGGAAGAACCATAGGCCAAAACACTTTGAACATATAGGCAGGCATTCTTAGCAGAATACTAGCAAACTGGCATATTAAAAAAATTATTCGCCGTGACAAAATGGGATTAGGCCTAGAGATGCAAGAATAGTTCAACAGACACAAATTCATAAACATGCTAAGCCACCTCAACAGACTGAAGTACAAAAGCCATATGACCACCTCACTGATTCAGGAAAACATTTGAGAAAATCTGGCATACTTTCATGACAGACCACTGAACAAATTATATTCAGAAGTAATGTGAAGACTGTGTAACAGGCCAGCAGCTAACGTCTCTCTGAATGGGAGGAGCTGAAAGCTGCCCCTGGAAAATCTGAAACAGGACAGAGAGGTTCACTTTCACCATTTCTGTTCCACATAGTTCTGAAAGTCCCAGCAAGAACAATCTGGTCCGAGAAAGAAATAAAGGGCATCCAAACTGGAAAAGAGGAAGTCAAATTGTCAATGTTTGCCCATGACATGATTTTGTATGTAGAAACCCCAAAGACTCCGCTAAAAAAGTTAGAAATAAAACAAAATTTAATTTCAGAATACAAAGCTGAGACACAAAGATCATTAGTATTGCTATATGCCAACGACAGATTATTAGAACTAGAAATCAAGAAACTAATCCCATTTATAAGAGCCACACAGAGGTAGGCTTTGTGGCAATGGGAAGGAGAGACTCAGTACGGCAGGGGGACAGCAAAAATGATCAAGATGTGATCTGTGCATGCACAAATTCCCTAAGAAGAATGTAGCTGTTACGTATTGCAGAAATATACTAATAATAAAAAATTGAAAGAGCTATAGGAAAACTAAAATACCAAGGAATAAATTTAACAAAAGAGGCAAAAGATGTCTATAATAAAAATTTTAAAATACCAATGAAAGAAATTGATAAAATAGGCACTCCATGTTCATGCATTGGAACAATCAATACTGTTAAAAGGTCTACACCATTCAAACCATCAGAGGGATTCAAAGCAATCTCCGTATAAATACCAGTAAAATTCTCTACATAACTAGGAAAGGTAATTCTGAAGTATATTTGGAGCCACACACACACACACGCACACACACACACACAACCCTGAATAACCAAAGTCACCTTGTGCAAAAGGAACAAAGAGGAATTATACTGCGTGATTTCAAAATATAATACAAAGTTGTAGTAATCAAAACAGCAGAGCACTGGCATAAATACAGACATAAAGACCACTGAAGCAGAATGAAATTAGACCCTAACTCTCATCAATTCTAAAAATCAAATTAATATGGATTAAAGACATAATTGTAAGCACTGAAACTATGAAATTATTTAAAGAAAATTAAAAGAAATGCTTCAGAATATTGGAGTAGGAAAAGATGTTTTTGGACAAGACCCAAAAGCACATCAAGTGAAAAACAAACAAACAAAAATGAAACCAGGGGCTGGGGATTTAGCTCAGAGGCAAAAGCGCCTGCCTGGCAAGCGCAAGGTCGTGAGTTCGGTTCCAGGTACTGGAGAAAAACCAAAAAAGAAACAAAAAACAAAAACAAAAACAAAAAAAGAAACCAATAATCAGAGTGAGGAGAAAATATGCTGAGTAGAAGAAACATTTGCATACTATCCACCTAGCAAAGAGGTGGTATCCAGTACACATCAGGAACTAAATGTCTAGGTAGCAAGGAAATAAATAACCCAATGAAAATACAGGGAACAAACATTTCTTAATGAGAAGATATGCAAATGGCCGACAGGCATATGAAAAATTACTCATTATGCTAATCATCAAGGAAATGCAAATCAAAGCCACATTGGGCTATTACCTCTTTCCAGTGAGAATGGCTGTGAATAGAAAGACAAAAGACATCAAGTGCCAACGTGGATATGGAGAAGAGGACTTTTATACACTGTTAATGGCAATGTAAATTAGTAGAGCTGTTATGGTAAATAGTATGCAAGTTTCCTTAGTAAATCTACCATATGATACAGCAGTTCCATTGCTGAGTACATAATCAAAGGAAATGAAATGAGTAAGTTGAAGAGATCTCTGTACTCCCATCAATGACGGGCAGATGAAGAAATGTGGTACATATGTGCAATGGAATAGTATTCAGTAACAAAAAAATATGAAACCCTGTCATTTTTGACAACATGGTCGGAACCGGAAATTATGATGTAAAACAAAATTATTCAGATGCAGAAAGATACATACACCATTATCTCCCTCACGTGAAATGTAAAATGTTGATCTTCTGGAACGTGAGAGTGGAATGGAGGTTATCAAAGGGTAGAAGGGGGAGGGGAGGATGGACATAGGTTGAACAACATGTACTAAGTTACAGTTAGGTTGGGGTAAAGTTCTGCTGTACAGGTGCAAGATCTAGAGACTACAGATGAAGATTATGTATTGAATATATCACAAAGGTAAAAGAGAGAATTTTGAATGTCTTTACCATAAATAAATAATAAATATTGGATATCCTGACTTAAATATCACACAGTGAATACACATATTGACATATCATATGGCACCCCATTAATATGTATTGATTTTATGTTTTTATATATCATTTAAAACAACTTTCCATTAATATGTATAAATTTTATGTTTTTTATGTTTCACTTAAAATAAACTCCATTTAAATTAAAAAGAACAGTTGGGTAAAGAGATAATTGAAGGAAATTTTTCTTAGGAGCCATAAAGCTGTCTTTTTAAGCACTCAAGCTTAAAGCCATCTCGATTTGACACACGTATGGATTACAGTAAGTAAACTATGGGTTAAGTAAATAGTAGAGTGTGTCAAAAAAAATAGTAACATTTGGAAAAGTATAAACCAACAGCAAGGCACAAGCCAAATCTTTTTGAGATGAAAAAAACAGGAAATCCTTTGCAAAATTGTTCTTCATTAAAAATGCTCTATCACTGCCTGTCTCTATCTCTCCCTTTCTCCCTTCTCTCCCATTTCTGTTGTTCCTAATCCAGACTTTTCCACCTAATTCCTGTGATTCATCCACAGCCAGAATCAACCCTTAAAGCATATGCCTAATGTCCCCTTCAAAGTCAAGTTCAGCTCAGCCAATTGATAATCATTTGTAAAACTGAAAATGTACTCTGTATCACGGTGAGGAAGAATGGTGGTTGCAAAATGTTTTTAGCCTTTTACGAAGGTTATCACAGAGGCGGTATGACTAGCATTAAGGTATCATTTACTCAAATCCTGTGGAATTCATTTTAATATCATTTGACTAGTGTTTCTGTGTTAGAGAAGCTTGGTTTACAAGTCTGATTTATTTTTGCCTTAATAGAAATATTCTCTGATGGTCACAGAGGCCCAAGGAAGTTTTAAAGAAATACTTGTTTACAAACTATATAAAATCTTGCTTTTCTTATAAACTAGAGTAATCTTTTTCTTATATTAAGTTATTCTACTGGTCACTCTTTTATTGAAAAAGATGTGAATTCTCAATTGAAACAATTTTGGGCTGAGGATATAGCTCAGCAGCACAGCACTGGCCTAGCAAGTGTGAGGTCCTGAGTTCAATTTCTGATACCAAAGAGAAAAAAAAGAAAAGAAGACAATTGAATTTAAATAATTTTTTCTTTATTTGTTAACTGATATATGAAGAATAAATATGAGACAGAATATAGATACCCACAAGGAATGAACCTGACTGTACTTTATCAGTTTCTCACTGCTGGGACTAAAATACCCAATGATTCGCAACTTAAAAGAGAACAGGCTCATTTGGGCTATTTTTAGAAGTTTCACTCCACAGTCACTCAGCTCTGAGGCAGGAATAGCATGGCAAAGGAAAGCTGCTTGTGCTGTAGTGGCCAGGAAGAGTGCCGTAGTGGCAGAGAGAGAAGGCAGGACCTGGGGAGATACACTCTTCAAGGTCATGCTCTCAGTGACCTGCCTCTGTTCAGGCCCCCGTCAAATAGCAACAGACTCAGCTGCTGACCTCATTGGATGAATCCTCTAACGAATATAGTGCTCCTGTCCCTGAGACCGTGAAAGTATTGGTAGATATTCCAGAGCTAAACCATAATGTTACTTGGTATAGGGATCTCTGATACTGTCAAGACAGAAAGTTAATATCATTTTTCCTAAACTTTTGACAATCCAACCTGCTGCTATTTGTACAGTTATGGATATAGATCCATATTCCATCTCATAATGCCTGAATTCACAACCTCTTGAAACACTGTGTTGTGGTGGGTCATTAGAGAGGCAGCAATGATCGTAAATTGAATCATTTCCTAATGTTAGGGGTAATGACATAGGGGTAATAATGACATAGGGGTAAATGCCAATGTTTATGACTGCACAGCTTGTAGTTTTCATCTTGAACAATGCGCACATGAAGTATGAGTTCTGAGCAAGATAGATGCCAGTACTCTGTGTTCTGGAGAGAGGGTAACATGGCTCCAGAATTCATGTTAATAAATTATCTGAGGGCTTCCACAAGAAGCATTTGGCAAGAGGGATAGCGGAGAGAAAACTACCTAGGGATACATTTCATATCCAAAGCAGAGTCTTGGAAAGGCCCTGGGGAAGGATGTGCTCACATTTCTCAATAGCTGAACATGTTTGTGTTTGCTTGAGCGTGAAGAGGAATGGATCAGTTAGCAGCGGAGTGAGCCCCTTTTCAGGATGAACTCTGAGATGCTGCCATGGACCCAGTCAGTATTCATGAATGAGGCTTAGCTGGGGAGATAACCACATAGTAAGATAAGAATTGCATTTTCTACAAAAGAAACAAGAGGTCAGAGTAAAACCAGATCAAATTGGATTCCATGGTGAGCCTCTCGGACATTCAGTTACAAATATTTAAATTCCCCTGTACTGGAGTTAGGACTGATCCCTGCCTCCAGAGGAGAGATGGCCCTGTAATAGGGTGGCTGGGAAGATGAGGAAGGGAGGATTGAGAGTGGTGCAGAACAGGAGTCCCAGGAAGAAGGCAATTAGTGTTAGTCTCATCATTAATTCCTCTCCTTTTCCTCTTGGAATTCTGGACCAGTTTCTAATAATTACCACTTCATTTCAATCATATCTTTTTCTAAAACTAACAGTGCTTAAAATGTGAAATAGAAACTTGGTATGATGAGTGTATCTTCTCCCATAAAAAAGAAGCTATTCTTACAGGTCTTCAGAATTATATCCACATGCCTTAATTTGTGAGTGGGAGGGTGACTTGATAGATATCTAAAGAAATGGTAATATTATCATGCTGTTATTTCTGAATGATTTACCAGAATACTAGCACCATTAGGAAGTAAAAAACGAAGGCAGTTTTTTTTTTTCTAAAAAAACATAAGTAGAGAGTTTAAAAGTCTGTGTCCTTCACTCTGTAAGTATTTTTGAAGCCCTAGCATTGAACTGTGTACTGATGTAGCTGGTGAGTTAACACACTGTAATGGCTAACCACAAGAAGTTTATAATCCAGCTGAAAAAGTAAACAAATAAGAGCTAGCTTCTGTCATAATAACAAGGGAAAGGGAAAGGCAAAGTCCTACAGAAGCATGTGCCTGTGCAATTTGTCTGCAGAGATCTGGCTAGCCAAGAGGACAGAGGAGCCAGGCACAGGCATGGCAGCAAGTTAGAGGGGAGTATTCCAGCCCAAAGAGACATTATGTGTGGAGAGCTATAGCAAGACAGTGAATGATATACTAGAAGAAAAAAATACAGCTGAATTAGAACTTGCATCACCAAGTATTTGAGAGGAATAATGTGATCAAATCTCGAGAGGTAGGTGGAACCAAGTCCTGTGCTAGTTTAAGAACTTTATGGTACAGCCTAGGCGCTTGCATTTTCTAAGCAGAATTTAACAATTAAAAGAATTCTTAATAAGCTCCTCTGTGGAATGAAATTCTTTCTTTAAAGATTTAAATCCATCTTTCAGTAATATCTTACAATCAGCTACTTTTACAGACAGTTACAGGGATGTGTGGGCATTAGGAACAGATCTAAGGGTTGGGTGGGAATGAGGTTCAAGGTGAAGTTTCAGCCACTGTGCTTCATGAAGTTTCCATGGCAAGATGCCCTTGGTCTTATATATCCAAGTTGCACTCACGTCACTTTACATATTCATTGCAATCCAATGCATTGTGGTACTCTGACTGGAGGATCACTTTGTGAAACACCGACATATATTTGAACCAGGTCACACATATTATACGCCTTCAAAAGTAATGTTTTTTTTGTTTGTTTGTTTTGCAGTGCTAAGAATTAAACCCAGGACATTAATCGCACTAAGCCAACACTCTACCATTGAACTATACCCCAAGCCTGTGGAATGTTTATTTTTGAGAAATATGTTTTCATTTTTAGAAAATACATTTCATTTATTTTATCTGAATTTCATTTTATCTAAATTTTATTTTATCTGAAGTTTTAAAATGACAAATATCAAATACGGGATTTTGAAGTATTAAGATTTTTCTTTCTCTATCATCAATACACTTTTTCCAAAAGAAAATTGATTATTGTTTGAGGTTTTTGCTTTAGGAGTATCATTAAAATATTTAGCAAACATTTTAAGTAATAAATTTTTTAAATATCTGTTTTTACTTTCTTCTTAATGTTCTTTTTCATGATAGTGAAAACACTTAGTCCACTCGGGGGATGAATTTCATGTAAAGTTTTATGTCTAAAAACTGAATTCAGTTTTTCACTTGCATTGAACACAACAACATCTGCAAGCCATTAAAAGGAAATTCCTTTGGAAAGTACCAGAGTGTGACTTTACTGAATGATTTCACTTGGAATGGAGTCATTCATATGTTTCATGATATTTCAAAAGTAGTTATGGTCTAAACTAATGAAGATAAATTTTATTTTACTCAACATATTAGAAATTAGTTTTCAGAAATTATTTTTAATACTTAGTATGTTCTTTAAAATATCTTTGGACATTAATTTTTATATAAAAATAATTCTTTTATCATTATTACAAAATATTCTTCCAAAAGATACTGTAAAATAGCAAAGGAATTCTTTGGGGAAAAAAATGATTTTTCATGTTACCAGATGTAAAATTCTACCTCATACTATCCAAGGTAAATGAAGGCAAAGGAGAAAATATTTCTATATCCTCTGCCATAATTTTACTACTAGGTAACATGGGCAAAGATGAACATTCTACCCATGGAAAGATATATTAATTCATTTTTAATATTTGGAGTCTTTTCAACCTAATAGTAGAGTGCTGATAGTTGTGGACATGGAAAAGGAGATTATTACTTCTTAATGATGAATAGAAAGAGAAAAAATTACATGCATGCAGCATATATAACTTTATATGCTATATATCAATAGTAACCTATTTTATGTAGTGTGTACAATGATACATACCATAATAAATAACTGTTTATGACATAAATATATTTATAATTTATAAATTATATATCATCCCTCTATATATAATATCTTTAAACCAGAGAAATAGTTCTTAAAATTACCCTACCACAAAACAAACATGGATCAATTTTTTAAAAGAAAAATTTAATTCTAAGATAAAGCTTATATAAAGAAAAGTACTGAGCATTCTTTATTTCTCAAAGGAAAAGGAAGAAAACACTTTTTGAAAAGTTAGAAGTTTTTACTTGTATTTGCCAGCTTTTCATAGCAATACTACCATCTCCTGGAATTTAATAATACTAGTGCTAAAAGTTTTGGGGGCCTTGGGTTGCATTTTTACAACTATGAGCCTAATGAGGCCTTTACTGAATATTTTTATAAGGAACTATTTCCAAAGAGGAGTTCATCTGCGGATTCCATCTTGCTCTCTCCCCTTTGTTTGCACATAACTGAAAAGAAAGAAAAAAATGGTTTTAACTTCACCTTCTCTTAGTTTGTGTTTTGAGCCCTCCCTTTCCACCTCATTTATAAATATACAGAATGACCTGTTTACTCAATAAATAACTGTTCACTGTTGACTGTATGCTAAGAAATACATGCTACACATTTAGAATATACAGTTATATAAAATACTGGATTCAGGTCTTAGTCTACTGTTTGAAAACCTGGGAAGGGCCATCACCCGGCTCTGCTCAGGACTAGACCAAGGAGTCTTGTTCTTCAGCAGGATGAGTGCACCCAAAGGTAAGTATTGGAAGGAACAGTGTTTCTCTAAAGGAGAAGGCACCTTTCTTGCACCTCAAATTTGATTTAGAATCATTAAGGTAGACTCTGCAATGACAAATGAATTTTGAAGAATGTCATGAGTCTCTCACTGAGAGGTGAGGCCTGGTTTGAGGGGTAGTTCACTGAAGGCATGACTTGAAAGCCTGTATTCTCCTAGGTCCTCCCCTCACTCTCTGCTTCCTAGCTGCTATGCGCCCCCAAATGTATATCTGCCTTGGAGCCAGCCAACTTTGCACTGAATCCACTGGAAATTGTGATCCAAACCCTCTCCTCCCTTAAGTTGTAGATGTTGGATGCTATACACCAGTAGCAGGGAAGTCACTACTACTGAGAAACTGCCAAGTAAGACATACTAATACAACTTCTGCACTCTACTTACTTGTAGGGTATGTTCATGGTAGAAGATTGGCTGGCAAAAATTTGAAAAATAAGTCTGCATTCTAGTTAGATACGACATGATAGAAGGATGAAGTTTCTAAGCTTGAGGTTCAGTCAAACAGACAGGAACTTATTCTAATTTCCCTGCTCATTGTGGGAGAGTTCATTGATCTTTTAGAGCCTTATTTTTCTATGTTGTCAAGTGCGAATAGGCCTTTCCTTATAGAAGAATCACGAGGTTGAATCACAATGAATGTAACGTACTTAGACTAGTGCCTGGCTCAGCTGGTTCTTAATAAATGCTGACCACAGTTTTGTCCTTTCCTTTTCACTTTCTTCTGAGCTGTTCAGTTAATCAGAGCATTAACCACGTATAAGCAAATCACATAAATATGAATTAACCCTATATGCTAGACTGATGAAGGAACTTCAAGTGAGTAGTTATCTAATCAGTCATTCTGTCAGTGAGTTAGTCAGCAAACTGGAATGCCTATTTTGTATCAAATATAACTCCTCTGTTGTAATGTGTTCTAGGGACTGTGATGGAAATACACACGGGAACAGAGAGAACAAAATCAATGAGTGTCCAGTTTTGCATGGTTAGGAGTATGAAGTTTTCATAGAAAAGATTACATTTGAAACATTTGGTAGAATTATTGAAAGCTCAGCCATTGTCCTTGCTGAGGAGCAGAAGGCATTCCAGGCATACTAAATGTACAAAATATAGCTGTGTGCGTGAGTCTTAAAGAAACTTTAAAGTAATATAGAAAAACACTGTCCCGGGAGCAGGCACATGAGGAGCAATCTAAGAAATCAATATCAGATAAAGTAAAGAAAACAAGTTCTGGAAGTCCTTTAATATGGTACAGAAATGGAATTTCGGATTGCCCACACATAAGCTTTCTCTGTTACAAAAAGTAAACATACGTGGGGTTTCTTTGCTTTTTTTTTTGGTCTTTTTTGAGACAGGGTCTCACTATGCAGTTCAGGCTGGACTTGAGCTCACCTTGTAGCTCAGGCTGGCCTCAAACTCACAATTCCCCTGCCTCAGTCACCTGAGTGATGGATTTACAGACGTGTGCCAACATGCCCAGCAAAAAGTAAGATTTGTATTGGATGCATTTTGACATATAAAGGGTCAAACTGGATCTTCAGAAATAAAACCACTACATACAGAAATTTTAATAAAAGGTATATTACTGTGTATTAAATTGTATTCAGCAATCTTTCACAAGTAGGCTATACAAATAGGCAGAAATGTTAAATCAAAATGTAAATTTTATTTCTAGGCATATCGCCTAAGGTATCATCTCAACAAATGTATTTAATTCTACCTCACTTTCAAAAGATGATGCAGCAATTTACCATCACATGTATTTTGGTGAATATTATCCTTTTGTGGGAATCTTCTAGCCAGCAGTCACATTTCTGCAAAATAGTAGAGAAAGTTAAATGTGTGTTCTGATTTGTATCATATGCCTAACATAATAAATGTTCATGATAAACTAATGTAATCTAGGGACCAAGAAGCTGAAATATATTACATTTTAAGAAATACTGTGCAAGTTTCACTTTAAAAGGCATGTTAACAAAAAACAATAGAGGCAAAGGCTAACAAGGCCTTTAAATAAGAAAAAAAAGTGTTTTCATCCAATAGTTTTCTGTTGAGCTTGTGTCTGTGCCTCACTCTTTGCAGGAGATTACATAGCTCTTTCCATCTCACCAGCTATCCTTGGCCCCTTTTTCTACTTTGACCTTATATGAGTTGGAATCTCTATGAGTTTGAGCTGAGTATATTTGCCATTGTCAAGAGCAAGGTAGGAAGATGGTAGCAGTTCATGGTGGTGCAGCTGGTTTGATCCCTGGGAGGGAGGAAGGCTTGAATCATCCCAGCTTTGAAATCGCCCTACTCAACCTTTTATCGTTTCAAGAACAGCAGTTAAAGGAAGTTTGTCATTATCCACTGCTTTCTTTACTGTGGTGCAGCAAATATGAGATGCATCTAATACACAGTTCAAAACAGAACTAAATTGAGTAGGCTCTTGCAGCAAAGAAAAATAAGACAATAAGTAGGAAATAAATGGCTGAAAGAGTTTTCTCGAGCAGCAAAAATCAAAAAGGCAGAATACACAAAAGAAGAACACAAAGAAGAGAGATACAAAGAAAACGTGTATCCAATAATTTGCATTAGCGGTGTGAGGGACTCTGGCTGAGGTGTGCAATCGGAAAGGAAAAGTATAAAAATTCAAAGAGAAAAAGGGGGTATGAAAAGGTACTGTGTTCTCACATGAGACAACAGCACTGAAAAGCCCTGTGTTTCTGCCAGGACTTTGAAAACATGAAAAGCTCAAAATGTGTTGTCATTAGGAATCGAATTAAACCTCCAGAAGCCTTTAAGATACACATGCTTTTAAATATCATGATAAATTATGCATCTCTGACACAGATTGGGATACTTTGGCCTTCAAGTAATCAATAATTCAAAAACTGTGAGCATGAATCTCATCCAAAGGGACTGTCAAAGTTGGTTTGTGAAAGGATTGTTGGTATTGAGAAGAAAGACTGCCCAGTCACCTAGATCCTTTCCATCATAAAAGAAAACGGGTAGGTTTAACATGCTTTTGTATATGGTATGCTGCAAAATTTCAGCTGAACACTTTGCACTAAGCAAATAAATTATACACAGATTTTTCAAAACTTGCTTTTTCTAACTGTAAACATTCCATCAAAGCTCTAGAACCATCAGCTACATAATGACAACTCTTAGAGGACTTGTATTTCTTGGAATAATGCCAGGGTGAAAGTGATGCCAGCTGATCAAAGACAGGAGCAAGAGTTTTAAGCCCCTCGGCATCCAGGAAATTATCAGAATTTTTTCCTAATATTCAAATGTGTCAATGGAAAGAAAACATCTAGAAATTATTTTGCCATTTCTATTTCTATTCAAAATGTTTTCCTCCAGACTGAAACAGAGTTAAGCCATTGCTAAATGATGTACTAAGCCAATTGCTACATTCATAGGAGATGTATATGCTTCAACTCTGGCATTGGAAATTACTTCTAGTTGAAGACTTACAAGTTGTAGTTAAAATAATAAAGTTTTTTCACCCACAAAGTCCTTTCTTGGAAAGCTAGCAAAATGAAGATGCTTTGTACTGAAATTAAAATGTACTATCTATTCAGATTAGAGTTTTCAGACAATCTAAGGAATTGTTTTTTAACCAATAGAGTGGAAATTCTATGTTTAAGACATTGCTTTATTTACTCTCGGAAATCAAGACACAGTGAGTATTTTTATTTCAAAATCATAGGCATAAACATAAAAATATTGTAAATAGACTTTATAATATATGTGTTCAATATGTGAATTAAGCCAGTCTCTCTTCTCTTACTTTCTGGACATAAATATCTCAGCTTAACTGCCTGCATGCAGCTGCAGTGATTCCCTGTGTCTCAATTTCCAACAGTTAAAATTCCACGTAAATGAGCCATTATGGGAGCACCATGGTATACTGTTGCAAAGGCATTATAAAAATTATGCACTAAGGATGTAGTGATTAAAATAGATGTCTGACTGAATTATAGGGCATAGTATGTGGACATTTGAATGTAACTTAATGAAAAGTAAGAAAATTAATTAATTTTGTTTTTTCAATTTTTAAAAAAAATGTATTGGTACATTTTGGGTACATGTAATGATAACACTCATCATAGGGAATTTTTACCTGTACATTACACATCCTGCTTCTTTTTTTCCACTCCCCTCCCCTCCTTTCAGTCCGTCTTCCCCTCATTCTTTACAAAAACTTTGTTTCCATTTTTCTGTTCTAGTCTCTTTTTTTTCTTTTCCCATCTTTCCTTACCTTTCCTCTTCCGCTCCCCCTCCATTTTTCCTTCTCATTTGAACGTTTTCTTCCCATGTCTTGATATCTATTATGTATGCCAGCCCTTATTTACACTTTCAGTTTATCACATCAGAGAAACAATGTAGAGTTTGAACGTGTTTCTGATTTATTTCAAGTAAGGGTATGATCTCAAGGTGCATCCATTTAGCTAGAAATGTCTCACATTCACCGTTCTTTATGCAGAGTAGTGATTAAATGTATAAAAAGCACTTCAATATATTTTAAAAAAACACATCTTCTTTCTCCATTCATTGGTTGATGGGCATATGGCTGCCTCTAAGATTTAGCTATTACAAACTGTGCCTTCTAAACATGGGTGTGCAAATACCTTTGTGATATGATGTTTTTAATTCTTTCAGAAAGATATCAAGAAGGGGAACTGCTTGGTCAAATGGAAACTCTAGTTTTAATTTTTTGAGGAATGTTCACACTGATTTCCACAGTGACTCACCAGTCTACACTCCCACCAACAGTACAGAAATGTTTTTTCCCCACAGTCCCATTAGCATTTGTAATTGGTTGATTTCTTCATAATAGCTGTTCTTTCTGGAGAAAGATGGAATCTCAGTGTTGTATGACTTTGCAGTTTTTCAATGACCAGTGATATTGAACATTTTTTTCATATGTTTATTTGCCACTTATACTCCTTTACCTGAGAAGTCCTTATTCACTTCAGATGCCCACTTTTGGACTGGGTCCATAAATTAGTGGACATCTTATTTTTTTAATTTTCTTTATATATTTTAGATATTAGTCTGTTGTTTGAGGAACAGCTGTCAAAATTTTTTTCTCACTCTATGGGTGCTCTCTACATCTATTGGTGGTTTCTCTTGCTGCACAAATTCTTTTTAATAAGATGATACCCCAGTTGTTGATTCTTTCTGATAGTTTCTGTGCAATAGAGGTTCTGTTCATAAAGTCTTTGCCTACACCGATGTCTTCAACAGTTCTACTTATTCTATCTTCCAGCAAATTTAGTTTTTCTATTTTAATATTTGGATTTTTGATTCATTTTGACTTTAGTGCATGGTGAAAGATATGGGCTTAATTTTAATCTCTTGTATGTGGAAAGCCAGTTTCACCACCACCATTCATTAAAGAGGCTATCTTTCTTCCACTGAAGTTGTTTGGCCCCTTTGTCAAAGATAAGCTGGCTGAGTGAGGTTGGAGTTATTTCTACACCTTCTAATCTGTTCCCATTGATTCCCAGTCTGTTTATTTTGCTAGTTCCATTCTGTGTTTATTACAGTGGTTCAGAAGTATAAATTGAAGTCAGGGATTGTGATGCTCCCTTCACTTGCCTTTGTTGCCCAGAATTGCTTTTGATATTCTAGGTCTCTTCTGGCTCCAAATAAATTTTGGGATTGTTTTCTCTGATTCTGTGAGTTCTGGAAATCGGTCTGCCCTCTGAAGTGGAGGCCCCAGAGCTCAGACCCATCCTACCAGTTAGTCTAGCAGGAATAAGGCGGCCCGGGGCATACTTTGCCTTCTCCCTCTGGCCAGACTGTCATCTCCATGGAGGAGCCCCAGGTAATCATGACTATAGAGGAACAAGAACACAGCCTGTTGCTAGACACAGGTGTAAGTCTCTCAGTCCTTCTTTTCAATCCTGGCCTTCCTTCCAGCCGTCACACCTCAGTGAAAGGAATCACTGGTGAGGAGGTAATAACGCTATTTTTCACAACCCTTAGGCTGTAACTACTTGTTAGATCTTTCTTGTGTATCTCTGTCTTCTTGAGAAACCACTTTGAAGATACTATGATGTATTACAGCAGCCATTGATATTTTCCTACTAATCTGTCCATAACTCTGATTCTGTGAGTTATGTTATTGGTGTTTTGATTGGGATGGAATGAAATCAGTATTTCAGTTTTGGAAGTAAACCCATTTTGATTACTGTCTATCCAGGAACAGGGAATATCTTTCCATTTTCTATTGTCCTCCTTAATTTCCTTTTTCAGAGTGACATAACTTTCACTGTAGAGGTTTTTTACTTCCTTGGTTAGGTCGACTCCTAAGTGTGTAATTATTTTTGATGCTACTGTGAGTGGTATTGTTTTCCTAATTTCTTTCTCATTAAGTTCATTATTAGTGTATACCAAAGCTTTTGATTGTGTGTGTGTGTGTGTGTGTGTGTCTGTGTGTGTGTTTATTTTGTATCCTATTACATTACTGAATTTGGTTATTCACTCAAGAAGTCACTTAGTGGAATTTTTGCATCTTAAATAGAGATTACATTGTCTGCAAGCAATGATATTTTGACTTTGGCATTTCCTAATCTCTTTTATTTCTTTCTTTTGCCTGGATGCTTTGGCTAATGTTTCCAAGACTATGTTGAACAGCAGTGGTGCTAGTGGACACCCTTGTCTTGTTCCTGACTATGGAAGTAATTCCTTCAGTTTTTCCCCATTTAAAATGATGTTGGCAGTAGTTTGGTCATAGTTACCTTTTATCTTATTGAGACAAGTTTCTTCTGTACCCATTTCCTTCAGGAGCTTTATCATAAATGGCTGTTGGATTTTGTCAAAGACTTTTTCTGCATTTATTGAGGTGATTACATCATTTTTTTGTCCTTGATTCTATTTGTATTAAGAAATACATATATTGATTTGTGTATATTAAACTATCCTTGCATCCTTGGGATGAAACCCACTTGATCAGGGTATATTACCTTGTTGAAGATTTGACTCATTCTGCTTGTTAGTATCTTGTTGAAGATTGTTGCATTTATGTTCATTAGAGAGATTGGCCTATAGTTCACTGTTTGGTTCCATTCATGTTGGATTTGGATCAGCGTATGCTAGCTTCCAAGAATGACTTTGGGAGCAACTCATCCCTCTCAACTTCCTTAAAGTGTTTGAGGAGTATTGGTGTTAGTTCTTCCCTAAAATCCCTGTAGAATTTGACACTAAATCCCTCAGGCCCCGGGTTTTTCTTAGTTGTTAGGGTTTTATTTTTAAACCAAGGCTTCAGTTTCATTGTCTATTATTGGATTATTCAAGATTTTTAATCTTCTGTGTTCAGTTTTAACAATTCATATGTATCTAAGAATCTCTCCATTTGTAAGTTCTCCAAATTTGAGACACTTAAGTTTGTGAAGTATATTTTTGCACAGTCCATGTGATTTCACCTCTTTCATTTCTAATTCATTTTTATTTCTGCTGATTTGCTTCTTTTCTTTTCTTTACTTTTTGTTAATACCCATTAAGAGTTTATATATTTTACTTATGAGTATGGTCTCTAGTTGTGACCATTTACCTATAAAAGCCTCGAGTTTATCTTTCTTTATAGCTGAGTAACATTCCATTATATAAAAGTACCATAATTTTTTATCCAGTCCTCAGTGGATGGACATATGGGTTGCTTCCACAATTTAGCAATTACAAATTGCCCTGCTATGAACATAGCTGCACATATATTGCTGTGATATGATGCTTTGAGATCTTCTGGGAAAATACCAAGAAGGGGAATAGCTGGGTTCAATGGGACCTCTATTTCTAGTTTACTGAGGAATCTCCAAACTGATTTCCACAGTGGTTTCACCCGTCTGCATTCCCACCAGCAGTGGAGAAGAGTTTCTATATCTCCACAGCCTCACCAGCATTTGTTATTGGTTGATTTCTTAATGATAGCCATTCTTACTGGGGTGAAATGAAATCTCAATGTTGTATTAATTTGCATTTCTTGAATGACTAATGATGTTGAATATTTTCTCATGTACTTATGTGCCATTTGTATTTCTTTATCTGTCTCTATTTGTTTTCCTGAGAAACCACTTTGAAGATATCAATACGTAATACAACAAGCATTGTTAATTTCCTACCACTTTGTCTGTAACTCTGTATTGCTTGTATTGTTCTTATGCTATTTTGTAAATGGATGTCTGTTTGTTAATATGTTTTCCTTCTTTTATTTTTAAAGTAAATTAAAAAATAAAATAGAAGTAGGCCACAATAAGCCCTTCCTCCTTTAAAAAAGAAAAAAGAGTTTATATATTTTGTTTATGCTTTCAGAAAACCAACGCTTTGATTCATTGATTTTTTTTTTTTTTTTGGCCTCCATTTCATTGATTTCTGCTCTGATCTTTATAATTTCCTTCCTTGTACAAGCTCTGAGTTTATATTGCTCTTGTTTGTCTGGGACCTTGAGACACATCAAGTTATTTATTTGGGCTTCTTCTGTTTTTCTGATGTGGGCATTCACTGCTATAAACATCTCTCTTAGGACTGCTTCATTGTGTCCCATAAGTTCTGACATATTGTACTGGCATTATCATTTAATTCTTGAAACTGTCTTCTTTCTTTCTTAATTTCTTCTGTGACCATTTCATTCTTCAAAAATGCACTCTTTAATTTCGATACATTTTCATGGTTTCTCTCATTTCTTTTGCCATTGATTTCTCTGATAATGTCCAAAATTTTGTTTCTTTTTCTTAAGCATGCTTTTGGGCTACTCTGTGGTCTATTTTGGAGGAAGTACCAGATGCTAATGAAAATAATGTGCATTATGTTATGATATCTATTAAATCATTTGTTCATGAAATCATATCAGATTAGAAAGCTTCTTCACAGCAAACAACCAACAATGTGAAGAGACAACTTTGAGCATGGACAAAAATTTTGCCAGCTTCTCTTCAGACTGATGACTAACATCTAGAATATATAAAAAGTGACCGTAATTTAGACATTCAAAATAAAAGACCCAGTCAAAAAATGGGCAAGGCATTTTATCGGAGGCATAACTGTACTGTTGGTGTCTGATGGTTTGTTGAGGGGAACAGTTAATGATTAAGAGATTTTTTGTTTTTTTAATATTTTGATCAAATTTGCATATTTATATCTGGTAATCTGAGCAACTCATGTGATGACAACAATTTACAGTATAATATTCATTGGTGAAGCCCTACAATCCTGCCTATTGATACTATGTATTGTCTCTAATGTTCTTTTAAATTATTATTTTCTCATTCCCTTTAATGATTTGATCAATCTTCTATGCTTACATCTGGTAATCTGAGCAACTTCACTGAAGATAACAGTATGTAATATAACAACCATTGTTAATCTCTGTCATTTGGTTTGAAATCCTGTATCATTTTTAACATGCTTGTATTGTTTACAAATAATGTATTTTGCTATTGTTCTTTTTTTTGTACTATTTTCTTTAAAATAAAAAAAATGGGCAAGTGAAATGAACAGACACTTCTCAGAAAAAGTGGAAATGGCCCCAAATATATGAAAAAATGTTCAACACCACTGCTATTAGAGAAATGCAAGTTAAAACTGCATTGAAATAGCATATTTTCCTGAAAAAGATGGCTATCATCAAAAATCAAATAATGACAAATTCTGACAAAGATATGGGGAAAAATGAACTCTGGATAGTTAATGAGAATTAAATTCATATAACTCCTATGGAAATCAGTGTGAAGGTTCCTCAAAAAACTGTACCTAGAAATTCCATTTAACCTAGCTGTTCCCCTTCTGGGTACCTTTATAAAAAAATTAAAGTCATCATATTACAGAAGTACATACATACTCATGTTTATAGCAGCACAATCTATAATAGCCAGTTCTTGGAAACAGGATATATGTCCATTGACAGATGAATGGATAAAGAAAGATAATGTCCCAAAGTATTTTCACAGGTTCAGAATTAAACACATCAAGTAGAAATGTGTGGAGGTCTTACTAATATCAATTGCATTATTTTTAGGAAAATCACCTTTTTAATTCGCTTTAGCTTTCTAACTTATGATCTCAAATTATTTTTTATTCTCTAGAGAATATAATTCTTTCTATGCTTTTGCCACCATTCACTGCTTGATAATTTCTCTTGATTTTGAAATTCATCATAATATTATCCTCCACTGGATATTCATTTTAATGCAGTACCATATACATAATTAAATCACCAAAACTATTATTTTATTGAATACACCACATACTTAACACGTTCCAGAATCAAACCTAATGTGATTCAAATGCATTTTGTTGATCTCTCGTTTTCAAGTGCATCTCCACTGAAGCCACTGGCTATTTCATCTATTTTTGGGGGGATTACTGGGAATCGAACTCAGGACTTTGTGCTTGCCAGGCAGGCACTTATGCCACTTTGAGCTGTACCTCCAGCCCTGGCTATTTAATCTAAAATTTTGATTACCTGTTCCTCTCAGAACCCCCAGGTTGAGAAGAAATGTCTCTAAATTATAAACACTAATTTGTATTTCTTTTAATTATCTTTTACTATATTGTATTCGTCTCCTCTACCTTCTCTTCCTCTCCCTCCTCTTCTTCCTCTTCCTCCTCCTCTTCTTCTTCCTCTTCTTCTTCCTCTTCTTCCTCCTCCTCCTCCTCCTCCTCCT
>NW_004955474.1:8931673-8948064 GCF_000276665.1 Chinchilla lanigera | reverse complement strand
TTCTTCTTCTTCTTCTTCTTCTTCTTCTTCTTCTTCTTCTTCTTCTTCTTCTTCTTCTTCTTCTTCTTCTTCTTCTTCTTCTTCTTCTTCTTTTCTTCTTCTTTTCTTCTTCTTCTTCTTCTTCTTTTCTTCTTCTTTTCTTCTTCTTCTTCTTCTTCTTCTTCTTCCTTCTTTTTCTTCCCTAAACAACTAATTTCTTCTTTTATTCCCCATTGAAAAATCTAAAGACACTTGACTGAAGACATACGGATCACTAGAACAAAAACACAGAAGCACAACTTTCAAGAACTAGAGACACAAGTAGATAAACAGGTTCACCCAAACTAATGTTTAGTGCCATTTAAAATATAAAGGAAAAAAAAGTTTATTAACTTTAAATCATCATTCATAGCTGTGAGGAAAACCTAACATTTAAAAGCCTACCTCAGTTTATTTATTTTATGAACATGATAGCAGAAATACATTTCATAAAATACAGACAAAGAGCTAGGGATATAGCTTAATGGTACAGCATTTGCCTACTGTGTGTGAGGCCCTGGGTCTGATCCCATCACTGGAAAAAGGAGGAAAAAAGATTAAAACACTAGTCATTAGTAAGTTGAAAAACAAATTCTCACAAGGCATTGCTCTAACTTTTTGATGCACACTGGATTCAGTGAATAATTTACACACAGAACCATCAGCAACCATTTCTGTATTTTTGGCATTTGCAAACTACCTGATGTCAGGGGAAAAAGAACCCAGCAATCAGTAGGAGAAAATGCCATCATGTCAATATAGAAAATAGCTATGGTCTCTTGAATAAACTCAGCAGTTCATCATTTTAAAATCATATTGTACTCAATACATGTCAAATTTTGGAAAAATTCTCTGCAGTTTTAACATGATATTGATTTGGATTTTTTTCTAAAATAGAACTCAATAGATTTATTTTATCATAAAAGTAATATATACCCTTCACAACTTACAAAATATGGAAAAGTTGAAAAACATCCTGTATACATCCATTTTCTACAAACAGCTATCAGTACATCATTTCTATCCATTTTCTTTCTGCTTATTATTGTATTGGGGAGATGGACAATTGTATAACTTGTTTAGTGCATTACTTAAGTTCTGCTATTTCATCACTTATACTTTTTGTATTAATGTATAGTTACCATAAACTTTATTTATATGTCATTATATTTCATCACAAATTGACTATTTCATAGTTTACTTTAGCACCATCCAATTTTTAAATTCTTCATTTGTTTCTAATGCCCTCTTTTGCCTTAATGTTTTTATTTATATATTTTCTTAGTATAAACTTTGAGAAGTACAATAAGCAAATCAAGGATGCAAATATCCTAAAGATTTATTTTCTGATACCAAATTGATTTGGCCAAAGTTTATACCACTTTGTACAACTGCCAGCAACAAGTGAGAATATCACTTTTTATTAAAATTTATTAATGGGGGCTGGGGATTTAGCTCAGTGGCACAGTGCCTGCCTGGCAAGCGAGAGGTCATGAGTTCAATTCCTGGTACTGAAAAAAAAACAACTAAAATTTATTAATAAATGTATTTATTAAAATATTAAAAATCATTACCCAAATAATTTTTAATATATTCTAATCGATCAGTTAGAGGTTAGTGCTATTCCTCACTTGGCTTGAACAAATCCTTCATATTTAAAAAAAGCATGAAGAATTATCGCTTGCCAATAGATGTCTACAAGAAGAAGGTTCAACACCTTCTCTAGAATGTGCTCAAAATTTCACTTACTGCCCATCCATAACATTTGAAATAGTCCAGACCCTTCAGTGTCACTTGTATTTCAATTGTTCAGATAAATTCATCAAAAATATACACTGCTTTAGTAAAAAACAAAACACTTACTATCCATATTTCCAATTGCAAAACTAACAGAAATTATATTAGAAGAAAGTACTGTATTCTCCTCCAGCAGTATGAAAACTGAAATATTATTTAAATGCTTATTTATAACATTTTTATTCATTTTGGTTAGACCTACCTATTACTTTTTTAAAAACACATTTTTCAACACGTAATTTTAATGAATATAAAGTTTCTTTTGTCACTAACTGGTGTCCTGTAGGGAAGATAACCATCTTATTCTGTGGCAAAACAGCACATTATGCAGTTAGCACAATAACTTACATCTCAAAAGTACTCGTGAAATATTATACATGGAATTTGTTTGTCTCCATTAGCAAACACACACTTGTCTTCATTTGTTTAGTTGCCAAAATAAAATACTACTCAAATGATAGCACACTTCCAAATGAGGCAGAAATGGTTAAACTTTCCTTTTATAATTGAAACTTGCCATCTTTAAGTGCCTAAATATAATTATGGAAGAAAAGAAATTTCCTCTGCTTACATACAAAACAATATTTTATTGTAATCATTAGTTATCTTGAATTGAAATGAGTTTACATGTGCCGCATAGAAGGCCAGCATGCATTTTAATCTTATTTCCTGTATAAACAGCAATTCAGAGAGTATGACAAAGAGACAAATATTTCTATGGTGTTATCCAATTACAGAGCATGTTGTTCACATACTATCCCGTATATTGCCTTTCTTGCATAGATTATAGCTCTTTCTTGCCTCATTAAAACTCAAGGAGCATGCTGATGTAATTTTCAATCACTCATTGGAGCCTATTTTAATGGAATCAGAGTACTGTACTTAGACTGATATTTTAAGATGTACTTTCTACCTTTCCAGGTGTATTTTTCTTACTTGCTTGTGCATTTTTCTAACAGATCCATTTTTCTAAAAGTCACTGTGGCTTTATGCTTAAAATAAGCTTTAGTTGTTATTACCAAACCTAAGTGTGGAAGAACAGGAAAGATGAAGAACAAGATGAGATATGAATACAAAATTGTTTTATTCTTAAACTTCTTATATCGTTTGTGACAATGTGAGTACCTTAAGGAAAATAATCTACTGGTTTTACTCAATGATTTTCTTGTTTATTTGCTAAATATGTATTATTGCATTATATCTTAATTTCTATTCATTTGTAGGTTTATATTTTGTTAATGTTATTAATGTATATTAACATAAAGACAAATACACAGAAAATATCTAAAGCACAATTCTATAGTGAATACCCATATTTCATTCAGCTTAGGAAATGAAATGCAATTAGCATTTTTTTTGTTTTCTTTTTTCCATAACAGGGGTTGAATCTAGGGCCTCACTCTTACTATGCAGGCACTCTACCACTAAACTATGCTCCCAGCCCCTTTTATTTTGTTTTATTTTGAAATAGCATATTACTAGATCACCCAGGTTGGCCTGAATACCTGGGATTACAAATCTGTGTTTCAGGGCCCATTCTGACTATTAGCTAGCATTTTTTCCCTAATACTTCATTTTTTTCCTCTTTCATAAAGAAACACTTCTCTGAATTTTGTTAATTATTCCTTTATTATTTCTATATAATTCAAGTACACATGTCACATATAGATTTCCTTCAATAAAATGTTTTTAGTTTTTAGTTATATGTGGAATTGTATTTTTCCTGTAATTTTTCTTCCTTGATTTTTTTCTATCACATTGCTGAGATGTATGTACATTGTGTCTATCTACAATTTATTCATTTCACTGCTACATAATATTCTGTTCTGTGACTATGTATTCTTTTGTGCATCTGTTATTAATAGCCACCAATTATTAATAGGTTTGTTTTCAGTATTTTGCTATTACATACAGAGATGATAGAAATAGTTTACCCATATTAATTGTATCAGAAACTCCTGAAGGTATTGTCAATACAACATTACTGGACTTCAGCCTCACTTACTCTAATTCAACAAGTGTTATGGTTTGTGTCTGGATGTCCTCCCAAAGCTTCATGCAGTCATGGGGTGGGCTTTTAGAGTTTATGATTGATCCATGATCTAAGGCTGGGATTATGGATGTGAGTGCTACATCCACCCTGGGGTGGGTAGCTTTGAATATGTAGGAGAGAGAAAGAGGCTGCTTGCTGCCACTCCTCCCTTTTGCTGTGGTTACTTTTGCTACCTTCTGCTGCCATGAACTGTAGCCCTCTGCCATGTGCCACCCTGCCTTAGAGCCAGCCAAGTATGGACTGAACCCTCCACAAACTGTGAGCTAAAGAAACTTTTCCTTCCTTAATTTTGGGTGTCAAGTATTTCGTCTCATCAATAAGAGAAAAGTAACCAAGACAGTAAATCTGAAATGAGGCCCAAGATTTTGTATATCAAGCAAGTTCTCAGGTGTTGTAGATGCTACAGGTTGAGAACAACTGCTATTGAGTAACAGTAGAATTCTTGGGTCATGGGATAAAGCAATTTTAAGTTTACTATATAATGCTATGTTCTTTCTCATATTTATACCTATATGGATGTCTTTTAGCAATATAAAATATTTTAATTTCACATGACCAATGTTATGGTTTCAAATTAAATGGTATACCTGAAAGATACTGCTGTAATTCACAACAATCAGTGTTATTAGATTTATTGCTGATATTTTATAAAAGCCTTAATTTCTCATTCTAAAAGTCTTTCATATATTTTTTTCCAAAATGTTTTATCATTTCAAGTTATTTTATATTAAAATAGAATTTTTCTATTGATATTTATGCTTATTTTCATTTCCAATTTTTGTTTCTATGCAAAATAATACATAATAGTGCAATAATTATCTGTGTCTCTGTGAGTATGCATGAATATGTGTGTTTACAAACTAGCACAAGTGTTTTAATTTATAGGATACATTTCCAAGTGTGGGATTATCAGGTCAAAAGATATATATTTTTTAAAGTTTAACAGACATTGTCAGATAATTTCTCCAAAAGGGTGCAAATTTGTCACCCAGCCAGCAAAAACTAATGAAAACATTTTCTTTTCATCCAAATCAGCAATATGTCTCACTGTACTTTTAAATTATTTTTCCACTTCATAGCCATGATGATATATCTAGCTTTTACTTCAATTTGCATCTCCACAGCTACTGAGAAATCTCAACCCTTTTATATTAGAAATTTGTATATGTAATTCCATAAATTGTCATTTGCATCCTATCTTTTACTTTTTCACGATAATTCACAATAACACTGTCACTACAGGGTAAAAGATTTTGGAGGTAAATGCATATTTGTACATCACCTTACCATAAATAGGTTACAAGGCTGCCACTGGGATTTCTAGCTGGGCCACCCTGGATTTCTAGGTCTCAACTTGATAAAAGGAAGCCAAAGAGAATCTACATCTTAGCAGAGCTCAACACCTATCTGTAACACATATCACAAATCACAAGAAGTACTGTTCAATTTTTCCTAATTTCTCATTTAATAATTGACTGATCTATACCTATGCATCCTTCGTATTATCTGAACTTTTTGCTTTATACTGTAACCCCTATATTTCATAAGATTTAAACCATTTCCAACCACATCTGAGTTTTATTGTAGTTTTTAAGTATGTTCATTCAAAGATTTTTTTCAGAACATATATTATAAAACCTTAACATTCTACTTCTTCCATATGAACATTTTAGAAGATATTAAAGTAAAAAATAAAAATATTTGCCACTTCTAACTTCTGAAAAATTATAGGCAATTGTATTGGCTGAAACAAAACTGACATAATAATATTTCAAATACTTTAAACGAAGAAATATTTTAATGATATGAGTTAATGAAAAGAGCATAGTATCATCTAAAAACATTTGTTACAACAGTTAACAATTCTTTAGGCTAAGGAATTGTAGTCCCTGACTATGCAATCTATTTTTGGGGTTCTCAGTGTTTATATTGCTAAACAAGTATATGCAATTAAACAACATCAGAGCGGTTTTATTCTCTAACAATCCACAATCCTATTATTTTTGTCATTTCCATGTTAATCATTCAGAAAAAAAACACAGGAAATATATTTTTGATGATACTTCCTTTGTAGGAGCCCAGTACACATAATTCCCAGTGTTAGAAAAATAATTTTTATGTTTTCTTGTTTCATGACAAAAAAATCTTGATGAACAGCTCTTAAAGTGTACTTCAGTTCACTGCTGAAGTGTCCAGCATTGTGATCTTACCCATGGGAAATTTACAGTATACAAAAGTTTTCATCCCAAGGATATATATTTAAAAGAAATTCAGAAGAAATAAATTCATTATTTATGACAACTACACCACTTGTAGAGGCATTTTCTCTTTTCATTCTTTTTTCTATTCTTTTTATTTTAAAGAAAGTAGTAAATAAGAAGTAAACAAACAAAGAAAATGAACAGTAGCAGCATACCAGTATCACCAACATAAATAAATCGAGAAGCAGGAACATTCAAAATAATACAGAGTCTAAAGACAAAATAATATGAATCAACAGCAGTTGTTACATTACATATCTCTATACTCAACTACATTGCTCAGACTACCAGATGCAACAATGAAAGATTCCTCAAACCATTATAGGGAATTAGAAAATAATTCTTCAATAAAACAGTAGAGATAATACAGAGTTTCACCAGATAAGATGGTAGGAGTTCACCACTGTAATTCCATTGCATATTGCTACCTTTAAATCAGTTGCTCAGATCACCAGACATAGGCATGCACAATTAATCAGAACATAAAAAACTGCAATCATTAACTGTTCATTTCAATACACCATCAGACATCAGCAATACAGTTATCACAGCTATTTATATTTATTTATATATATACATATATATATTGCATTCCTTCTTTCTTTTTTCTTCTTTCCCTCATCCCAGTCGTTCCTTCCTTTGAACAACTTATTTCCCTTTCCTATCATCTATTGTACGTTTTGAGTTTTACCTACACTTTCAGGTACCTACACCAAGGAGGCAATATGATGTTTACCCATCTGGATCAGATTTATTTCGCTTCTGAGTTTGGTCTCTTGTTGCATCCATTTACCTACAAAAGGCTCGAGATTATCATTTTTAAGAGCGGAGTAATACTCCATTGTATAAAAATACCACAACTTTTACCCATTCCTAAGTGGATGGGCATCTGGGATGTTTCCAAGATTTAGCTATAACAAATTGTGCTGCTATAAACATGGGTGCACATATATCACTGTGGTATAATGTCTTTAATTCTTCTGGGAAAATACCCGGAAAGGGAATAGCTGTGTTAAATGGGACTTCCAATCCTAGTTTTGTGAGGAATCTCAAAATTGATTTCCACAGTGGTTTCACAAATCTACCCTCCCACCAGCAGTGGAGTAGGATTCCTTACTCCCCACGTCTCTCCAGCATTTGTTATTGGTTGATTTTTTGATGATAGCCACTCTTTCTGGGGTGAGATGGAATCTCAGTGTTGTTTCAATTTGCATTTCTCAATTGACCAATGATGTTGAACATTTTTTCATGTATTTATTCGCCATGAGTATCTCTTCCTTAGAGAAGTGTGCATGCATCTCAATGCCCATTTTTGGATTTGGTTTTTGAATTTGGGAGGCCTGGTTTTTTTAATTCTTTATATGTCCTAGATAGAAGTTCTTTGTCTGAGGGGCAGCTGGCTAAAAAATTCTTTGGTTTTCTTTTTACTTTATTGGTGATTTCTTTAGATGTGCAAAAACTTTTCAATAAAATGAGATCCCAGTTGTTGATTTTTTGAAGTATTTCCCTTGCAGATTGGTTTTTGTCCATGAGCTCTCTGCCCACCCCAATGTCGTCAAGATTTTTACCTACATTCTCTTCCAATAAATTTAGTGTTTCTGTTTTAATATTTAGATCATTGATCCATTTTGACTTTAATTTAGTGCTTGGTGAAAGACATGGGTCTAGTTTTAGTCTTTGGCATGTGGAAAACCAATTTTTCCAGAACCATTTATTAAAGAGGTTATCTTCCTTCCATAAACATGTTGGGCCCCTTTGTCGAAGATAAGGTAACTGAGTGTGTTTGTAGTTGTATCTGTATCTTCTAATCTGTTCCAATGATCTTCAGGTCTGCTTTTGTGCCAGTATCATGCTGATTTTATCACAGTAGCTTTGTAATATAATTTTGAGTCAGGAATTGTGATGCCTCCTGTCTTTCCTTTGTTTCCCAAGATTTCTTTTGCTATTCTAGGCCTCTTCTGGTTACCAATGAATTTTAGGAATGTTTTCTTTAGATCTGTGAGGTATAATAATGGTATTTTAATTGGAATTGCTTTGAATCTTTGCAAGAATTTTGGGAGTATGGCCATTTTCACCATGTTGGTTCTTCCTATCCATGAGCAAGGATTATCTTTCCATTTCCTGGTATCCTCTTCGATCTCTTTTTCCAGAATAATATAATTTTCACTGTGTAGATATTTTACTTCTTTTGTTAGATTGATTCCTAAGTATTTCATCTTTTTAGATGCTATTGTGAAGGGTGTGGTTTCCTTAATTTCTCTCCCAGCCTGTTTGTTACTTATGTACAGGAATGCTATTGACTTTTGAGTGTTCACTTTGTATCCAGCTACACTATTAAGTTTGGTTATAAAATCTATGAGCCTTTTGGTGGAGTTTTTGGTGTCTTCCATCCAGAGTATCATGTCATCTGCAAACAATGATAATTTCACTTCTTCCTTTCCTATCCTTATTTCTTTTATTTCTGTCTCTTGTCTAATTGCTGTAGCCAAGATTTCCAGAATTATATTGAATCAGAGTGGTGACAGTGGACTTCCTTGTCTTGTTCCTGATTTTAAAGTGAAAGTTTTCAATTTTTGACCATTTAGTATGATGTTAGCTGTTGGTTTATCACAGATGGCTTTGATTAGCTTGAGGTAAAGACCATCTATTCCTATTTTCTGTAGGGTTTTCATCATAAATAAGTTTTGGACTTTATCGAAGGCTTTTTCTGTATCGATGGAGATGATCATGTGATTTCTGTCCTTGGCTCTACTGACATGGTGTATTACATTAATTGATTTGCATATGTTGAACCATGCCTGCATTCCTGGCATGAATCCCACTTGGTCGTGGTGTATAATCTTCTTGATGACTTGTTGTATTCTGTTTGCTAGTATTTTATTGAGAATTTTTACATCTATATTCATTAGGGAGATTGGCCTGTAGTTCTCTTTCTTGGTTGAGTCTTTCTCTGGTTTTGCTATCAGAATAATAGTTTCCTCTAGGAATGAGTTGGGAAGAATTCCTTCTCTTTCAATTGCATTAAAGAATTTGAGAAGAATTGGTGTTAAATCTTCCCTAAATTGCTTGTAAAATTCAGCTGTAAATCCATCCAGACCCTGGCTTTTCTTCATTGGCAAGTTTTTAATTATATTCTCAATTTCACTGGTGGATATCGAGTTATTCAGGAATTTTATATCTTCTTCATTCAGCTTTGGTAATTCACATGTATCTAGAAATCTGTCCATTTCCTCAGCGTTTTCCATCCTATGAAAGTAAAGATTTTCAAAATAGGTATTGATGATCTTCTGAATTTCTTCAGGATCTGGAATGATTTCGCCCTTTTCATTCCTTATTGCATGTATTCCAGTTTTTTCTTTCCTTTTTTAAATAAGGTTTGCTAAGGGTTTATCAATTTTATTTATTCTTTCAAAGAACCAACTCTTCAATTCATTAATTTTTTGTATTTTTTTTAGTCTCCAATGCATTAATTTCTGCTCTGAGCTTTATAGTTTCCTGCATTCTTTGGGCTCTGGGTTTGGCTTGCTCTTCTTTTTCTAGGAACTTGAGGTGCAACATAAGATTGTTTTTTTGTGCCTGTTCTGTTTTCCTGAGGTGGGAGTTCTCTGATATAAATTTCCCTCTGAGGACTGCTTTCATTGCATTCCACAGGTTCCTGTAGGTTGTATCTCCATTTTCATTTGATTGTAAATAGTGTTTAATCTCTACTTTGATTTCATCTGTGACCCATTGGTTGTTCAGGAGGATGTTATTTAATTTCCAACTGTTTATGGAGTTTCTGTGTTTTCTTTGGTCATCAATTGCCAATTTCATTACACTATGGTCTAATTTAGTACACATGGGATAATTTCAATTCCTTTGCATTTACTTAAACATGTTCTATGTACTAGCATATGGTCTATTTTAGAGAATGTCCTATGTGCAGCTGAGAAGAATGTGTATTCTTATGCTTTTGGGTGGAACACTCTGTAAAGGTCTATTAAGTCCACATGTTCACACGTTTGGTTAAGTTCTGTTATTTCTTTCCCAATTTTTTGTCTAATTGATCTATCTCTTTATGACAATGGTGTGTTAAAGTCCCCTGTTATGATTGTGTTGCTACTTATTTCATTGTTCATGTCTGTTAGAATTTGTCTCATATAAGTGGGTACTCCTATATCTGGTGCATAGATGTTTATGATTGTTATCTCTTCCTCTTGAAGCTTCCCCTTCACAAGTATGTAGTGACCTTCTTTATCTCTTTTGACTGTTCTTGGCTTGAAGTTCACACTGTCTGCAAACAGAATAGCTACACCTACTTTTTTCTGGGTTCCTGTCACATGGAATATTGTTTTCCATCCTTTCATTTTCAGTCTATGAATTTCTTTTTGAGTTAAATGTGTTTCTTGTATACAGCATGTAGTTGGGTTTTCTTTCCTAATCCACTCTGCGATTCTGCTTCTTTTGGTTGGTTCATTGAGAACATTTACACTGATTATTATAACTGATATGTACTGAGTTATCTTCATTATGCTATTTTCCTGCTGTTGGATCCTCCTTTTTCCCTCTGTTTAATTGCTTGTTCTGATTGGTGGTTCCTTTCTGTTGTTGTTCTTGAAGTTGCAGTATTGCTATTATTTCTACAAATAGTCTTTTTATGTCATTTGTGTTGACACCTATTGCTTTATTAATATCTGTTAATCTGCCATTATTTTTCTTTGCCTCATCTTGCAGTTGTTGAATTGTCATTTCCTGGTTCCTTGTTGTTTTTAAGAGATCCCTCCTTTCACATTCATTAGTAGCAGTGCTGTCCTCAAGGTCTGAAAGTCTATCTTCACCTTCATTCAGGTAGTTTTTCAATCTTTCAATGGAATTTTTAAGTTCCTGGATATCTGTTTGCATCTGTTTCATACCTTCTAGTTCTTTTCTATATTGTTCCCTGAAGGTTTCATTGAGTTGTCTATGCTCTTCTATTTTCTTGTTTATGTCATCTTTGGGTATGCTGAACATTTCTTTCATTATTGTTGTCATTTCTTTTCTCACCTGAGACATTATTTCTGATCTGATGTCTTCTATGGTCTGATGGAGGTGTTTCTTTTCTTCAGTTGCTATCATTTCAGAAATTTCAGGTGTTTGACTTCCAAGCTCTTCTGTGCTGTTGTCTCCTGGACTTGTTTTGGGGGGTGTGGAGATCTGGGATTGCATTTTGCTCTTTCATTTTGTCATTTTTGAAAATCCAGAGGCTTCCTGGAGTGCAAGCTCACTCTCCTGATTGTGTTTGAGTTGCAGGGAGATAGTCTGCCAATCCACAGTGCTCAGTGCAGCCTCTGTGCTGGTGAGTGTTGGCAAGGTGGGGTCCCAGATGCTCCCGACCTTTCTTGTATTCAGTTGGCTCCCAGGAGTGTGTAGGAAGGGGAGGGGAAGTTCACCAGAGTTCCTGAGACTGTCTGGGGTTCAGTCCATCTTCCACAAGAATAGGGGTGGGGATGCAGGTCGTGTTCCCTGAGGCTTCAGATATTGCCCAAGACAGAGCTGCTTCCCACAGTGGAAGGGGAGGGTAAGGGTGGACTCCCTGAGGCCACTGACTCTGTCCAGGTTTCAGCTGAGCTTCTAGAGGGGATGCGAGTTTTTCTGACAGTGACCACCAAGGCCTCAGAAGTTTTCCAGGGCTCCATGTGCCTCACAGACTAGTCGGGGAGGCACCAGAGTGGCTCACCAGGGTTCCTAAAGGTGTCTGGTGTTCAGCCCAACACCACTAGACACACTATGGGTGTGGCCAGTAGCCACGGAGGCCCCAGAGTGTGCCCGGGGTTCCACTTGCCTTGCATGCTGGTCAGGGAGGTGTCGCTGCACCGGACTTCCTGAACATGTCCGGGATTCAGCCCAGCCAAGGCAGACACACTGTGGGTGTGGCCAGTAGCCCCCAGGCCCCAGAGGGTGCCCGGGGTTCCACTTGCCTTGCATGCTGGTCAGGGAGGTGCCCTTGCACCGGGCTTCCTGAACATGTCCGGGATTCAGCCCCACCGCTGTCCGGGTTTCTGTCTGGTCCCAAGCTCGTGTGTGTGGCCCACATCAGCTCACTGGAGTTCCTGAAGCCATCTGAGATGCAGCTCAGCTCTGACCGAGGCATTTTTTCAATTCTGTCCACATTATGCAACAGAGATCATGAATCATGATCAGTGTTCAAAACAAAAGGAGTTATCAAAGCCATGCACACAATGAAAGTTGCATAAGATTATTGACTCCTTTAAAATAAGGATAGAATGAAATGAGGAAGAGACGGAAGAGGAGGGGGGAGGAAGGGGAAGTGAGAAGAAGAGGAGGGAAGAAGGAAAGAAGGAATGAAAGAAAGAAGGAAGGAAAGAAGGAAGGAAGGAACAAAGGAAGGAAGGAAGGGAAGAAAGAGAAAAAGAAAAAAGAAAGAAGGAAAGAAGGAAAGAAAAGGAGATGGGGAATCAAACATTGGATGCTTCTGAGACACTGGCCACAATGCAATTCTGACTTGATTCTAGTATTCGTCCACTAATCTTACAGCTGATTAATTACATTATATACAATACATTAAGGTTTTGCTGATTTTACTGAAAGACAGTTTACTATTTTTATTACACATCCTAGGGAAAAAAGTAAATGGGACATTATTGGTATAATAAAAATTCACGGGGCTGGGGATTTAGCTCAGCGGCAAAAGCGCCTGCCTGGCAAGTGCAAGGTCGTGAGTTCAATTCCTGGTACCGGAAGAAAAGACAAAAAAAAAAAAAAAATTCACTATATTTTGTCATCTGAACAAATATTATCATCTGAACAAATATCATCTGAACAAATCTTGCTATAGTCACAAATGAATTGCCAATTTCTTTTCCTATTGAAGACTGGACATTTTATCTGCCTCTGAGGGAACTTTCTCAAATCTTTCTCCAGATGAAATTCACTTCACAAGGCATGCATGATCCTAGGGAAAATTAGAAGTATCTACCTTTTAAGGTATAACTCTAGTCTTCATCCTTTTCTTCCAGCTGCCCCTTCCAGATCACCACAAGTCTGATTTTGTAAAATTTGTCTTCTATATTATTTATTTGGAAATTCATTCCAGACATTCCTGTTTTCATACTTTATTTTTAGACTTAAATTTCTCTTCAAATTTCTGGCTGAGTGTAATAGTGCATGCCTATAATCCTGGGTGATTCAGGTAAATAAAAATCACAAGTGCAAGACTAACCTAGGCAACTTAGTGAGATCCAGTCTCAAAATAGAAGTTTAGAAAAATGGCAAAGGGCTGGAAATACACCTCCATGATAGAAAGCTCTAAATTCAAGTGTCAGTACCATCACAAAAATTATATTTGACTTTACAAAGTTCTGAGCTTTTATATTTTCCTTTCCAAATAATTTCTAAGGTATCTAAGGCTAGAAGTTTTGTTGCTGGACTGAGACTCAAATCCAATAAGCTGAAATAATATCAGCACAAAAGAAAGGACAGAGTGAACCTTGGCCAACAGACACTGGAAGCTGAAAGGTGAAAGACATCTTTTCTCTTCCATCTGTTACAGCTTTAATTCTTTCCTGCTGCAGATAGCCGGGAGGAAAGGGAACCAAAACCATGAGAGGGAAAAGTATTCTGAGCAATGGGTATTAGAGCTTTAAAATATTGCCCAACCTAATAAGTGTTTAAGACTGTTAATTTAATTCATATTTTCATAACTCATAGTGGGATTGCAGTAAGATAAACCACTTGTCCTGCTTTTTGGCAATTTACACTTACACTTCATGAGCTATCTTTTTATGGGTTTGCATAGTTTTTCTATTGGTCTGCATATTCCAACTGAGAATTCTAAAAATCATGCCATGTAAGTAGCAATATATGGTTATCATCTATTTTGTGAACTTTTCTCCAAATCTATTATTTATCTATTGATTTCGATGTTGTATCTTTCAAGTAAGTTTTTAAAATATTGTCAATAATTTTGGCATCTTTTCAATAGTAGCTGATGTTTTTGTCTTAGACCAGAAATCCTCCTAACTTTAAGATATCTTTGTAGCCTTTGAGGTGTTTTCCAGAGGTACTTATTATTAATTTTTTATGTGACTATGAATCTATCTTCTGGGTGTTTTAGCAATAAGATGAAGCAGAGACTTAGTTTTACATATTCTTTATCATAAGGCATTTATTTGTGTCGTGTCACGTGTGCCTGTGCTGTCTCACTCTGTCACAGGCAAATTCTCAGTAATGCTTAGATCTAGTTGTGGATTTACTATTTCATCCATTTATCTATTTGTTTACTCTCATGGACTATAATTGATTTGATTATAATGGCTTAATAATATGCTCTGGGCCTATGTTTAAAGAGTTCATCTTATCATTCATCTCTCTTAAAAGTTTATGGCTACTGATGATTTTATTATTCTATGTGAAACTCAAAGTCCTTTAATTCATTTTAAGCCCTGTTGTTATTTCTGTAGAACTTATAGAAAAGAAGCATTTGTATTACATAAATATTCAGAAAGTAACTTTGACCTTAGGATTAGTTTTCTTTTATAATGCTCACTGGAAAAACTCATACAAACTGGCCTGCAGGGACATGTTCTTATTTGAGGCATGAAGTAACATATAAATCTTTGGAATAACCCTGGCAGTGTGACATTTATTCCTCTGTGTACACAGAAAACAGAAGGTTAGGTTTCCATAGGAAACAAAATAGAAAACATTGCATTTTACTACTCCCCTTATAGCTCATAAGAGAATAATTCTTCACAGTGTTTCTGGGGGACAATATGGGGAATACAGAGAAGAAATGCCTTCTTTTCCTAATTGACATGAATATTATTTAACATCCATTTTGCTTGTGGTCTATTTAGTTTATTGAAAGGCAAACTAATACACATGATATATTTTAGCCTGGCACCAGGCCATATATCAAGCAGGAGGTCCTACAATTCAATACATCTGTTCAGAAATAAAAACATCTTCATTTTCTAATTTTCATTAAGATGAACGTATGTAAATTTAAATTTGCAAACAGTTTTCACATCTTATAATTCTTTGAGTGTTTGAAAAAATTAAGTTAATTGCAAGGACGTGTATTATTTAGTGATTTAATGGAAAATCCACAAATCTGGTATAGATTCAAGTCCTGATTCAACTGTATGTGACACCTGGTAAATTATGTAAAAATTCTAAGTCTCAGGTTCTTCATGCATATGATGATGCTTATGATAGAAATCTTTTGGGTAATTGCAAGAATTAGCTGGGACTAAAAGAATGCATAGTCACAGGATTCTAAATATCAGCATGAAATTGGTAACCTTCATTCATAAAAAAAATTTACTCTATATTGCCTATCTATTGTTATAAGACTCATTTATTTTTCATAATGGGGATACATAACTTGATTTTTGTAAATCCATTAGCTATTTCTAGATAAATTTATAATTCTTAGCACTATGAGCCAGATACCATTCAAGACATTCAGGATGCAGAAGTAAATCCGATAAGCAGGACCTACTCTGGTTAAGATAACATTTTTCAAAGAAGACATATATAAAACAAGTAAAATGATTTCAGATTTTCAAATGTGTTATAAAGGAAATAGCATACTATGACAAAGTAACTCTCCACTGTACAGTAGTTACTTATTTAAAAGTTCCATCTGTTCAAATGAGGAGGGGAATAAGGGAGGAGGGAGAGAGAGGGAGGGAATAGGGATACAAAAGTAAAAAAGAATGGAAGAAAACAATGGAACCAAAGTTTTTGAAAAGGGAGGAGAGAAAAAGGAATGAAGGGGAATAGGAAAAGAAGAAGATTTAAGATATATCATGTACAGTTACAAATTCCCCCATGTATGTCAGAAATTACCAATGAAATTGATTAAAAAAGAAAAGCTCCATCTAAGGACAGTTTAAAAGTGCTCTTAGCTAGGGTTAGTGGCACAGGCCTTAAATCCCAGCATTCTTAAGGATGAAGTAAAATTGTTATGAGTTTGAGACCAAGATTACATAACAAGATTCTGTCTCAAAAACAAAACAAAGACAAAAACATGTTCTTTATGTATGCACTGTTTGAAGGATGAAACGTTTTTAAAATTGGAAAATAAAAGTATCCATTAAATAATCAGTTAAATCATTTATGATTAATATATCCATTACTTATGGACTATTCCATCTAGTATAACATTTTTTTTTATTTTTTTTTTTATTTTAAGGATAAAAGGAGGGAAACATTAACAGACATACAACATTTTACAACATATCACAAGCACAATACAGACAATACAGAGTTACAAACAA
>NW_004955474.1:8862900-8925533 GCF_000276665.1 Chinchilla lanigera | reverse complement strand
GCAAGGCGCGGGGGGCTGGGGGAGCCTGCTCGGCCGGCTCCGAGGGCCTGCTCGCCCCGCCCGTCCCCTGGGCCTCCCAGCGCCTAGAAACTAGTATAACATTTTTGAGGCCTTATTTTGTTCTAAGTACATAATAAACATACATTATAAAGGCCTAATAATATAAACATTTATACAATTCTGTCCATGTTCTTCATATAAGTAATTATAGCAATGTCATTTAGAATATACGAGTGCTTTGTATGAAACACTACAGGGCCCATGGAAGAGTGCTTGCAAATACACTCCTCAACAAGTACGAACGTACACTGAGGATTTTTTAATAAAAACTTTGCTCATTGTTAAATAGAAATATTGATGCCTCCTATAAGTAGCAAATCATTCAATCATTTCTTCTCCTTTTATGTATGTCTTTTCCAATGTCACTATTTTTCTTCTCATATACTATCAAATGAAGGTACTATTTGCTTGAAAGCAAGCTCTTGGTAAAAGCCCTGACTTCAGAACACATTCTCTTTACTTGGGAAGATAAAAAAAGTCACCCTCCTTGTAAAACAAGAAAGAAAAATTACCTCACTGCCTGATTCAACTTCGCTAATACACTTTAAGTTCTTCCAGTGGGGTTTCAATTAAAATTATTTTTAAAAGGATCAACCTCTTTAACAATGTAACAAACCATTCTTGAATATTCAGTAGTAATAACCTCACACTGACTTAAATACATTTATATAAGTCTTGTCCATATCTTTTTACTACCAGTGAGATGAAAGGTAGCCAAGAAAACAAAGGGATATATGTTTGCAAGGTCTTAGACGGCAAATTTATTCTTGATGAAATATATTCAGGTTTTAGCAAAGAATTGCCTCACCGTTTCACATTAAAAAGATAAGGAATCTATTCTTTATGCTCTTTTCATCACATTAGCCTCAGAGAAAAGTGGGGAAAAAAAGTAGCCATTCACAAAAGTCTATACCTCTCAGGTCTATCATAGATATTGAAATAGTATAAGAATTTGTTAACTGATTCTGTTAACTTGAGTAAGAAATGCTCAACTAAACTGGATCAGCATGATTTGGAGTTTGGCTGAAAGGCTTTCCTGAAGACAGAAGACACCCCAATAGTACAAATGGGAAATGAAGAAGGAATAATCATTTCCATTTCTGCAAAGGAGTTTCAGTCTTTACCTTCACCTTGGACTTTGTCTTTAGCCTTCTAGGACAGACCCTTCAGCCTTCCATCCAAGACCCTTTGGCCTCCTGATACAGACATACAAGAGTTATCACAGTGGGCTCCATACCTTCGACTGGATCCTTTGGATCTCCAGCACACAGACACACCTTTTGCACTCTTCCACATTTGACTCTGTGGGCAGCTATTTTAAGCCAATCTTGTAGATTCTTGTATAATTTGTGCATCTTACATTGAATTTGTTTCTCTAGATAGCACTGAAAAAGATTTGGTACATGACCTCAAGACAAAACGGTAGAAATTTACAATGGTTGCTATATTACATGTTTTTTTTTTGTTGTTTTGATTTTGTCTTCATTGTTATTTTGTCAGTTTTTTAATTTTAAAATTAAAAAAATGAGTGAGAAAGAAAAAGATTTGATACCAGAGAAGTGGCTTCATTGCTGTGACTATACCTGACCATGTGGTTCAGGAGCCTTTGTAACTGGCTTGTGGGAAGAGTTTGGAAAGGTTTGGAGATACCAGTTGAAGAAGCAGGCCTGGAATGTTTTAGATGTACTTGATGGGAGATTTTGGTCAGAACTCAAAAGACCAGAGTGCTGATAGAAATACTGTTGATAAATACCAGGCTGGGGAGATTTCTGCTAGGAAAAAGGATTGCATTGGTTGTTGGACTTCAGATGATGTATGTTATGCTTTTGCAAAAAGCTGATATCCAGAGAATTTGCCTAAGATTGAGATTAAGGGCAGCAGACTAGCTAATCTAGTAGAAGAAATTTCAAGATAATCTAGAGTTGAGGTGGTGGTATGGCTACAGTTGGGGGCCTTTAAATTAAACTATGTTGAGAATAAATAGCAAAAAGCCCAGCAGAATGACTTAAAATGTTATGAGTTTCAGAAAAGAAGCTCCAGTAAAGCTGTGGACTGCAAATATAAAGCAGGGAAGAACTTGGCTGCTAAGAAGAAACAGGCCAATGGAAAAGGCAGTGTAAGGACACCAAAAGGAAGAGCAAGACTCCAGTCTTTACAACCTCACAACTACAAAGGTGAACGAATTTGCTTTGAGAAGGGAGCCCCAGAGCACCATATTCCAGAATGGCGGCATCCTAGAGAACTGGTTCTTGGGATTAAGTTCAGAGTGTTCAGCAATCCAGGTACTCAACTCCTACAGCCAGGAGATAAGGAAGCCTGACTACTGCTCCTGCTGGCAGCAGACCTTGTTGTCATCCATGTGATGCTGGTTTCAGGTGCAAAATGCAAGAGTTGTGGGGTCAGGAAGGCTTCCACCCAGATTACAGAAGAAGACCTGGGAGGCCAGGCAGTATGCTCCTGAGAGGACAATTTGTAAAGTTGTGAGTATGAAGCCAAAGGTATGACAGAGTCCCCAGAACGCTGGAGAAGTCAGGAATATGGATACTTGTTGAAAAGTCACAAGGAGTAAGCAAAGCTGGCTAACCACCAGAAGTGCCATAGGGACCGAGCCACTCAAACCCCTGCTGGATTTTGGACCTGCTTTGATCCTATTCCTTTTTATCACTCTATTTCAAATATGAATATTTATCTTGTACCACTGTATGTTGGAAATGTTTAACTTTCTTTTCTTTTGTACAGGGGCTTGAAGCTAAGTGTTTGCCTTAAATCTCAGAGACTTTGGACTTGAACTCTTTAGCAGTACTGAAACTATTAGGACTTTGGAAACACTTGGAGAAGAACTAAATGCTTTTGTATTAAGCAATGTGCATGAGTCTTTGGTGCATCAGAATCAGTACGTTATAACTTGTGTGTCTAGATATCACTCAAAGCCCCATGTGGTCATATGTGGGGTTTTCAGAAATGGCTCGATAGAGAATATGTGATGCTTGGATCAAGGCTGTGTGATAACTAAATTACTTCACTGATTGGTTTGGTATAGTTCTGTGTGAAGATAATGGGAAGGCCCAACCTGGGTGTGAATGCTAACCACTCTAAGGGCATGTGGCCTGGATGAAATATAAGGGACAGAAAGAGGGATATAGTCATTGCTCAGTGCTTTGCTTCTCTGCTGCTTGCTGCCTTGCTGCCTTGCTTCCTTCTAGCCTATCACATGCTGTTTCTTCTCTGCCATGCCACCATGCCTTCAAGCCATCCTACTATGCACAAAAACCACTACAAATCATGAGCTACAATAAACCTTTCTCCTCCAACTCTGGATGTTGAGTATTTTGTATCAGCAATGATAAAAGTAACTGAGACAAGATTTTTCTCAGGGAAGAAGTTATCAAACATTACATAAGTTAAACATAACAAATAAGCAAACTTTAACACACCTATTATTTCCTAGAATTTGAACATTTTTATTCTAAGATAGCCCCAAAATGACAGCCATATACTTTCAGATGGAGAAACAAGAAGATATTCAATATGGAGCAACTTTGTTTTGTTTTTAATAGATTTGATAATTTCCCTATGTATTTCATCTTCAATATTAATTTCTTTCTTCACTTAGTGTTCAGTAGACTTCAAACTTCTACTTTATCTCTCCTGTCTATTCCAGGACCTGATGGTACCTTATCTCCACGGTCTTCTATTTTTTAATTTAAAACAACATTTGTTCTCACAAAAAGAGCAGAAAACTCCTGCATTCTACCAGCAACTCTAACATCCAGCTATGGTTCACTACCTCAGTTTGGAAAACACATCAAAGAAGAAGTAAAGAGAACTATTATTATATAAAAATATTTTACTGTGAACTGATGTTTTAAAAATACCAAGACATACTGTTTGAACCAATACGTGCTTCCCAAATTCCCATTCTTATAAAAGGACCAATTGTTCCACCCCTTGCTATATACTTGATTTTCCTCCATCTGCTACAGGATTGATGCTCTGACCTAGCATGATGGCAATAGACCCATCTCATTTAAAGTTTTCATTACAATTTATTCAAGACATTTATCTTTATAAAAATGATATCAGCTCTGTAGTATAACCCCAAATCTGAGATTGTGATGCCTCCCCTGTCTCTTGTTACCCATTATTGCTTTTGCTATTGTTTCTCTCCTGATTCCATAAGAATTTGGGGTTATTTTCTCCAGTTCAATGAAGAATGCTGTTGGTACTTTAATCAGGATTACATTAAATCTGTATGCCATGGTAATATGGTTATTTGGATTATTCTGGTTCTGCCTATCTGGGAACATAGATATCTTTACATTTTCTCATGTTTCCTTCAATATGTTTTTTCAGTATACAGTAGTTTCCACTAAGAGGTCTTTCACTTCCATTGTTAGGTTAATTCCTAAGTACTTAATTTTTCTTGGTGCTAAGTACTTAATTTTTCTTGGTGTTATGTAATATTTTTTCCTAATTTCTTTCATTATTAGCAAACCAAAAGGTTATTGATTTTTGTGTGTTGATTTTGTATTCTGCTATATTTCAAAGCTACAGTAATAAAAACAACATGGTACTGGCATAAAAACAGACATGAGGGTATGAGGGTGAATGGAAAAGAATAGAGGCTGGAACTTGAAGCACATTCAATTATTTGATCTCTGATAAATGAGCCAAAAATCATACACTGGAGGAAAGATAGCCTCATTTCTAAACAGTGTTGGGAAAATTGGCTATTCACACACAGAAAATTAAAGCTAGACCCATATCTCTCACCATGTACTAAACTAAAATCAAAATAGATCAAGGAACTAAATGTTAAAAGAGAAACACATCAGCTGTTGAAAAATAAAATAGGTAAAACTCTTGAAGTCGTAGATGTAGACAAGGACTTTCTGAACAGATGTTCAGTTGTACAGGAAATAGTACTGAGAATCAATAAATGAGATCATATCAAATTTAAAAAGCTTTTGTACAGCAAAAGAAACATCCAACAGAGTGAAAAGAAAACCTACAGAGTGGGAAAAAGAATTCGAGACTATGCTTCAGACAGATGACTAATAAGTAGAATTTATAAAGAACTCAAAACCCTAGATACCCCCACAATAAAAGACCCTATCAAAGAATGGGCAAGTGAAATGAATGGACATTTCACAGAAGTATAATTGACTGATAAATACATGAAAAAATGTGCAACATCACTGACCATTAGAAAAATCCCAAATAAAACAATGAGATTTTACCTTACACCAGAAAGAGTGACCATCATCAAGAAATCAAATAATAGCAAGTGCTAGCAAGGATGTGGGGAGAAAGGAACTCCTCTGCATTGTTGGTGGAAATGTAAATTTATATAACCACTATGGAAATCAGTGTGGAGGTTCCTCAAAAAGTTAAAACTAGAAATTCTTTTTGACCCAGATATTCCACTATTATTTATGTTCCTGAAAGCGTTAAAGTCATCATATTACAGGGGTATAGCAACACAATTTCTAACAGCTACATATTGGAAGCAACATACATATCCATTGACAGATGAATGATACATAAAATGTGGTATTTAAACACAATGGAGAACAGAGTGTGGTGGTACATGCCTGTAATCTCAGCACTCAGGAGGCTCAGGCAGGAGGATCATTGCTGAGCTGAAGACCAGCCTGGGCTACAAAGTGAACTCAAGGCCAACCTGAACTACATAGAGAGACCCTTTCTCAGAAAGACAAAAAACAAAACAATAAGCACAATGGAGTACTACTCTGGAATAAAGAAAGATGATCTTGTATTATTTGTAGGAAAATGAATGCACCACAGTAACATAATATTAACTGAAATAAGTCAGACACACAAAATTAAATATCACATAGCTTCTCTTGTATGAGAAACCCAAATGACAAACAAAGAGCAAAATAAAGGATGGATAATCAGAAATAGGGAGACAGATCTTTCCAGTGGGAAGGGGATCGAGGGATGGAGAAAGGGGGAAGGAAGGAGGAAAAGGGGACGACAAATGAATAAAGATGTGTCATTGCATATACTCACTCTATGCAAGGAATGTAGACATGATGTGCAGGAAACATGTATGAATAACTAAAGGAAACAGCTCTGATTCATTGAAAACACTTGTGAAGATAAAACATAGGACTGATACCAGTTTTTACAATGTCAATTCAACATGCATCAGTAGTACGTTTACAAAGATAAAACTTAGCCTAACTGAATCAGAGCAGGGCTGTGACTTGGTTGACCAAGTAATTTTAATGAGAACCAAAGGAGGACTAAGATACTACTGAATAGAGATCCATAGATGGCAAGGTGGGAAGGTGATGCACTTAATGTGGGTTGGGTATGTTTTAAAGATATCTGGGAAATGTCTTAGTAAACCAACAAGTGACATAAAAATTTTGAGGTTTTGTTCATTACAACAACCAAAAAAAACAGTTCCTTTTATTACTATGAAAGAATTTTTGAAGAGGACTAAGGATTGGAAATGAATATATTTGTTTTGATTCTATTCATTATGATTTTCTTGTAAACTGAATCTTTGAAATCATATTTGACAGATTACATTTGCCTCTTATTCTGCTTTAAATATTTATAACTTTTAGAATCTTTCCCTTCCCAATAGTTCTTTTAAGTAATAATTGCTAAAATTAACATTGTTACACAAAAGTTACACTTAATCTTCTTATTCATTTGTGATATCAAGAATCAGAAGCAAGAATTGGATGGAAGTGTTCCCAAAATACTGCCTTTGACATTTTCAAATTTTAGCACTGTTTTATAACATAAGTCCCTCTTCAATTACAGTCAATAATTATTTTCCATATCTCTTTGAATGATCAAATTCAATAACCATTCATGGATTGATTACTTGTCCAAATCAGTTCCTGTTTTTAAAAATCATTTGAAATATAGTATTCAATTAAAGGATGTGAGTTAAAAAATAAATCACTCCACCTCACAATGAGTTTTTTTATCTTCAACTATGTTAACTTGAGCAGTTAGTGAAAATTTAGTGTAGATCTGAATTTTAAAAATGAGTTCATAAAGTAAATATAATACTGAGATTTGAAATACTTGGACTGATTCGCATTGAATGTAATGTTCTGTTTATTATTATGTTGGAGCCACAGCTGGAATGATTTAGAACTTTAATACTGTACAGAGAAAGAAAACAAAATCAAATACCTCATCCTCTTACTTTCTTGTCCCTTAGTCCTGTGTGTCTGAATTTGTGTGTTAGTATCACTTACTAGAAACTACCATAGACCCTGAAGGAGTAGAAGAAGAAGGAATGGTGAAAACAGGTTTAAAATATTTGAAATGCATAACCATTGTTAATGTCATATCATAGAATCTCAAAGAGATAGTGACCTGGTGGTATTTGCCTTTTAGTCTAGGACAACTTCATAATATGAGTAAATGAATCTGTCTCCATTTATTCATTTGGTTAAACAGGAAACCAAAAGCCAAGGTTTATAGCCATGCACTTGGCCATCTACTTTCATATCTTTAAACTCTACCAGCCTATTTAGAGAAGTGCAGCACAGAAAGAAAAAGAAAAGGAAAAGATTATAATTTCTTGATGACAATATGCTAGACTAAATAACCTGGGAATCCTCAAGTAATGACACATCCAGAAATCCAGAACAAGGATGAAATAATTTATTCAAAGGAATGGTTCCTCTGTGAAAAAATAGGGACATCTCTAGAAACTGCTGTCAAGGAGGGCCACGACCTCTAGACTGAGGAAAAGAAGCTGATTCTGGGAATATCCGGGTGAGAAGGATTCTATTTCAGCTATAAACAGGCTCAGAGCCAGAATGAAGCTATAATTCCATGCAAGGCAGCGACGTGAGACAAAGCTCCCACTAAAAGCTATGACCCTTCAAAAAATACAGATACAGTGAAATAACCATAATTACTGAATGAATTAGAAGTTTGCACATTTTGACCAGAGGGGAATATGTGTCCTTCAAGCCCTAGTATCTCACGAGAGACTCTCCTGAGGATTTGTAAGTACAAGCCACTCACAATTCAGCTTTAGATTAAAAAATAATGGACAAATCTGTGAAGAATGCTAAGTAAGCATTGGACAAAAAATTGTAAAACGACAATGAGAAACTCTAATTTTGGGCTTAACGAAGTAGACATAAAATATTAGAAATGATAACAAGTATGATAAAAGAGATACTGTGAGTTTAGGATTTGTGAAAACACAAACTTCACTATTTTTTAAAAGGAAAGTAGCGATACTAACTTAAAATATTCACATTTTAGGTTAAATTTTAAGTGTGACTATTACAAAGGAATGGGAAAAAATGGAGAAGAAATAAATGAAATTAAAAATAAAGCATTTAATTTCACTTAAAATGAAAACAGTATGGAATCTACAATGAAAGTTAAGCTCTGAATGGGAGAGAAGCCCTTGTGTCATAAGGGGCAAAGAAATGGTAATATTCTGCTTTAAAATAAGGAAAACTATAAAAGTCCACTTTCACTACACAAAGAACAGAATATCCAAGACATTTACAATTTTAAATAAAGATACAAGCAAGGGTTAGTAAATGTGTATGGACAACATTGTAAAAAAGCATGAATGTGTGAAAATATGCTATTCCAGTGTGAATGAAAGAAAACGTAAGAAAGGAAGGAGGAATGTGAAGGAAGGAAGACAATAAACACAGATGGGAATTGGATGCCAGAGCTTTGCATAGGAATTGAGGCTCATTTTACAGATGGTGAGCAGCTAGTTTCAAGGTTGAGAATAAGATATCCATATTTTAGAGTGATTTCCCTGATGACAACCTGGAGTCTAGAAGAAAGATTGTAAATAACTCTTTCTTTAGGTAGATGAATTCAGATTTTTATTTATCCAATATCCCTAGCGTTCTCTGCAATGCCTGGCCTGTGGAAGACATGTAAAAAATACTGGTCAACGTTTGAAGACTGTGAGTAGGGAACAATGAGGAATGGAGAGGAATAAGAATTATTTTAAAAATAGTGAAAGAGCCCACAGGACTTGACAAATTGAATGTGAAGACTAATATTAGAGTATGAATCAAAAACTAGGTATTCTGGGGTATGAATGACTGATACTACTATAATTAACAGAGGAAATAAAATAGGATAATCCATTTTTCACAGGCCAAGTTTGAAGTGCATAGAGAACATCTAGACTAAGGAGTCCTGGGGCAGTTAGAAAAATGTCCCTAGGGTGAATGAAAGAACTCTGGAATAACAATATATACCAGTACTTGTAAATGTTCGGAAATTGCTTCAAGATCCCAGATCAGTAATTCTGGTTGTTAGGAAAGAGGAAATTCCCCGAGGTAAAGTTACAATTTCTGTGTTTTGTTCACAGAAAGTGTTCTGCACTGATTACAGACAAATATCAGCACATTGGGGTTTTATTATTTTACAAGGCTTTTTTTCTTGGGTTTGTTACTGTTTCTGCATTTGTTTGGCTTGGGTTTCCACAGACTTAAGCAGTGTTTCTATATGCTCTGCACCCCCCACCACCACACACACATGAAAACATTTGCCCAGGCCCATCCACCAGACTTACTGAAATTCTCAGTTAAAATGATGGGAACAAGAACCATGGAATCTCGTGGAGCCACTGGCATGTGTCTGCACTGTGAGGATGAGCACAGCCATCATTAACTAAATCCACCTCAAATTTCTTAACCTGTTGGGTAAGTACTTTCATTACCTTCCCTTAGAGAAACGGATGCTACAAAACCATTTGTAACTGAAGCACCTGTGTCAGATTTATCATCTACAAACACTTGAGTGGAATTGGAAAATTAAAACAGATTAAGCCTCCTTCAACTGGAAGGACAAGTTGTTTCAGAAGCATAAACAAAAGAACAAGTGAACCTTTATGGAAACAAAGACAAACTGAGTAAACCCTGACCACCTTGAAGGAGGGGCCCTAGGTTGGCCTGTTCATTATTCTTTTTTCATGATGTTAAAGAGAATAAATTTTTTTTAAAAAAAACAAAAATGTTACAGAATTTCAAAACACAATGATAGGAAATCACCAATGGTTGTTTTATTGCATATGGTTATCTTCAAAGTAGTTGCTTAGATTACCAGGATATAAGCATGCAAAATTGGTCAAAAAATTTTTAAAAATTTAAGCATTAACTGTTCCTTTCAATACATCAATAGAAATTTGTAGTACAATTATATTAGCTATATTGTGTGTGTTTGTGTTTGTGTATATATATATATATATATATTGTTTATTTATTTATTCACTTCCTTCTTTCTTTGTTTTCACCTTCCCCTCATCCCCATTCTTCCTTCCTTTTGAGCAATTTCTTTCCCTTTCACAATACTATTGTACTTTTTGGATTTGGTTTACTCTTTCAGTTTCTTACATTAGGGAGACAATACAATGTTTACACCTGTGGGTCTGATTCATTTCACTTATGAGTCTGGTCTTTAATTGCATCCATTTATCTATGAAAGCCTTAAGTTTACCTTTCTTTACAGCTGAGTAATACTCCATTGTATAAAAATACCACATCTTTTCTATCCATTCCTCAGTTAATGGGCATTTGCATTGTTTCCAAGATTTAGCTATGAAAAATTGTGCTGCTATAAACATGGGTGCACATATATCACTGTGATATGATATTTTTAATTCTTCTGGAAAAAGAAAAACAGAAGAGAAATAGCTGGATTGAATAGGATCTCTAATCCTAGTTTTCTAAGGAATCTCCACACTGATTTCCACAGTGGTTTCACCAGTCTACATCCCACCAACAGAGGAGAAGGGTTCCTTTCTCCCTACAGCCCTGCCAGCATTTGTTATTGGCTGATTTCTGAATGATAGCCTTTTTTTCTGGGGTGAGATGGAATCTCAATGTTGCTTTAATTTGCATTTCTCGAATGACCAATGATGTCGAACATTCTTTCCATGCATTTATTTGCCATTTGTATTTCTTTCTTTTATGCCTCATTTCCCTTCACAAGTATCAAGTACTGAACTGGGCTTTTCCATGATTCTCTCTACAGTCAAAGATACTTTACAATGGAGATTTTCTGCACTTCAGTTACCCTAGTCACCAATCAATAGCATTTGAAACCAGCCCCACTTCATATGCTGCTGTGGATGGTAATAAAGGATAAAGTCAGCAGAACTTTCTGGATATATTTCTTTGCTTTCTGCTTAGACATTTATCCCAAACTCTCCCAGCTTTGGTAAATCTATCTCCCCTAATTAATCATTTATGATTGGTCATCTCAGTTCCTAAAACGGGGTTCACTCCTCATGCTCATCTTCTCAAAAATTTTATCTTCATATTAGTTTTCCCAAGAGCATTATAACAACTGTTCAATTATTTTCCCTTTTCGTCTCCTTTCAGCAGCTGTTTTTATTTAAAAAGCAGTGAAATATTTTACCATAACTATATACACACATGGGTGGGAAAATAAACATTTCTCACGATTGAACTAGAATTCAAAACTTTTTCAAATAAATAGTGATGTACAAAGTTCACTGAGAGTTGTTTGTCACTGACCGTTTGAAAGGTCAGTGCTTCAGTAAGCTATCCTCTAATATTTGGTGATGCTGAACAATGTACTGTGAGGATATAAAAACCTCCTGAATATCTATCTGGCTTATAATAATTATTTTGCTAGTTAATATTTGAGTTTCAAGTCACACAAAAGTATAGTTTGAATATAGAGAATGAAAATGCATTAATGAGAAAAGGTTCTGAAGAAATAATGAAGGAAAAGTGAAATAGTATTTAATAGTGACATCCAGCGATTAAGAGAGAGAAAAAGAGGGTGAAGTTGATGGTAACGGTGAACACAAATAAAGTGAAGGGTAAGCAGATATTAAAAAGTGTTTTGTAGATGAACCTCATCTAAGGAAAATTTTAAAAATGGAAAAAGCATAAATAATACCAAAATGTATTACTCTTTCCACCTAATTTTGTAGTGAAATCTGAATTCACCTTAAGGCATTCAGGACATCCCTGGTATTTGATGACTGTTGTTATTTTAGAACAACCTAGTACATGCTGTGGGGATATAATGATAGACGACTGGTAGCATTGGGTTTCTTGCTTAAATTTCATGTAGAATATCATAGTAAATAAACAGAAATAGTGGGAAAGTAAGATAACTAAACAAATATCTTGATTATTACAAGAAATAAAATGAACAAGGGCTTTAATAACTGAATTAGATTTTAATTGTCTCAAGTGACAAAAGAATGAAAAATATCAATAAACACTAATAAAGACAATGTTCACCAGGCATTGTTTGTTTTAAATTAGCAGAAAACAAATAACACTAGGATCTAAATTATCACTACAGACTCACATCACCTGATTCTGCTTTAGTAGCCATTAATCCTTGGATCTGTGGAAAGTTTGTAAGTATAAGAGATCCTGTCACTCCAGCCGGTGTAAAAGGCAAGGTCTTCCACACACTCCAGGATCCAGCCACTAGCATTTCTGTAATCCTTTCCTACTCCCCTTCTCCCAAACTCTGTCCTGACCAGTACTCAAACCCTTCACCGGTGTTCCGACCTGGGACCTGCATACTCACCATTCTCTTATCTAGAACCATTTTTCCCAAGCTAGAACAATTTTCCCTATACTTATGATTTCAAAGAAAATCTTCCTTTTATCTTCTTTACATATAAATCACTCTCTTCTTTTCTCCTTTCCTCTTCCAATGTTTTCCTAGCACAGGTCATATTTTATTTGTTTATTGGTTTGTTTTTACCTAAAACAATGTCTATTGCTTAGCAGACATTCCATAAGTACTTGTAAAAATGCATATTCATCATCTCTAATGATTTACAAATACCTCAGTCTTACATAGTACTCATTAGGCAGCAGACCTGTTTAAATATGCTTATATATGTTAATACATTTAAATTCTAATAACCACCCCATGGAATAAGGTTCTATTTTAAGTGTTAATTGTTTTACTTTTATTTTTCTGTTTTATTTATTCACACTAGCAAGTACCAAGTAAACTAATCCCATTGGATAGTCAAAGAAACTGAGGCATAGGGATTTTAAGTACTAGGCCCAAAGTTCAGGACCAGTAAGTGAAACAGTTGGGATTCCAACTCAAGCAGTCAAGCAGATAGCTCCCAGCACTGTGAAACTATGGTCTACTGTGACCCATGAGTGGACAGACTCACTGAAGTGAAAACACCTAACATTTGTGCTGTGCTTTAAGATTTTTATAATCTGATTCCACATGCTGTATGTAACTCGTTACTTCACCAACAAAGAAAGAATGTATTTTTCTTTCATTTTTAACAGATCAATATAAATGTTCAAGCACCTTTATTTAATATTTAGAAGTATCCAGTATGCAACTGGTATCAAGTCAGTCCTTGAAAGAAAATAGCAATTTCTGAAATAAAGTTTTGTCCGCAAGATGCTTACATTCTACTGGCCAGCACAGAAAAACAAACACACAGATTAAGGAGTTTTGTGTTATTTTCTCTAACAGAAGCTCATACAACGTTGTATGGCATAATTATAACTCATCCAGGCTGAGTGTAAGGGAACAAGACTTTATAAAGGGAGCTCCAGCAGCTTTAGAAAGGAAGGATGATCAGACATTGGATCTGTAAAGACAGAAAACAAAAGTGCGTTCCTGGCCAAGAGCCTGCCAGAGACAGAATGTAGAGCAAGAGCATTGGTGAATAAAGCAGGCTGCTGTGTTTGGAGAACTGTAAGCAGGTGAGGTGTGCAAGAGTAGTAAGAGAGTGAACTAGGAGATACACTGGCTCCAAATTATGCAGGAGCTTAAGCCTTCTGCCGCAGCTTTAGAAGCCATCTAAGCACAAGCAATGAGAGTCATTCTTCAAGGGGAGAAGAATAGGATGAGGGAAGAACCTAAAAACTCCTCATGATACTTGAAAGCTCCTGGTTCAAATCCTGTTGGGAATATCAGTAAAGAAGTCCCGGGGCCCCCATCAGAAATTCCTTTGCTTTTGCAGAGTTAACTTCAAGGCAACTTGGAAAAACAAAGCAATCCCCAGAGTATGGTGTGTCTGCTCTTGGGGATCACCAAGGGTAGAAACGGAAGTTCAGAAGAAGTTGTAAACCAATTAAGATGATGCAGGTCAAAGTAAACTATTTGACCCAGTATGTTTGGAGGCCCCGAAGACAGTACTATTATTTTACTTTTGCAAATGCTCCCAAAAACATGACTTAGGAATTCATTAACTTTGGCTTTTTTCTCCTTTTGTAGGCAGACTGGCAGCCCATATAGATATAAAACTTTTCAGCAGTTTTCCAATAACAAAAACTCTTAAATTGTATGGCAAGAAATCACATTAAAGTGACCAGATTAATATCTTACATTTTATTCTGACTTAAGCCCATTCTTATTAATTTGTCAGCTCAAAAAAGTTTATTCATTTTCAGCATCGGACATTAACAAGACTTGTATCCTCTTAGAGCTCTCCAACCCAGGAAAAAAAGCTGCAGTGAATTAGCAGGTGATCAATAAATCACTACTGGTTTGATGTTATTTCCAGAATAGAACTTTATTTCCAGAATGAGGCTGTTCTTTTTGCCTGAATGCCTCTAGAACACAAAATTAAAGGACCATTATGATGTCCTACAGTTGTGATTCAGATTTCCTCTTAACATTCTTTTCTTTGCTTCAATTCATTTGATCCTCACGAAAACTCTATGAGGTGGGTATTACCAGCTCTGGTTACACATGAGGGAACTTTAATTTGAAGATCTTTTTACTTGTAGTTGAAAATCATTTTCTAATGGCCAAAGCTGTTCTCTTTTACCAACAAGCTAAAACATACTTTTCCCCATCTTTCTATGTGATTGAAAATCATTATTGAGGCAGATTGATTAATAGAGATTTAAATGACTTTCTCAGCCACAAAACTCTTAGAGAGCAGCATCAGGATACAAATTCACATCTTTACATCTAAACCTGTTGCGTTTTTGGTTTTTGTTGTTTTTTTTTCTTGTATCATGTCCCAGAGACAGCCACCAAACTCACAGGAAATTCAAGCCAAACCCGTTGTCCATAAGTGGTGATACTTAAGAAATGTTTTAACTGTTCACACTGTATAGAATAGCTGTATGTGGTTATTTTAAAAGTTGAATTGCTAAAACTCTCATTAATTTTGGTGACTTCAATAAGTCCCCTAGTATTTAGGTGCTAGTCTTAACCAAATTTTACCCTTTTTATATCTGTAGTTTTTAAATATCTCTTATGAAAAATGAGGAAAATTAAAATTAATCCCTATGTAATTGTCCAAATACCTTATCTTCCTAAGTTGAAGTGATGTCTGCTCTCCTATTTAACCATGGAAATATTTATCACCAATGCCTTTAGTGGCTCCTGACCTTTTTTCAGAATAAAATACTAAAGTAGATTTATAAAACATTTTGTATCCTCATTTAAATGCTTCTTACAAATAACTGTCCAATTAAAATTTGAACTCCTGCATACAAAGACAGTGTCATTGTTTTCCCTAGTATTACCCGGGTGTCTTGCACTAGGAAGTGGGCTCTAACGGGACACTGCAGCCTAGCACAATTCTCAGCAGATTCAAATTCTCAGCAGACATACGAAGGGTCAGGTGATCAATGATGTACATTATAAATTATACATTCAGTAAACAACAGTCATTCAGAACTTGTACTTGGAAATAACTAAGTGCAGAAATTATTTTACTTCATTGTAAAGTAATAAAACCAAACTTCCTTATCATGATGCCTGGGTCACCCTTATTACTAATTTAGACTGGCCCTGAATCTAATTGGTAGATTTAATTGTTTTGTATTTTTTGACATGTGTGCAACTGAATCCAAAGAGGAACTGTTTTAAACATTTATTTAAACTATTCTCTGCACATCACTGAATCAGCATCTTGTAATTCCTATGACTGTTATGAAGCACGCAGTTGGTTCTTTTAGGAAAAATTGAACCCAGAGACTTATCCTGTTGAAATAGAGACTTACAACTCTGGAGAGAGGTCTGTGGTTGCTTTCTATTTCGCTGGGTATCCTTACATTGTGGTGATTAGGTTGTTTGAAAACTTCCAACTCAGCATAAAGAAGCCAGATCGCTCTGTGTTCTGTCAGAGACACTTAAAATGTCTCTGATTTAAATTGCACACCCCGAGGGCAGAAATAGAGATTTTTTTTTTTCTTTCCAGTATAAAACATAACTCAGGCACCAAATAATATATAATGAAAGTAATAACAGTGCTTCTCCATCCTCTGAAAGTGTTTGAAACATCAAGGAGACAGTGTCTTGAGAATTTTGTTTTTAGCTCATTTGTCCTCAAACATATTGTGCTCTTTCTTTTAGAACACTTATGTATATTTTTGTTCAATTTGAGAAAATACTGCTGTAGTATTTCTAAAGTTAGGAGTTACTTGGGAAATATGACCTTTAAGTAAATTGCTTGATTTGTTTTCCAAAGTCTTTTTGTTTCCACTTAAAAAAAAACAAACAAACAAAAAAACAGAACACTAGATAAAACTACAGAGAGGGAAAAAATGTATATCTGTATCCATACCCCTGACGGTATCTCCCTGGCTCACACTACTAAAGACACACTGTAGGAGAATCATGTGTCTGTGACTGCTGCTAAATAACAAATTCATCCAAAGTTAGCAGTATCAATTAACAACCATTTTCTATACTAATGAGTCCCGTGGGGCACAGGGACAACAGCTTCTCTCTGCTCCATGACTAGGTCTATGAGAAAGCCGAGACTGGAGACTCAGGATGGCTGAAGTTAGAATCACCTAGAATTTCATTTCTTCAGTGTGGCTGGTACCTGGAGTACACTGCGTTCCTCTGTTACTATCAACTAGAGCAACTGCAGGAGGCCTTTTTTGTGGCTGGACTTCCACCCCAAATGGCCACCTTAGTTAAGATCACTGGATTTTTTTTAATCTGGTGGCTCAGAACTCCAAGATACGGATCCAGTGAACAAAGTAAAATTTGCTCACCCTCAAAAATCCAACAGCATCACCCCTGCTGTGTTCTGTTTTTCAAGAAGAAATGCAAAACCCACTCAGATTCCCAGAAAAGAGAAAAACACTACCTCTCCATGCAGTAACCACAAGCTCATACTGTGGGAGAACATTTGCAGCAAAATGTATGGTTGTGACCATCTTTCATGTATTCTTTTTATTATAAAGAAAGTAGTACAAAAAAAAAGAACAATAGCAAAATACGAACAACACAAAGCAAGCACATTAAAAATGATACAGGGTTTCAAACCAAATGATAGAGATCAACAACGGTTGTCATATTACATATTGTTATCTTCAACGAAGTTGCTCAGATTACCAGATGTAAGCATAGAAGATTGATCAAATCATTAAAGGGAATAAGAAAATAATAATTTAAAAGAACATTAGAGACAATACATAGTGTCACTAGGCAGGATTGTAGGACTTCACCAATGGATATTGTACTGCAAATTGTTGTCATCACATAAGTTGCTCAGATTACCAGATACAAGCATGCAAAATTGGCCAAAATATTAACAAAAAACTCTTAATCATTAACTGTTCCCCTCAACAAACCATCAGACACCAATAGTACAGTTATGCCACCAATCCATATATACATATATAAAATGCCTTAATACTTTGAGAGATGAAATCTGCCTTAAAGGAAATGTGTCTTTTATGTCTGTCTCTTCTCTCAGGATGAGAAGGACTTGCTTGATGAAGAGGTCTCACTTGTCTGTCGGGCTTCCTATGTATCTCCTTTATAAATTAGCACTTGCTACATTGAGTTTTCAACAAAACTTTATTGAACCTGAATTTAAATTAATCCCATTATTCTATTCATGAGGGTCCTAGGAAAACATCTACTTAGTGTCACAAGAGATGGTAATTTTTGTGATATTATGAAAATAATATTGAATATTAATGTTCCATTCATCTCAACTTTTGGCAGCAGATAGCACTAAGATCATGGATTAGTTTCCTAATAAAGCAATATTGTCTACCACAGGCTGCCGTGAAACACAACTGTTATTCAGACCCTGTGTACCATCTACAAAGATGTGTCTTTGCACAAGTTACTCGAATTCACTGAGTGTCAGTTTCCTTATCAATAAAATGAAGAAAAATGCCGCTAAATCAAGGGAACAGGAATAAGCCCATCAGCAGAGCCAGTTTGGAAAAGCCATGCCAAAGACCAGAGAAGCATGGAGTTTCATATATGCCAACCAGAGGTGCAGAGAAAGACGCCATTTTTTATAACTAGCTCATCCAGAACTGATGTCTTTTCTGATTTGCACAAAAGCACCACATGTGCTAGTGAGGCTCTCGTTGCAGGCATTTAAAAAAAACAGCACCAATATAAATATGAGTGTTAAGTTCACCAGCACCCACCTATTTTGCTTCTACTTTGCCAATTTAAATCGCCCATCAGGCCAGCATGTAGTAAAAATTTCAGGTAAGCTCAGTAGCCGGTTGGGTGTCATTACACTAAGGTTCCTGAGCTATAGCGTTCAGTCTTCAGAGACATAAGTATGCCTTCTAGTGTACAAAAGTAGGTTGCATTTCAAGTGCATCAGCTTTCTCTTAGATATGAAAAGGTGACATCTATCTTGGAATTTGGCTTTTGAAAACCTTGAGATGAATACAAATGACTTTCTGATGATTCTCATCGAATGAGTTGAGGTTTTTGATTCTTTACATTAAATAGTTTTTCTTAGGTGAAAGGAACATTTGCATCAATGTTTAATTTATGAGATAAGAACTTGAGACATTCTCAGTAGTTGACAGAACACATTTCCAACTCTCATCCCAAGTAATGCACAGAAGCAGCTGGCTGTGATGATTCTACTTGCACTGATATTAAAAACCAAACTTGATCAGAATTCAAAATGGGTCCTTTTGGTACCCATTAGAGAGCACCAGTGTAGCTTGAAATCTTCACCTAATGGGACAAAAAGCATTCTGAATCTTAAGCTTATTACTGAACTGTCTCTGGTGTATCTTAAAAGAACTAAAAGTTTCCTCAATAGAAATTACAAGTGGCCATTTTCCAATGAACAATTCATGCATAGATAGACTCGTGAAAACTGGAATTTGCTTTATCTTTAAATAAGGAACTTGGTGAAATTTTGCTGTGCAGGTTTTCCTGTCTGTGTAATAGCAAGCATCTCTACCTAAAGTTCATCTTGCTAAAACTTCTAAAGTGCAAATTAACATTAAATTATCCAGTTAGCTTGAGTCAACAGAAAGGCAATCCCCCCCTCCATATGTGCCATGTTTGAAATAGAAATATTTCCAAAATGAATTTGCTTCTGACACAGGGTTTGGAGTTAAGAAGTCAAATCTCCACTTACCTGTACTTTAAGCTCTCTAATACTTTCTACCTTGGAGGTGTATGTACATTTCAGTATCGGAACTTTGTCCCCAGCATTCTAGAAACTTTCTATGTGACATGAGAAGCCTACTTACAAAGACTTAACTTTTTTATTACATATATTTCATCTCATTTCTTTCTTGTCTTAAAAATTAACTTTTTGATCAATGGATCGTCTGCTCAACAATTAGTAGTTACTGATGCATCTGTCTCCCACATGTCCTAAGGAAAGGAAAGGCATAGAGAAGTTTTTGACCTCACAATGCCTAATCCAGATTGATGGTTGAGCCTCTGTTCCTTTCTTTTGTGATCTAGAAAAATCCTCTTTCCTTCCCTGTGTTAGTGGAGGGTAAATCAGGGACAAGTACCCTTTCTCAGCCCCAAGTTCTGCTTAACCGTGCTTTATCTAGATCATACATGTTAGACTGAAAAGGAGATTTGAACTGTTCTCATGTAAAATATCAATTACAATCATAAACCTATCAAGTTTGGTAGACAGAAGACCATGCCTCCAAATTTAGCCAATAAGACTTTTCAACCAGGGCTGGGGATTTAGCTCAACGGCAAAGCGCCTGCCTGGCAAGCGCAAGGACTTCAGTTCAGTTCCCAGTACCGGAGAAAAACCAAAAAAAAAAAAAAAAAAAAAAAAAAAAAGACTTTTCAACCACACAAGGATCAAGACCTGACTTCTTCTTCCGTCCTCGCTCAGTCCATAATGTCTATATTTCCTCCCTCTCCAATACTGTAACCCTGACACCTTTCCCGGTCCTGTCTTCTTGTGATGCACAGTATAGCAAACATCCACCCTCGGTGCCGACTTGGGTGTTTCAAATACATTTTCCACTTCAGATGTTTGCCAGATGTTCCTAACTCTTTTTCTTTCTGTAGGGATGACTTCAAGGTTGAGGAAAAGAGGACGAAAATATGGAGGAGTGTTTTTATTTAAGTCATGGCTGATTTTTTTTGTAAAGTATCTGAAATCAAATACAACTTAATGCCACCAGAATTAATTTCCCCCCAAAAGCATTTTTGATCTTCAATTAAATTTATTTTTTTCTATTGTTAATGAACTTGACTTTATTCCTTATGAAATGAAGCCCTGGATTCATTGGTGTTTTACTCTTCCAAGTTTTTTTTTTTAATGCTCCAGTGTTTAATTAAAACATTTCTTTCTGAGCCATCCAGACAAATGGTCCATACTCAGAATACTTCTCTCCAGTCCACCAGTTTGCTTACATCTACTAGAAAAGTCAGAGAAGAGACCTGTGGAAAGAACTTCAAGTACCTGAAGAAATACCCCCAACTTCATTAGGTCTACTCAGTGTTAAAGAATTTGTTGAGCTCTAAGGTCAGCTATAGCTCTTCAACTCTCAGGGTGTTTTGCATTTCTCTTATTGTATTTCTACTGCTGCTAAGGTGATGAAAATCTCATTACTGAGATAATTCAGCACCATACCCTCAATGCACAGTACAATGAAAGTATTTTATAAAACAGAAAAAGTTCAGCAAATGGAGGAAATTGACTATACTTTTTCTACATGATCTGCCAACAAAAGATTGGTGGAGGACTCTCATTTTATTTTTACAGCAACGCCAAATAATCAATACTACTATTATGTATATTTAAGGAAATATATGAGAAAGCTGAAGACATAGGAGGATTTTCAGATTAACGGGTCAGTAAACTGAAAAAGCTGGAAAAATACATTTAGAAAACAACTTCAAGAATGAAGAAATACAGCCATCAGCTCAAAAGGCTATATTAACTCATGGTACATGAGGCTTCCTTTCTGAAATATATGCATTGAATAAAGAAGAACAATCTTCAACCATAGTTTTATTGTTTTTTACTTTTAAATTTCTTTTTAAACATCAGCAGCATTTAACATTTTTTGCTTCTTCAAAACCAAATCATCCTTCAAATATTATCAGGCCCATTGTTCTGTTAAAATTTATCAGTGTCTTGAAATAACATAATGTTGCTTTATTCCTGTTCTTAGAGGATCATTCTATAGCTGCTTTTATTATTTTCATTGTGTTATTTAGGACTTTCTAGTAGGTTAATCTTTATAACAAATTTGTTCATGAGGTTTTAATTTAGAAGGAAGTATATTTTCATTTCATGAATATATTTTAAATATTGTTTTTGGATTTTCAAAGCTGTTATACTTTGGGGATTGAGGAAGATGCCTTTATCCATCTAAATTATTCCTAAGTGAATTTTAAAACACATTACAGATTAAATAGATCTTTTTTTCTTTCAGTTACACAAAAATGGCTTCCTTGTTTGGTGACTATTAGAATTTAGAAATTTTGATATATGGGTCTCTGATGTTATTTATAGGTATATTGTTTCAAGGAAGAGATTGAAAGTATAAATATAATATTAGATGCAATGAAAATTAGTAGCCATTGGATAAAGGTGGAAATAATCTTGGTACTACATAAGAAGTATACTACATAAAACTTCAGTAAATGTCTGAAGATTGCAATAAATTACATAAAAATATAGATATGCACATATCTTTTCTGATGCTTGAATATATTATTACAACCACAAAAAAATTAAATATTAATATATAATGTATTGCAAAGATAAATCACTTATAAAATATGTTGAAGGAAGCAGGACATGAATTTAAAGAAATAAATGATCACTTTTGCAGAAAAGATGATTTTTTTTCATATAGAAAGAGCCTCAATAAAATGAGCAGATTCCACTGTATTTAAATTTTAAAACATTAATTTTATATGATAGCTACTAACTGTTCAAAACCGGTACTCTTTTTGAGAAATTATGTGTTCATTTTCTGGCATGCACAGAATTCCATGCACTTCGTTCACTTGAAAACCACTGGACTGTTAAAGGGCCCAAGCCAATCTTCAAGGGAACACCATGAAATGGCAAGTGAGGAATTAAAGAACAAGATATTTAGGACTTACTGAACAGACTGAGAGCTGGGGTATGAGGATTAGCAGAGTAGCAAAGGGCATGAGGAAAATATTTTTATATTGAATAATATAGATAACTTTTCTATAATGCATAATTTCAAATTATTTATGATGCTAAGTAGGAAAAACTGTCCTCTCTGAGTCCTATGTAAGAAAGGAAAATATTTAGGGGTTGGGAATGGTTAACAGACAAATACTTATCACGATATTTGATATTCGTCTTTGTCTCTCCTTTTTCTATATGAAGCCATTTCATTAGGCAGTCAATACTGGTTGAAGTCAAGTGCAGTAAATATATTTATTTACCTCCTTGTAGTAATTTATTTGTCTGACACATGCCACACTCAGAGGACAGAATCATTTAGGAATCTTTGCAGGGCTGTCTTACGATTACCACAGCAAAATGGTACACCAACTATAGGAGCAATGTATAACAGTACTACGTTCTCAGCCTCTGGGTTTGCTGAATAGAACAGAGGCTGGGGCAGAGGCCACACATTCCTTTCCGGTAGCTGGAAAAACAAAATGTGACCTGGCTCAGAAGAGCAAGTAGAATCATGAGTAGTTAATGAAAAAAAAAAAAAATGCACCTATTGAGAACCAGAAACCACAATGCAAACAAGAAAAATACCTAGAAGAATTACCTCCCAGGGAAATGTGACTTTTAGAAGAAATAGAGGACAACTTTAGCAAAAAGAACAATGAGAGAAGCAAAAATTTCAGATTTGACTGTAACAGAAAATGACTTGTAATGGGGAAGCAAACAAACATGACATGCTACCTCAAAGTGAGACTAAGCATTTTTTAGAAAAATAAGTTAGTAGCCTGAGAAAACATACAGAATTATTTCAAAATACAGAGCAGAAATGTAGAATGATTAAAATGAAAACTGTAAATGTTCTCCCAAGTAGAACATATCCAGAAGTAAAAGTTCGTGTCAAATTGAAAATGACTAGCAGATGTCCCTAAAATACATCTGTGGAACTTTTGCCGCATAAAAGTATAATTAAAGATAAAAGTCCATTTGAAAACATGATGTAAAAATAAAAAAGACTTTCTATTCATCATGATGTCCCTGACTACTCAACAAGATTTCTACAAGCTGTTGGTCTGCTTTTACCCAACCTCTTACATCTACACTTTCTCTTGATGACCTAAAGCAGAAGGCATGCTAATTACTATTTAACCAATTCTAATTAATGACATATTCCCATCCAAGTCAATCTTTCCTTTCTTCTCTGACAGACCTGCATTTTGGATGCTTTACTTCTATTGGCTCCTTACTGGACTCACCTAACATGGCAGCACCTAGAGAAAAAAAATCTCAGCAAGGAAAGATACCAGTTACCTTCCCTCCACTCTGTATCTCAAGTTCTTCTGTCTACACAAGTCCTTAATTATTTATATTTCCCCTTGCACTGACTTTTTCCCACAGGAGCAGGTCAACTTTATCTCAGCACTGGCTTTTTCTAAAATCAGTATTTTAATTGCACATATATATGGGGGTATGGTATCATAATTTCACATGTCTATAATATGTAATAAAATAAAACAAGTAGCATTTCACCTGAAACACATCATTCATTTATGACAGGAGACAGTAACATTTTTGCAGTTCTTTATAAGAAGCATAATAATTTTTTCTTTAAATTAAAGTCACCTTACTGTGTTGTAGAACGCAGTACCTGTTCCTCCTACCTAAATATTTGGGTGCTTATTATTGGGCCTACCTTTACCCTCTTCCTTCCCACACTTCTTAGTCTCTGGTCATCCATATTCTTCTTTCTATTGTGGTGAACATCTACATGTTTAGTTTCTACACAGGAGTAATCACATTCCGATTTTTTTCTATGCCTGGCTTATGTCATTTAACATAGCATCCTCCACTTCCATTCATTCTACTGCAAATGACGGGAATTCATTTCTTCCCCATGGCTAAATAAGAACTTTTCTGTATATGTACAGCATTTTCTTTCTTTATTTATCCATACATGGACACCTCGTTGCTTACAGTTCTTAGCTGTCATGAATAATGTCACCATAAAGATGAGGGTACAAGTATCACGCCCTATTTATCATCTATATAGTCTTTTCAAAGAAACCAAGCAATGCCAAAACATCATAGAATTTCAGCAGACAAAACTGGAAGAAGCAGCTAGTTTTTAAATGGAGAGAGCACGTTGTTTACACATTTCCTGGTAGTGCGTTGGACTGCAGCTTATAACTCTAAGGTCTCATGCTGTGCACTGGTGTGTGTCATTTTGTCCTGTCTGACTGATCCATAAATTCAGTCACACATTCAAGAAAGGTAGAGTGTATTTAAGCTTTTTCAGCTTAATAAAGTGGATAGTAGACTTTAGAAATTCACAAACCCGTTTTGGTTTTGGTTTTATCTCTGTTTTTTAATGGAAAAGAGAGTTTGTGCAAAAGCCACGAATAAACCTCATTTTGCCCAATAGCTTTTAAAAGCAGATAACTACCATTAACCATCTTTATATTTTAGGAAGGGCCTTAACCATTCAAATTTAGAGGGATACAATTTCAAAACCTTATTTTTTTCTAGGTATGACTGGCACAATATTTACTTTAGTCTTGCACTACTGCCCAGAGCTGTAATGAGGCACAAGGGCTTGTCCTGTCCTGGACTTCGGCCTCCAAGACACGTTGCAAACCACTGTCTACAACTGTCATGAACACAAATCCCCAGGAAGCATCACACTTGCATTCTTTGGCAGGAAAGCCCCACCCGCAAGAGATAAAACTTTCAGAAATGTTGAAGGAAAACTTCAAGAGAGATGCAGTGTATAAGAAGTAATTGAAAATAATTGTCTATGTTTGAAGTATCGCTGTCAAATGTGAAGATTCTTTCATACTTGAGTGCCCTACATAATATTAATTTTTTCTATTTCAATGTAAATATTATTAGATAGTTCTCATTCATTATAGCTACTTATGTGGTCCTAAATGAGTGATTAATATATTTAAACTATACAAAAAGACTCAAAAGTAAAATGTCATTACTATCAAATTATTTGAATCTCTTCTTTATACATAGTATACAGGAAAGGTAGTTTTTCTTTTTTGTCTGAATATAGGCTATAACTATATAGGCAGAAACATTTTACGTGCAATGCGGTTTTTGTTTTTATTTTCTAAAGAATCATTCATTTATTAAGTGTGGTCTCCTGAATCTAAGCAATGAATTGATGGTCTTCATACCAGTCTCTAAGAATGGAAAGTAATTAATGTCAAGATATATTTTTAAAAAACATTTTAAAAGACCTTTTCAAAATAACTTTTAGTTACAACTTCCAGAGAGAGGCCAAGGTTCAAGCAGTTAGTAAGAAATTAAACTGCTATTTATACAAAATATTGTCAAAACATGTGATCCAGGAAAAGATAATTTTGCTACACACATTAATTTTATTTATGAATTAAGTCCAAAAGAATATTGCAAATGCCTGAATAGGTTATGAAGACAAAGTAGTATCATGTTAATCATACAATATGATACATTTTTTGAATTAAAAATTCCATCTAAGTACTAAGAGCACACATCTGTGTAGCATTTCAATATATAGTCCTCATACAAAGTTGTCTAACAGTTACTAAAATTTATCTCAAAGAAAATATTTTAACAGATACAAAGCAGAGATCAAAAATCTGCCCTTTTAGAAAGGAAGACAGTATGAAGGAGAAATTTTTATCATTTGTTTTGAAACTATGGAAAGTCTTAAAGTGTAGTTACATTCAATAAAATAGAGAAGGCCAAATGAATCATCTGCTCTTATGGCAGAATTCAGCCTCCAGCTGTAGTGCTAAGGTGGATTTAATACCCAGATTCAAGAATTAGCTGCTTTTTAGTTTGAACTTGTGTTCTCAGTAAATTAGCTCAGTTTTTCAGATGGAACAACTGTGGTACCAAGTATTTAAGCAATGTTTCAAGTTCACATGAATTTCTCCGGTGTTTCATTTGTTCTTATTTTTTTTTATTTCAATTTTAACAGAGGATTCAATAGTCAAAATTACATCCACATGGCCCAGCTGGAGTCAAATCTTAACTCTGAGTCCTGGTTCTTTCCACCATTCCCCTCCCCATCCAAGGGTAGTGTCAAAATTATGAAGCAAACCAAAAACAATACTCTAAGATTAACTATGTGTCTCTTCAAGTAATTCCATTCAGTGCAAGTTAAGTGAAAATTGGGCTATAGTGGAAAACTCCAAAATATTTCAATCCCGACATCATTTCCCAATATATATTACATATTAGAAAAATTATTACATTTCTCCAAAATTTGCCTTTCTCTTTTACAAAGTAGATTGCAAATAATACCTGATGTTTCTGTCTCACAGTATTGTTTGAGGAACCAAGAATCAATTAAACTTCTGTGAAGTTGTGAAAAATGATAAGGCAAGAAATTTAGATATTTGCATAGTTTATTCAGAAGGAATCCTTATCTCTTTCTTTCTGAAAACCTTCAAAATTTTAGTAGCGTTAGTCCTCAAAACCCCAGTTATGATAAACTAAGTTAATCTAAAATGTTAATAACAGACTTTATCTTAAATCTAATAATTTAGGTGGTTATATTTGTCATAGAGTGAAATTAAAGGTAAATATTCATATAACATATATAGAGTATTTGAAGAGTCAAATGTTTTCTATGAGGCGACACATTGCAGCTTAATAATAGTGTCATTAAGATAATGATATAGCGCATATGACAAAGAAATGGCTAGCTCAATACAGTGTGAATAGTGCTAAAGCTCATAGATAAAACGCACTTTTTTGCGGGGGCAGCTACCGGGACCTTGCGCTTGCCAGGCAGGCACTTGTGCCCCTGAGCTATATCCCCGGTACAGCCATAGATAAAAGTGAAAGCTGGGGCTGGGGATTTAGTTCAGCGGCAAAAGCGCCTGCCTGGCATGCGCAAGGTCGTGAGTTCGGTTCCCGGTACCGGAGGGGGGGAAAAAAAAAAAAGTGAAAGCTTCCTTAGTTTGTTCTGAATCTGTCTTCATTGTATAGTCCCATCACATAGAATTCTGTCCGGCCTTCCAGAAGCCGTTACCTTTATTTACTGAGTCCTAACTAAATCTAGTCAGTACAAATTAAAGCAAAATTCACTAAAAGGAACATCTACAAAGAAACATTATTTGCTATGACTCAAAACAATTAGTATAAAAAAATATTTTTTTGCACCCAGGTGTTTTAGAGTAGCTTGGGATCATCAGACTTCTGCTTTTTTTCCTTGTGCTTTTATACACTGTAAATCCTGTAGGCCACGCATGTAAATACTTCAGTGTCAAAAACTCTCTGAAGCATTAGTGTTTCAGGGCTACAGAATCAACTGAAAACCATATGGAATATTTACAACAGAGGTAGAAGTTTCCCGAAGAAGAAAAAAAAAGAAAATATATATATATATATATTTATACAGTAACTGCCACCTTCAGGGCATGCAATAAAAGTCGGGACATTCTGCAATGGAAACATCTATTTAAACCTGGAAGATTTTCTAGAGCAGGTTTGCAATGATCTTCCATTATACACAAAGGTTGGAAAACTACAGACTTAAAATCAAAAGGGTTTTATTCAATTAAGGTACATTTGACCACAAATGCTCTGTCTGCATGAGAAAATTGAAGAAATAAATCAGGATTCTTTCTGTTAATGGCTGTTTTCATTGGCCAGTACTATGACTCAAGACCCATAGTGAATTTCACTTCTGAGCAATTTCATTCATCATGACTCCAAAAGCAGACTCTGCCCTCTGGTTCATCACAAAAAAGTTTCAAGACCCATGCAATTTGTTTTATGTCAGTGTGTGAAAAAGAAATTTTACAATAGTGTGCTCTTATTGAGAAGGTGCTTCTATCAGTTTTTTTTAACTAGGAGTAAAATATTTGGCCAGATATTGATGCTAGTAAAAATGAGATGTTTCAAAAATATACTAATTAATTCAGTATCAGTAGTTACGATGCATCATGATGGTGGATATATATCAAATCTCTGTGTGTTGCAGTAATAAAAATTATCAATGAAAACACTGGCATGAAAATATCTTTGTTGTTAGTTTTTGAAAGTTGCTATTTTAAAGGCACTCATTCATCAGCAGATATGGAATTCCATATCATGATGCATTCTGTAGGTGCTGAAACATTAAAATGAATAAGGCAAAATGATGGCCCTCATAACTGGAAAGATGGAAGCAATTTGGTCCTGATGTGAGCAACAATATAGGTTGCTAATGGGGTGAAGTGGACCATGTATTCAGCGAACCTTATTTTTCCCTGTACTTGTCCTTTGTGTGGCTGAGTCTACCTCTCAGGGCCTTCAGGACAGTGCTGTCTCACACACAACAACAGATTGTACTTGCATTTGGGATCCACAATCTCCATTTACAGTGTGCCTTGAGTATTAATAACAGCAACTTTCCTGACTCAACTGACATCTTCAAACTGGGCAGAAAGGCTGCCTATTTCTACAGGGTAGTTGTGGGAATAAAATACGACAACATTTGAGAAAACACACGTTAAGCCTGTAATTCCAGCACTCTGGGAGGCTACAGGACAAGGATTGCATGTTCAAGCCTACCCTGGTCAACTAGTCAGTAAGATCCTAGCTCAAAACAAAAGTAAATAAATAAGTGAATGACTTAATTAATTTAAAAGGAGTTGGGATGTTGTTTAGTGTGAATGCCCGGGGTTCAATCCCTAGTACTGGAAAGCAGAAAAGAAAGGCAGAGAGAGGAAGAAAAAGGTGGAGGGAAGGAAGGAAAAGAGGAAAAAAGAAAAGAAATGCATGGTAGATTTGGGTGGACTGTAAACTGATATACAAATGCTGCTTGTTGTGGTTTGTTATTATTAATGAATCCTTTGGGTCAAATAAACCCTTTGCAAAAAAAAATTAAGGGTTAGCCATCTTAAAAGGAAAGAAGTCCATAAATCATGGAAAACAGAACTTCCTGCCTGCCTTCCCATGAGAAAATTATATGAGAGGAGTTGCAATTTACCCTGACCATGTAAAATGAAATAAGCCTGACACAATTCAAAATTATGAAATTGGAGAAACCTCTGCTCCCTAGGTTTCTTTTCATGACTTAAGGTGAGTTTTTCATCTCTTTGAATCTCAGTTCCTGTATCTGGAAAACGGGAAGAAAAATACTGCATGGAAATACAAAGTCGTAAAGGAGACCAAATCAAATGGAGTGGATAGCAGCATGAGGCCCTGGGCCAGGCTCCTAGTAGGTCCTCTATAAACGTTAATCAGTTCCATCAGCAAAACAATAACAATCTCGAAATTATCATTAACTCTAATTTAATTAACCAATTACCCTTTACTATTGATGAGTTTTGCACAAGTCAACTCAATCAGCATTTGCATTTTGACACTTTTATTTCTAATTATGTGTAATTTTCTCCCTGTTAAAGGAATTTCAGGCATCAGTAAGCAAATCACGAAATAGTTTGTGGACACAGAAGGCCTATTTCAAAGTTGCTTCTGAAGTACTATTTCTTCATTCCTTTTAATGCTTCCAGGAGGATAGGCAAAGGTGGAGATATGCAGATGGGACTTGTGCTTGGTGGAGGTTCATTTCTAAAGCACTATCAGAGCGTAAAAGTGATATTGTTAAGGACTCCTAGGCTCTGCGTTGAAGCACCCTTTGCTGAATATCTTTCCTTCCCCCAAAGCAAGGCCCATCCTTCTGTGTTAGTCTAATCTTTCTTTTCTTTCTTGCTTCAAGCAGGACCGACCTTTGGTGTCTGTTTCTGTATCTTAGTATATATTAAAATCTTTTCCTTCTTTTCTCCTCATGATTCTGTGTTGGTGATTGTTCAGGTGAAGATAACAGAAACCTCTCTAATTAAGTTAAGCAATAAGGGGTACTGATAAGGCTGCACCGTGGGCCTTAGAGTAACCTTCCAGGCAATGTCCAAACCTCAGAATCACACTGCATCCTCCAGTGCTCTAGAAAGTGCTTCTGTGTAGCAGAATCCTGCAGCTTCCAAAGCAAACTCCCTCTCTCATGACCCTGCCATGAAATACATACCTCTTCCCTTGCTTTTGTTTTTCTTCTTATGTATCTCAGATCCAACTCCAGCTCTTATCAGAATGCACTTGATTGGCAGACTAAGCACATCCAGAATTCTACCCTCAAAAGAATCTTGAAATTGTAATATTGTTTGCTCTCTGGCTTTATAGAACAGAAAGAACAGTAGAGAGTGCCTGGAGTATATATTCCTTAGCCTACTCTAAATGCCTGCTGCAAATATAGAATACATAACCCCAGCTTCTACATTTTTTGACTGCATGAGACAAGTGGAAAAAATAGTGTGCTATTAGATCATGTTCTCTTTGTTAACGAAACAGTAGAATTGGCAATCGTGTACTTGAAGTCAAAGACCTCAAGTCTAGGGTTTATTCTGCCACTAATTAGTTTTTGGACATGGGTAAGTCCATTCACTTTCCAGAAGTTTCCTGTATGTATCAAATGAAGCAATTAGACTCAGTGATTGCCGAGAAAGCATGATTTTTATAATATAGTCACGTCTCTGCTATTATTTTAAGCATAAATAACTTTGTATGTTTGATAAGAATAAATGATACACAGAATCTTGTTATTTGTATAAAAACAATGCAATTCCAATTAATTCTAATTGGGTTATCTACACAGATAGATGAAAAGACCATGCAGATTCTTTTTCCCCTGGGCTCAAGAGGTTTATAAACTCACAGGCTTAATTAAAGGGCCCCTTGAAAAATCGACGATATTCTTTCACTTGCCAATCTTTTGAAGGCCTTTTGGAAAATAATTAGCCATGTGTTTCCCTTTCTTGTTCCTTCCCAAACTCCCATAGCAGAAACTGAGTTGCTGAACGGCATCATTTTAGTGGGTGTCATGGTGTCCGGTAAGCAAGGAAGTCAGCATTTCTCTGAACTGGGCTTGCTCTAGCAGTGTGGCCATGAGCCTTAGCTAAAGGAATGCCAAAAGGTCGTGGCCGCTGCAAGATGAGTTTCCATAGCAACTTCAATTTTTCAACCTTTCATATAGTCACCCTTATGAATTTTTAAAGCATTATGAAACATCCCTCCTGTTACTTCTATTAATGCTATACAAAAGCTTCTTTGCTAATATAATTCAAAACGGCACACCATTGTAAACAGATTTATCCTTAGACAGTTTAAAACTCAGTACAGTACATCCAAACTTCATGATGTTGACCTCACCAAAGGTACAGAATTCTGATCACCAGACAGCAATTTAGATAGATACCAAAATGCCATTTTCTGTGTTTATTTAGATAATCTATTTCTTTATATTCTCATCTCCCATCATTGGAAACCAAAACCCTTGAATGAATTCTTCAGAACTATAAAAACATGGCTGAAATTGAGCAGCTTACCATGGCAATAGATTTACACTACTTTCAAGATATGCTGTAAGTTTTAAAGAGCTTGCTGTTGTATCTTTAGCACTGTAAGAATATACTGCTTAAATTGTCTTGGTAAACCATATTTAGAAGAGAATTCTTAACAGTCCCAGTAAACATCAACCTCCCATTATTCTGACAATGTTAGAATGATGCGTTAGTCATGATGACTTCAGAACCTTAAAAATCAAAAGTCAATCTAATTTTGAATTTATGATACACTGTTCTGGATGCTTCCTCTCCAAATACAATGAGCTTATCTCCAGCTGGCAAATCAAAGCTGATGTTCCACAATATAATTTGGTTACTTGTGTGTATACACATTTTATTCTGGGAGATAATCTCTCTTTTTACCTTGAGAGATAACTCTAGCTTGAAAAACAATAAAAAAAATAATACGGGGATCCTATATAACCTTTACTCAGCTTTTACCAATAGTAACATCTTCAGAACTGTGGTACCATGTCATAAACAGGGTACTGACATTGATGCAGTCATGATAGAGAACATCTCCATCACTGCAAGTATTCTTCCTCATAGTTTTTCATAATAAAAACATTTTCCCTCTCTCACCCTGGACAGTGTCCTTAAGGTAACCCATGATCAGCTCTCCATTTCTATCATCTGGATCATTTAGAAGATGTTACATAAATGAAACATTTGTATGCATGCTGCCTCATATATTACATCAACTTTGTGACTGTTTATTTTTCACTCAACATAATTCTGAAGTGGGGATTCCTCTGTGTTGTATCTATCAACAGTTTGGTCCTTTTTCTAACATTACATGATCTGGATGCCATTCTCTCACTGAAGGACAGTGGTTTACTACAGGTGTTGGTTTGCTGCTATTGAAATTGCTGTACCTGTGTACAGACTCTTGTGTGAGCAGGTCTTCATTTCCCTGGGGAAATGTGCAGGGGCAGTTACTATGGATTGTATGGTAGCTGCATTTTAATTTTTGAACAGCCATCAAGCTGTCTTCCATAGCAGCTTTGTCATTTTACATTCCCACCAGCCATATATAAGTCAAATGTTTTCCCTGGGTCTTCACCTGCATTTTCTCCTCCATGTCTTTATTTTAGCCATGCTGAAGCTGTAGCGTTATATATCGCTGTGGGTTACAGTGCATTTTTCTAATGTTTAATGATACTAAACAACTTTTCAAGTGTTTATTATTCACCTATATGTATTGTTTGATAAAATGTCCCTCCATATATGTTGGCCATTTGCTAAATGGATTGTTGTTTTTTACCTGATTGATTTTGCAAATCTTTCATATACTACAGATGGAGTCCTTCACCACAAATGTGACATAGTAATACTTTTCCATCTTTTAGCTTGTCTTTTCCTTCTCTTAAGGGGGTCCTTCATGGAGCAAAAGTTTTCAGTTTAGATAGGCCTAGTTTTTTACGTTTTCTTTTGTAGAAAATATGTCCTTTTTATGGATTGTGTTTTTGCTGTGAAGTCTAAAAATTGTCATCCTAAACCTTTAAGATTATTTCTTATGTTTTTTTAAAATACCTTACAATGTCACACTTTTCATGTACATTCTTGATCCATTTGAGTTAATTCCTGTAGAAGTGTGACATTTACATTAAGTTTTCAAGTACTAATGTATAACTGTTCCAGGTGCTGAAAAGTCTATCTACCCTTCCTCTACTGAATTATCTTTGCACTTTACCAAAAATAATCACATGGACATATTTGTATGCATTTATTTCTAGATACTCTGTTCTTTTCCACTGATCTATTCCTCTACCAATATCACATAATCTTAATTATTAAATCTATGTAATAAGATTTCTGCCACTTAATTCTTTGGTTTCAAGTTGTTTTAACTAATCTAAGTCCTTTTTATTTAAGATAAATTTTGGGATAATATTTTCTATATATAAAATATCACTGATATTTTGATGAGAAATGTATTGAACCTGCATATCAGTTTGAGGAAATTTGACATCATTGTTATTTTTTCTTCAAATCCATGGACATTTGCTTAGATGATTTTGGCTTCTTTCATTATATGTTGTAGTTTTAAATATAAAGGTCTTATATGCATTATTAGATTTATACAGTGCATTTCATTTTTAATGAGATTGCAAGTAGTATAGTAGTTTACTTCAGTGTCTATACATTTATTTGCCAGAGTATAAAAATAAGATAGTGTTTTTAAGACGTTAATATTAAATCTTGTGATTTTGCAAATAGCTCCTTCAAAAAAATGCTAATAGTGCTTTGTTTTTTGTTTTTTTTGATTTTGGTTTTGGTTCTGTTTTTATTATTTGCTTTGTGGGAGACATTTGTTGCAATTCCTATTGCAGACAAAATGTCATCACCAAATAGAGACAGTTTTATTTCTTTCCTCTGAACTGTATTCACTGTATTTCTTTTTCTTTTCTTATTGCTCTGGCTCACAATTTCAGTGCTACATTGATTAAGATAGATGACAGTAGGCATTTTTGCCTTCTTCTCAATCTCAAGGGAAAGTATTCAGTATTTACTTAGGTTTACATTAAATATAATGTTAACTGTATGTATTTTGTAGGTCTTATTATTGAAATAGGAGACATCATTTGTTTTCAACCTCAGTCCCTCCTGAGTGTACCATGGAGTTGTCTAGAGGCTACAAGATATGAGACATTATGACATATTCAATGTAGATGAAAGTCTGGCAACCTTAAAATAATTCAAACATTGAAGAGAGTTGCACAACTGTATAACAATACCATCCTTCGCTAATTTCTTTCTTGTGGGAAACTACAGCAATTTTATACAAAATATTTTTTCAGGGACTTTATGTGTAAATGCCTTACATTTTATCAGTATTAATTTCTGATACGGTGAATATTTTAGTAGAAATAAACAATATAATCATTAAACTCTTTAAGGTCCTCAAAACATTTTAAAATTGTAAAGGGATCCTGCAAACAAGAAGTTTAAGATTCATTGTTATACCTTATCAAAAATTTGTTTGGTTTGGAGCGTTTTTTGTTTGTTTTGTTTCGTTTTGGTTTGTTTTTGAGATAAGGCGTTGCTCAGTAATATTAATTATGTCGCTTATTACTGAGTGAAAGTACTTTGTTTCTCTATTTTTCTTCAACTGTTCTTCCTTTGTTTGTTTTTAATGAAATTCTTACTAAGCATGGAGATTGTGGTCACATTTCTTCTTATAAGTACTAAAATCTGTACTACTGCAATAAAGCATAGTACTGATCTCTATTTTTAGGAGTATTTTTTTTAAGGCATTCATTTATTTCAGGAAGCTATCCATCAAGTTTTCCTTATCCTTTGACTATTTTAATGATGATGCGACAAACAGCCCCACATTTTTTTAAAATAAAAATAGCAATCTTGCAAAGAATGTGCTTCCTGTGAGAAACAGGGTCCTAGGTGGCACGCTGGCCTTCGTGTATTTGTGTTTAGCTTTGTCCTGATGTAAAGGGTAAAGAAAAATGAGAGAAATCACTCTTGTCACAGTCAACCAAAGGCAGTGTCCTGCGCATGTAAAGTCACAAGAACAAGACATTCAGCACGCCAAAGTGTGAAAAAGCAACAAGCAACTACCTTAAAACTGCCCACTAAGCTCTCCGGTGGTCATATTCATCTTTATGCATCTATTAATGCAATTGTATTTTTCTTTTTCATTTTTAGTATAACCTCCGGGGAAACAAATATTGTCTCTTTCAGTGACAGTCAAATCTGGTGGGTAATTCTCACATTTATGATATTTTTATACCCTGAAAACTTCATCGTTAAGCACATGGATATTCTTAATTATGTGAATGAGAAAATTCAAATTATAATACTTTGGCATGATTCATGTAATACTGAGAATGTTGTTAAAAACTACCTTTAGCTGGTCATTTCCTTACATTCTACAATTTAAATCTATCTTTCTTTTATGTCTCAAATACTTCTCTCTCTCTGGTGTGGGACATACTAGAAATATAGTGTTGAAAGTGACATCTTATCTAACTAAATTTTTCATACAATATTTTGCAATTATGTGGAGCCAAAATATTTATCTAAATGCACTGAGATAGGAAATCTTCTAGGTGATTACAGCACCATGGAAATACAGCTATTTTTTATGTGGTTAAACCTTACTTTCAGTCACTACTAGTTGAAAAATGATCAAAAGTTCTGTCTACCTCTTAACAGCTGACCATTCATGTAATACATTTATTGGGTCCTACTCTGTGCCAGCTATGAAGCAAGATCCTAGATTTATTGCTTGGGGCTGATACACAATAGAAATTGTGCCTTGTTTACATCACAGTGGAACTAATTCTCTTCTATCATCATTTTCAAATTATGTTAAGGGGTCTCAGTAATTTGTCCTACTGCAGCCCTTGTTGTGTGAGGATAGAAATTCCAACAGTTTAAACTCCAAACCCTACCTTAATTGATGTTCTTATTTTTAAATAACAGACTTTCGTGTAAGATTTTATGTAAAGCTAATGCAAAACTTTATCTTCTTTTATGAATAAGACAGTAAGATAAATACTTTCCTAAATTTAACCTGTATTTATAAAACATGAGGAAATGTACTAGATGATACATTATTGGTAATTCAGACACTTTGAAAAGATTGACCTGAATTAGACATTCTCAAACTTTTTAGACTCTTAAGAATTGTTTAGGACTCCAAAGAGCTTTTTCTGTGTGGGAGGGTATTATTTATCAATATTTATCATACTAGAGACTGTTTCAATTTCTGAAGAAATTTAAAAATATTTAATAATTCATTTAACAAATAGTAAATCTAATTGATGCTAACATACATATTTATTAATATGAAAAAAGGATAGTTTTCAAAACAAAATTAATGAGTATCACTGTGTTTTACTTTTGCAAATCTTTCTCGTGTGGGACATACTGGAAGATTATTGAATTCTTCAGTTTGTTGCAATACCGCCTGTCATGCAGCCTTTGAAAATGTCACTGTATGCTTATGAGAAAATAAGACTGAAAATGGCCAATAGCATGGTTTTCCACATAGCTCTGATCTACAGAGCTCCTGAAAGTGTGGCAAGGACTCCTGAGAATGCTTGACCAGACTCTAAGAACCACTGACTTATAAGTTATTCTAGGAAATCATGAAAGCACTCAAAGTTATTTTTAAAAAATGCATACTGTAAAAATAATTTCAAATGAACAAATATTTGCCATAAATGTAAACAGCACTAAGAATATTAGCTCCAAATCTAAGCTTTTCCTGTGTGTGGATGGCATGATTTCTGTGCCATCATGTGATTGCTATGCTATAATCACCTAGAAAATTTTGTATCTCTGTGTATTTAGATGACTATCTGGCCTCCACATAATTGCAAAAGACTATCCCAAGGAATCTACAAAATTAATTCCTGGAACTCTGAAGGTAATTGATCAAGGTTACAGAAGATAAAATCAAGACAAAAATATCAATCCCATTTCTATATGTGACAGCAAACATATGGAAACCAAGTGTTAAAAAACAGTATTATTTATATTCACTTCACAAAAAATAAAATATGTAGGTAACATACAAAACATTGAAACAATGTATGTGCTGAATACAAAATGTTGTCTGAAAAGGACCTATATAGGGAGACATGCTATATTCATGGATTGGAGGAGTCTCCCAAAATTGATCTGTAGATTGAGTACGACTCCTCTTAAGTCATAGCAAAATGTTTTGTAGCTATAGAAAATCTTATTTTAAAACATATATGCAAAGGTAAAGAACTTAAAATATCAGTATTGATTAGAGTTCTCTAAAGAAACAGAACCAGTAGAAAATGTGTATATTTAGCTATGCAAAGTAGGCTTTCAGGATCAGAGGGAGAAGAGTCCACAAAGGCCTTCTGCACTCTGAAAAGCCAAAGGATCCAGGAGCTGTTCCATCCAAGAAGCTGGAAATTGCAGAACAAGAAGATTAAGGATGGAATGCCAGTCCCAGACTAAAGTCCTAGAAGATCCTTGGAGAGTCACTGGTATGAGTCTGCACTAAAAGGCTGAGAAATAAAATAAAAGAGTTATGGCAATAGTCCATTTGCTCAAGCAGGATGGAGCTATTTAATGCCAGCCAACTTATTTCTTCTTTCTCTTTCATTTTATGCAGGCTCCAAACCACTACTCCCCTCACAATCTGGTGGGTTGTGCCCCTCTGTTTGCGGGCCTACATGCCAGCCATCTATAGAAACATCCCACAGACTCATCCAGAGGTGTGTATTACTAATCCACTAGGTGTTTTTAGTCCAATCAAGTTGACATATCACAAATAATACAGTTTATGAAAAGAAGACTCTACCTAGCATTAAAATGACTATAGAGCAATAGTATTTAAAGCTGCATGATATTCGCAAGGAATAAATCAGTGGAACAGAAGACCTAGCAATAATTTTGCATAGATATGCTCCATGGATTTTTGACAAAACTGCAAGACAATTCAATGGAGGAAGTATAGTCTTTTTGGCAAATAGCCTTGGATAAGTTGAAATCCATCTTTTTAAAAAATATAATCTTGATCTAAACCTTATATGAGAATAAAAATGATAAACAACCCAGGCACAGTGGTGTAATCTCAGCTCCTCAAAGAGCTGAGGTAGCAAAATCATGAGTTTGAGGCCAGCCTAGGCTGCAAAGAAAGACCCCATTTCAAAACAAATATACACAGAATGAATCAGGAACTCAAATGCAGAACTACAAAACTTTGAGAGGAAAGTCTTCAGAAATTAACAATAGGTAATATTCTGAGACTTGATACAAAAAGTGTGCTCATAAACAAAAAATATAGATAAACTGGAGTTTATCAAATTTAAAATAGCATTCTGTGAAAGACCCTGTCTACAAGATACATAGATAAGTTACAGAAAGAGAACTATTGACAAAGGGCCTATATCCAGAATATGTAAAGAACTTTCAAAACTCAACATCTAAAAAACTTTCAGGGATTCAATAAGAAAATAGACAAAATATAAGAAGAAATATTCCATCCAAGATTCCATACAAATACGCACATGAAAAGATGTTCAGGCAGGCACTTGTAAATTACTTGATTTTCTTTGGTAATGGGAATTGAACTTAGGACTTTGAGCTTGCCAGGCAGGCACTTGTGCCACTGAGCTATATCCCCAGGCAAGATGTTCAACATTATTATGGAAGTACAAATTTAACCTATAATGAAATATCATTACACAACTACTACAAAGTTAAGATTAGAAAGAGTGAAACACCAAATACAAGTGAATTTGTGGAGAAACTAAATTACTCAGTACCCTGGTACTGTAAATGTAGAAAAGGTCCTGGCAATCTGTAAAATAGTTGGAAATTTCTAAAACCAAACTTATTTGTACTGTATTATCCAACATTCGTGCCTGTGCATTTATGCCATTAAAGCAGAAAGGTATATTCATGCAATAACCTGTACACAAATCTCATAGAAGCTTTATTTCTGTAAGTCCAAAACTGGAAACCTCCCAGATATTCTTCAATTAATGACTAAACAAATTAGTAATATATGCCATAGATTGCTATTCAGCAGTAAAATGTATCTGACCACCAGGCATGGTGGCTGATATATATAATCCAAGGTATTCCTGAGGCTCACAAGTTTAAGGTCAACTGGTACACTTAGATCTTTTCTCAAAATAAAAAAGAACTGTGGATGTAGCTCAGTGGTAATACACACCTTGATTCCATCCTCACCAACACACACAGAAAGAAATTCTATCCATTGCCTGAATTGTTCTCAAAGGAATTGTGAATGAAAATAATCTCAAAATTATATATTCATGATTCTACTTATATCATTCTTGAGATAGCAAAATTATGGGAAAGTAGGATGAATTTGTGATTACAAAGCATTAAGGATAGAGAGGAGAGAGACAGATGTGCCTATAAAGTAGCATGAAAGACCTTTGTAATTAGTGGAACAGATCTATATGTTTATTGTCATGGTGTCTACATAAATTTACATTAGTGGCAAAATTACATGGAACTACATACACACATACAAAATAAGTGTCTCAAACTGCTAAAATATGAATAGCACCTATGAACTGTGTCAATATTAACTTACTGGTTGTGATACTATACCATAGGCCTGCATGCATGATCTTATCATTGGAGGAAATTGAGTGCATGGTACATAGGACCTCCCTATACATTTTCTGCCACTTCTTGTGAATCTATAATTATTTCTCAGTGGAAAGTTAGCAGAAAATCTGAGCCATATATGTACTCTCAAAATACAGACTGTATTGAACACTTCTGAAGAAACAAAACCCTAGGGTTTGTGAATAGCTAAATACCTGGCCTCTGCAGTACAGAGCCAAGTATGTTCAAGTGAGGATAAAACGGCGTGAACAAAAAAAACACCACCAGGAGTAGCCTGAACGTACTATAGCCAGAACAGGAGTGTTGTCTAGTTACTTTGGTACAATTCCTTTGCCAGACATCATAGAAGATGACCGCAATTTTTTTCTACTTCCAAAAATGCTTTGGCCAACATTACACTGACCCAATCACACAATTACACATTCATAATTTCAAGTCAAATGCTAATAACATCACTAACACAATCACAGTAGCATTTTTTAAAAATCAGAATCTCTGCTATCTTTTAAATTTCATTGTTCAAATGGGCTTTTACTATGACAGCTAAAGTCTTTTAAAACCTGATTTACAAAAATGTTAAAACGTTGAAAAGCAAATTACTTCAATAGAGGAAATATTATTTTAGAAACCATTGCTAGGTCAACCAACCTACATTAACGTAAGCTTGGATTCTTGGACTGCTAAATTACCTACTTTAGAAAAGTTTTTTAGAGATGTAGAATATATTCCCACTCCTCAGAAGAAATTTACTAAAACACTTATTTGGAAAAAAAAAAAAGAATTATGGTGTGTTTCATCTAAGAGAGTTGTCATCTAAAAATTAAAATATCAGTTACTCTTTTGTCTTGTTACCAAAAAGTATAGAAATACCTAAATCAAAATTGATCAACAAAGTAGTGTGTTAACCTGCAAAGGAAAAATAAATGCATGAGTTATGGCTTATGATTTATTTGACAGGTGTTGTGAAAATGATCGGTCTCTTCTGCAATTATAATGAGGCTTTCTTTTGAAAAGAACTGCTAACCATAATACACATAGTTTATAATTCTTTGAATTATTTTATTTCTGCATTCACATGTTAGTTAAAAAGCCTGAGAGGCAACACACCATTACTAATATGAATTGATATATCTGGAAGAAGTCACTTGTTACAACATGCCATGGTCTCTGTCCACCACCAGGAGCCATTGTGGTAGAAGGTGCTTTGGGACCATTATTACAGTTGTAGTAGAGCCTGTCTTCCAATAGCTTTATCAGAAGTGTTAGGAGTTGTAGGCTCTGACTTTGAACCCAACCAATGTCAACTAACTTATCCCAGCATTCCAATCTGTCTCAAAATCAATTTAAACAAAGGTGGTGTGAACTTGGATAATGCGCATGCTAGATATTATACTAGGGGCAAAGAAATAAAAGCCTAAGACTCTCTCTTAAGATGTCTACTGTTTTTGAGCTAGCAGTATAAAATAAGGAATTCCTAGGTAGTGGGTGCAAATAGCATACTGCACTGCTAAAGTTCTTGATTTGTATTTTATTTCAAGTTTGCTTATATGGCTATTACTAAAGAACAAATTTCCTGATAATCAAACAGATAAATACCAGAAAATATGTTTCATTTCATTTTACCAATTAAAAGTTTACACTTATGATACTATCACAAGCATTTGTAAAATTAAATCTGCATTATATCTCCGAAACCTCGTGCATTTTATTACATGCTCACAAAGCTCATCCATACCCGATAGATGGCAAAAGCTTTACATGATGGATTACTGTGTACCCAACGCTGGTAATTTTCTTTGGCATTGTAATCCCAAGCCCCTTTCACCCCAAATGAAATGTGACTAGAAAAAGTCTCTCACAGTGCTCAGAGGTAAGTGTAAATACACAGTGAGCAAAATAAGTGTAGCAGACCTTGGGTTCCAAATTCCTAGTGATCGCTTGGATATAAAATCTGTGTACAGAATAATAATGACTCTGCATTATCCTCAAAGCAGTGAGACTGCTAAAAAAAGAAATGCATGAAACAGCCATGAAACCATCTGAGCAGCCTCCGTACAGCCTCCACTCCCCTTGTCAACCCACTGGGCCAGGGGGGAAGCACTGTCCAATGGCTCTGCCCACTGTACTACAGCTGACACTGATGCTGCGGAGCAGAAACTGGGGCAAAACACTGGCTTCACCAGCAGCAGCATAGCAGTTCTTTTTTATTTTTGAAAGGATACCAGAACACAACCTGAAGGATTTTGGTAACCATGATATACAAGACTCTAGAGATATTTGGTTGCATGTCATCTCAGATTTTATCCATCCAGTATTATATTATAATTTGAGTCCACCAGGAAATTGTATAATAGTCTATTAAATGCCATTATTTCCCCTTTTTTATAGCTGAGTTTTTCTTCTTCAAATGAACACATGACATAGGAAGGGATGAAGAAAATATGATGACAGGTGATGAATACATGCATATCTTTATCCTAAAGATTTCTCAGGAAAAGTCGCAATGTGTCAGACTCCCAGTATTGATATTGTGAATTTGGAAAATTATCGGATCAGTATAAGATTTCATGTAACCCTTTAATTAAATATAGGGGATTTGATTCCACTTTGATATTTTCAAGGTTTCCAAATAACTCCAAAGAAAGGAAATTAAGCAATAAATCTATCCAAATAAAGGTCACTTTTGCTGACTTTTACTGATCGCTAAAGAATAAAATACTACTTCTAAATTTTCTAGAAAGAGCATAAGTTACAACAGGAGAATAGAAAAGGTTTACAACAACTAGGATATTTCCATAAAAATTCAATGAGGCTATCCATTCACAGTAGTTTTTAAATGATTGACTTGCTAGCTAAAGACGTTTCTTAAAAGATACATGTCATACTATGCCAGTTTTCCCAGCAAATATAGCCTATTTTGTGTCTTCTGTGGAGGAGATCTTTGCACTTAGTCTAAGTTTAATTTTTCAGGGAAATTTTCTGGGGTTACAGAGAAAGTTGATTAATAAACAATGTTTTCTCAGTAACGAAGGAAGATTCTGTAACTATAGGTCCTTATTAAATTAATGAATACCATTAGGAAAGTTTAAATTTACCTTTAATTTAAGACAATTCATGAGGTTGGGCGTGGTGGCGCACTCCTGTAATCCCAGCACTTGGGAGGCTGAGGCAGGAGGATCGTTTCGAGTTCGAGACTACAAAGTAAGCTCAAGGCCAACCTGAACTGCATAAGGAGACCCTGTTTCACAAAGACAAAAAAAAAAAAAAAAGACGATTCATGAATCAACAATATTATGCTGAAATGAATATTCCCAAACGTGACATAATTACCCCAAGATGTAGACACGTTTTTTTAAAAAAGTTAAAAATAATAATAATAAAATAAATAATAAATAAAAAAGCATTATAACTAGTTTGGAATAAAAATAATAAACATAGGACAGTATTTTAAGTAGTAATAAATATGAGAAGTAGGCAAAAGGAGCATTGGAAGTGTAGCAAAAAATTTATTTTACCAAGTGCTTGGACTATTATTACAGCTGTACCAGACATGTAATGCTTTTCCCAGAACCCTTTACTTGTTAGCGTGCCCCTCCCCAAGGGGCTACAAGTTTGAGCTACAATGAGTCACAGCTACTCCCTTCTCCTGACTATTGTCGCGGGCCAAGGGATGAAACATCTCCCAGAAACACGTATGTGTTTGTAATCATAGAAACTCCTGCCCACTTGGAGGGTGGGGTTTGAGGGCATGGACCCCAGCCAATGATGGGCTGGTATAGGAGTCCTAACCCATATTTGTCTCAACTCCAAGGTGCTTCTAACAATCTCTAGAGATCCACAGGGGATCAGGCAAGTCTAGATTCCTGATAAGATCACAGCATTTGTTTGCTGTTTCATCTACACAGTTTGGCTTCTGTCACTTCCTTGCAGTTGTGTTCTGAGAATATGCCTTCAAAAAGCTAATTTCCGCAGGAAACCCCAATTTGCGGTCTTCTCTAGGAAGACTGACTTAATCAACCGACTTGATAGTCTAGCATAATTGTCATGAATTTGTAAATCTTTTTAACAATTTTAATTTTGCCCTAATGGGGTACTATCTTGCATACCTTTGAGAACCATTGATGTCAGATTAGTCAAATAGTATTCACTGACCTTATTTCCAGTTTTTCAGAAAAAAAAAATACATTTCTATTTAGAATAAAAATATTTTCTCTCCAAATATCCTTAGACTCAACCAAATTGAACATGATTTTGAGCTTAAATATCTCAAAATTTGCATTTCTGCTTGATGTTTGTACTTTTTTAGCTTATAATATACACAGGAGGGAAAATATTAAACTATTCACACTTGAAGAGTTAACAAATGTGTTTTAAATATCATCTTAGTATACTGAGCTATCTTTCTTTGAATCATAATTTTGAAAACACTGGGACATTTGCTTTTATAATTTGAATTTTTAAAAATTATTTCTACATCTCAGGATGAGTAAACTGCTTCTTAAAGAAATCACATATATTAGTGTCAACGGCTTAAAACTAATTCTTTTTAATACACTGGAGTTTGCATGTCAATGACATGAGGACTGAAAATGCCGGCGGGCTGGATGTTTGTTTAGCTTTTTCTTTCCTTTCCATAATGAACATATAATCCAATGAGACTCTCTAAACAATAGAATCAAAATCAATTAAGAATCAAGTACTGATTTGTTTTGCCATATTTAACTACATTAAAAGCTTATCCCTGTTACAATTTAATGCTTACTAACTCACTTTATTGCATATTAAATGCAAAAATCTATGTTAATGTAATGTCGAGATTGGCCATTGGAATTAAAGGGAGGAAAAAAGAAAATGTAATGTTAGATTCCCTCAGCAAACATCAATTTTCTCTATTGGTTGAAAGATGTATATAAAATAATCTAAAACGATGAAAGTGAGCAATTTTTGGAAAGTAAAATTATACAAGTTCCACATAAAATTTTATTTTTGTGTAAGTACATATATACGTATGTATACAGAGGATGATAAGTTAGATAGATAGATATTAGATAGATGATACATTGATGATGATGATAGATAGATAGATAGATAATGTGTGTGGGTATAATATTTTCTATATCAATCCACCTTCAGTTATAAAGGAGCTTACTTTAATAATTTTTGTTCTGTATTGGCAACTGAATCCAGGGTCTCACAAATATTAGGCACATGATCCACAGCTGAGCCACATCCCAGCATGTTTTAATTTTATTTGCAATCTGCCTGCCTCACCCTACTGAGTAGGTGCAATTAGAGGTTTGCAGCACCACACCCACCTTACTTAAATGATTTTAATGCAAGTTGATAATTTCTGTTAAAGTTTTTATTTTATAGATTGAAATATGAAATGAGACATTATTTCATTTTTAATTGACAATAATGTATTCAAAAGTGTAAAATCCTGAAGTACCAAGAGTTAAGCCACAAAAAGAATTTAAAAATCACTTAAAATCTAATACAAGTAAGCAAATTTGAAAGTTTGTTGACTTTTCTGAAAATTCACCAGAGCGTGGAGAAAGATGATTACACTACGATGAGATGTTAAATATCAAGAAGGAGACTTCTGGACCTTAAGCACACTCTGTTCTATTTAGAAAGTCAAAAAACATGTGTTCAATGAGAATTCAAATATATTAACATGTTAAGTGAGAATATCAGTTATTTAGTGCCACAATAATGCTGTATAACTTGATCGTTATATGAGAGACTCCAAGTAACATAAAGCAAATACTGCTTATACATTTGTGGTGCTCATTAGATAAGTATATTGATACTAAATAGATCATTTTTTTTCCATTTGAGGATGGACTGGTTTCCTTCTGATCTCCGCTGGCCTATGGTAGGCTCATTCATATACATAGCATGGTTGATTTACTTATTTGCCTATGAGTTGACTCTATTCCACATATCTCTGATCCTCCATAAGCTTAACCCAGGATTTTCTAATAACAATAGCCAAACAATGGAAGCAAGGAAGTTGTAGTCAACCATCAGGTGTATCAATTCTTCTAATATCACACTGATGGACTGGGAATTTAGCTCAGTGGCACAGTGCCTGCCTGGCAAGCACAAGGTCGTGAGTTCGATTCTTGGTACCGGAGGAAATAATAATAATAATAATAATAATAACATCACACTCATATCCATGATAATATAAAATACATATGTCATTTCAAACAGTGGTTGTACTTTCAGAAATTTTTCTTCCATGAACAAATTTCAAAACTGACTTATGTACATGAGAATTTATTGCACCAATATTTGCAAGAGTTGAAGTAAAGTTCAAATATTATAAATTAGTTAAATCAGTGATGACACATCCATACCTCAGAGTCCTATGTGGATCCTGTGCATATTATATGCTTGTTCAAATAATTGTATTAATGTATTTTAGGAAGAAAGACAATGGATAAAACATATACAAATGTACATATGTAAATATTTGGTTTTCATAAAAGTTTGCATATAGGCATTTTTATATGTATATGTATATTTATAATCTCTTAAAATTGAAACACTGCATAAGTAACGGTGATTGTGTCCAGGTAGGAGAACCAAGTGTTTATTGGAGAGCGGTATTTTATACATTTTGAAATCTGTATACTTATAAACTATTCAAAAAGCAATGTGTTATGTAATAATAAAATAGCTCTATGTAAAGCCTAGTGAAATTAGTGTTACCAGTCCATGACGCATCATTCAAGTACTATGAGATATTTGTAAATTTACCTTATGTAGTTTAATATTAGCCTGCCATAAGACAAAGGACTGACTCCATCAGAGGAGATGCACAGAGTGGGGTGAATTTTTCAATTTATAGTTGCAGTTATTTTAATATTTTCATTTTCATTTAACACAAGTGGATATGAAAAAATGCACTAAGAATGGGAAAACTATAACTTGTTCCAAGTTACCAAGTAGTTATGGACACCTAAGTGTGTGTCCGTACATACAGGAGAGAGAGGGAGAGAGAGAGACAGAGAGATAGACAAGGACAAAGGAAGGAGAGCCCCTAAACTAAGAAGGGTCACAAGCACATTTTCTACTCCTTTTGCTTCCTTGCTTCAGCTATTATTGGGCTTGTCTCTCTTTCCCAGAAATGGCTGCCTTTCGGCATATAATGGAGTGACCGCTGCTGCAGAATTTATTTAGGTGTTGAGCAAGGGGTACATTAGGAACCTTTTGTATTGAAAAGCATGATGTTATTTTCAGACATGTTTATTGCCGCTCAACATTGCCAATGCAAAACAGACTTGAGGATGAGGAAGGCACCAGCAACAGCAAAATGCTTTCAGGATCTGACATTTCTCTTTGTGCTCCAGAATCAAGTCAATAGTCCAAGCAAATAGAAGGAAGGTCTCTATCTCTGGGCCTGTTAGATTGCTCGTTTGTGAAAACCCTTGCAATTCTTTATTTTTTTTTTTTTATTTTAAAGAGAGTAGCAAATGAGAAACAAACAAACAGAGAAACAAACAAACAAAGTAACAGAACAGTAGCAGCATACCGGTATCACAAACATAAACAAATCAAAGCAAGAACATTCAAACTGATACAGGGTCTCAAGACAAAATAATGCAAATCACTAGTGGTTGTTACATTCCATATCACTATCCTCAACTACATTGCTCAGATTACCAGATGGAAGAATGAAAGATTGCTCAAACCATTATAGGAAATAAGAAAATAATTCTTCGATAAAATAGTAGAGATAATACAGAGTTTCACTAGACAAGATGGTAGGAGTTCACCATTGTAATTCCATTACATACTGTTACTTTCAAATCAGTTGCACAGACCACCAGACACAAGCATGCACAATCTATCAGAACATAAGAAATTATAATCATTAACTGTTCATTTCAATACACCACCAGACATCAGCACTACAGTTATCACAGCTATTCTTATATAACCTGAAAGACTAGGTAAAACTCTTGGAATTCTTTTCCCTCCCCTCAATCTACAAAACCCTCTCCAGCGGTACCCACACATACTGTAATTACAGTCTGAACACCGTCTGTTTTCTTACAAGATCAATGTGCTGCACTCCAACTGGAACATGAACATACAATGTCTTCTTTCTAAAACATTCTCAACAAATTTACCTTCCTAGCTTTGCAGATTTCCTTCCTGTGGATGCTGCCCAGACCACTCCAGAGCCCTGTGGTCTTCGCCTCTGACCTGAGACATTGTCTTTTGATAGTGTTACCTTGCATTTTTTTTTTTTTTTTTGGTTTTTCTCCGGTACCGGGAACTGAACTCACGACCTTGTGCTTGCCAGGCAGGCGCTTTTGCCGCTGAGCTAAATCCCCAGCCCCTACCTTGCATTTTTTAAAGCTCAGAAATTTGTGGAGGTTGTTTTAAAATTTTGTTTAGTTCCAATTCTTTTGTTTTTCAAATTAAAAAAAAATTACATTACAGCAGCATAGTGAGGTGAGTGGGTCAAATGAGATTGTTTCTTCTGTCTCTGGTAAACTGTTAGACTCCAGATTTATATTCTCATAGTAAAAACTAGACAAAATATGTGACATCTGACAACAGGCAGCTCAGAATTGTGTTTACTCAGAGAAGAGAAGCAAACGAGGTGAACCCTCCAAAAGCTTTGGCTTTCTGCTTAAAGAAACTTTTATGACTGTAGCCCAGAGAGGAGTCCCCAAGCGAAGCACAGAAATCTTGATAAATTGAGAAATCAGGAGTCCAAAAAAGCAAAAGAAAAAGCTGTGCAAAGTGGTTCAGAACTCTTCAGGGAAATCCTGAACCTTTGACTGAATACTAAGCTATACCAGCATACGGGAAAGCTTCACAAAGGTAAGCAAAGGTGGGTTGCCCTAAGAAAACTGTGCAGCAAATCTGGAAAGAACAGAGCTGAACCACAAGCACCCTTCAGAGTAAGACGACAAGATGTAATCGCCAATAAAATATGCCCACACACAAATTATTTATTTTGTTGTTTCCACCAAATTACAAGATTCACAACAGTAGAAATTCTTATCTATCTATCTATCTGTCTGTCTATAAAATAGCTAGAAGTTAATTTTGAATATATATCTATACTTGATATATATATCAAATAGCTAGAAGTTAATTTTGAAAAATAACTCATGGAAAGGCATTTAGCAAATGAATATGTGTATTTATGTATAACCTACCATTTATCTATATTGACTATTTGTTCTACATAAACTCATATCACACAATATTGATTGTATATTAAATGTACAAACTGAGACACTGCCTTGTAGCTGAAAGGAACATTCAAATGAAGGAAAAGCCTTATTTTTCAAAATGTCTCTTGATAAGTACAAAATGAAAATAAATAATCACAACTCTTGGTTGAGCTAGGAAAATAATAATAGAGCAAGGACAGAGCTTTCCAAAAAAGAAGTGATTGATAGTTCTTGATCAACCTCATGAAGGAATAGCTGGATTTTCCAAACCTGCGAATGCCGTTACCTTTCTGAAATCTATCTGTGAGAAATAGCCTGCCCAGAACAAACCACTATGAAAGGCCATGATGGAAGCAGTGTTGGAGGCCCACTCAACAAAACAGTGCCTCATAAAAAGCTGCAGAGGCTGGGCGTGGTGGCGCACACCTGTACTCCTTGCACTCGAGAGGCTGAGGCAGGAGGATCATTGCAAGTTCAAGACCATCCTGGGCTACAAAGTGAGCTCAGGTCAGCCTGAACTACATAGCAAGACCCTGTCTCAAGAAGACCAAAAAATAAAAAATTTTAAAAATTAAAAAAATTAAAAAATAAAAAGCTGCACAGACACAGCCGTTATGGCGGACTAGAAACAGTGGAATCAGGATGTTTGCAAGATGATCACTGGAAAGTGAAAATATTTGAAAATAGGTGGAATTCCAAAGGCCCAAGTACAAGAAGGCAACTTGGAAGAGTAGTGCACTGGCTAAACGCCAGTATCAGAGGTATTTAGAAAAAGATGCAGGACCACCCTTTGATTCTGGTACTGCTGAACCCCAGGTCAGATGAATGCACCATTGGGAAAATATCTAAACCCTGCTATGGCGAGTGCTTGGGACATTTCTACCCTTAATGATCCTCAACCCAGAACACAGAAGCAATAGAAACATGACAAAACAAGGCAACAAGATGCCTCCAAAAGTTCTGAACTCCCCAAAAGCTCTGAGGTCCTACAGGCACTAAAAACAGAAGTCACAGGCAAAGAACACAAATACTAAATGGTTCAAATGTAAAAAATAAAAAACAAGCCAGATACAAGTAAGTCTATAATATATTCAGGGAGCTCACAGAGGATGTAAATAAACAGATAAAGGATTTAACTAATAAAATGTCCAACAAGTTTAACAAAGACACAAATGACAAGCTGATTGAATTAAATCAGATGATACAAAATATGGATGACCATTTTAGTAAGGAATGAAAAAATATGAAAAGAAATCACACGGAAATCCAGAATATAAAAATACATTTTTTAAAAAACACCCTAGAGTATAAAAAACAGGAATGACCAGGGTAAGGATAAAGTTTCAGAAAAAGGTTGATATAGTACACATAAATTCAATGACACCCTCAAAGAATAAGACAATATGGTAAGTGGATTTAACAGCTGCTAGATGACTCAAAAAAACTAACCTCAGGGCCATGGATATAGCTAAGCATCACAGAGCCTGCCTGGCAAGCATAAGGTCTTGAGTATGATTCCCAGTATAAAAAAAGAAAGAAAGGGAAAAAATATATATATATATATATACACACATACACACAAGATAGTTAAGATAATTATACCACTAATTTCTATTGGTTTACTGAAAGAAACAGTTAATGATTATTTTTAGACCAATTTTGCATTCTTATATCTGGTAATCTGAACAACTACCTTGAGGATAGCAATATGCAACATAACACCCATTGTTGATTTCCTGTCATCTTGTTTTGAAATTCTCTATCATTTTTAATGTTTTTCAATTATTTATTCTTTAAAACAAAAAATTAACCTAATAATTAAAGGAGTTCAAGAAAGATTAGAAGATAACACAAAAGGTGTAAGAATTTATTCACCAAACTCATAGCAGAAAATTTTCCAAAACTAGGGAAAAAAAATTCAACTTCCAAGTAAATAAGGAAGATAGAAACTTAGATAACCATGTCCAGAGAAATATTCTTCCATAACATGTCATAGTCAAAATTCCAGAAATTCAGCACAAAGAGAGAATACTAAAAGCAGCTACACAAAAACATCAGGTAACCTATAAATTTATGCCCATCAGACTAACAGTACATTTCTCAAAACAATCATTGAAGACCAGGAGTACTTCTTTAAAGAAAAGATTTTGAAGCCTAAAGGAGAAAATCTTCCAAACCAGTTTAATATGTCCTCCAAAACGATGACCTTTCAAAATCAATGTAAGTCCGGGTGTGGTGGTGCACACCTATAACCCCAGCCCTCAGGAGGTTGAGACAGGAGGATTGCTGTGAGATCGAGGCCAGCCAGGGCTACAAAGTGAGTTCAAGGCCACCCCGAACTGCATAGCGAGAACCTGTCTCAAAAAGACAAAAACAAATCAATTTAAGATACTTCCCAAGACAAAGAGCACCTAAAGAAATTAATGAACAATGCACTAGATTTTCAGAAACTACTCAAAGTAAGAGTAATATCACCAAAGGGCCAAACAGGAAACAGTACATCTAATGGGGAGAGCAGCAAAACAAAAGTGAAAAGAATGAGTTAGCAATGGGCAAATAATGGAATGACAGCATTTAGTAAAAGCTTTCAGTAGTAACTCTCAATGTAAGTGATTTTAACATCCCAGTCAAGACCACAGACTGGTAGATTGGGTCATAAAACAAAACCCTATTGCATTCTGCCCACAGGAGTCATAACTCAACCATAAATTTAAAAATAGACTAAAGGTGAAAGAATAGAGAAAGATACTCCACACACAAGGAGCCCAAAAGCAAGCAAGAGTAGCAATTCTATTGTCAAAGTGAGCTTCATGACAACACTGATCTGAAGAAACAAAGAAAGTCATAATATACTAATGAAAGGGACAAGTCAACAGAAAGATAAATATATATGCATTGAATGCCATCACACTCAATTTCATAAAATAAATGTTACTCAACATAAAGATCAGATAAATATCAATACTATTATAATGGGTGGTTTTAATACCCCGCTATCACAAATAGATAAGTCAACCAGATAAAAAGATCATCAAAGAAATGTGATAGTTGAACCACAGCATCACATAAATGGACTTAGCAGAATCTAGAGAGTATTTCACCCAACAGCAGAATGCACATTTTTTTTCAGTAGCACACGAAACTTTCTCAGAAAAAGACGTAAATAAATACAAAAAGAATTTAAATAATCTCCTGCTTAGGATTAGGGTCTTAGATCATAATGGAATAAAACTAGAAACCAACAGCAAAAGGAAAGACAGAAACTGTGACAAATACATGGAGATTTTTATAATAACGAATAACGAATGGGCCACATAGGAAATCCTTTTTAAATTTTTTTATTTTTTTTAATTTTATTTGGTACTAGGAATCAAACTTAGGGCCTCACGCTTGCCAGGCAGGCCCTGTGTCACTGAGCTACATCCCTAGCCCAAGAAATCTTAAATAATGAGTGGGTCACATAGGAAATCAAGGAATAATGTTAAAAGTTCCTAAAATCAAGAGAAAATGGCAGCAAAACTTACCAAAATCTACAGGACACAATGAAAACATTTCTAAGAGGCAATTCATAGCTGCAAATGCTCACATTAGAAAAATAGAGTGTTACCCGCCTAAATAATCTAATGGTGGGAGACCAAAAAAAATACAAAGGATCAATAAATCAAAGAGTGGGGCTGGGGATTTAGCTCAGCGGCAAAGCACCTGCCTGGCAAGTGCAAGGTCATGAGTTCAGTTCCCGGTACCGGAGAAAAACCAAAAAATTAAAAATTAAAAAAAAATAAATAAATCAAAGAGTTATTTCTTTAAAAGGGTAAACAAGATTGATAAACTCTTAGACAAACTTACCAAAAGAAGAAAAGAAAAAATATTAATGCAGTAGAAATAAAAAAGGCAAAATTACAAAGCCAAAATCCAGACAACTATAAAAAACTGCTTCAAAACTTTATATTCCAATAAATTGCAAAATCTAGAAGGCATGAGCGGATACCTAGAGACACGAATTACTGAAACTAAACCAAGCACATAAAAATCTTAAACAGACCAATAATAGGCAATAAATAGAGGTAGTAATAAAAACCCTACCAACTAAGAAAAGTTCAGGCCCCAATCGATTCATTCTAAATTTCACCAGAACTTCAGGAAAGGACTAATAGCAATACTCCTCAAGGTTTTCCAGAAAATTGAAATGGAAGGAACATTGTTGAACTCACTCCTTGAAACTAGCATTAACCTAATACTCAAATAGGACAAAGATTCAATAAGAAAAGAAAGCTATTTTTTTTGTGCCAATTTACTTAATGAATATAGGAGAAAAATCCTCAACAAGATAACTGCAAACAGAATGTAGCCATAAATCATTTAAAAGTTCATACATTAAGGGCTGGGGATTTAGCTCAGCGGCAAAAGCGCCTGCCTGGCAAGCGCAAGGTTGTGAGTTCGGTTCCCCGTACCGGAGAAAAACCAAAAAAAAAAAACAAAAAAAAACAAAAAAGTTCATGCGTTATAACCAGGGATGCACGAATGACTCAACATGTGTAAATCAATGAGTGTAATACACCCCATAACTAGAAATCACATGATAGTCTCAGTAGATGCAGAAAATGTCATTGACAAACTCTGACATCCATTCATGACAAACCCCCGAAAAAAATAGGTATAGAAAAATTTTGCTTTTAACTGATTAAAAACCACTTATGACAAACCCACTGCCTAGATCATACTAAAGGGGACATAACTAAAAACATTCCCTCTAAACTCGGTAACAAGAAAAAGAATATACACTCTCACCAGTGCTGTCCAATATAGTACTCAAAATTTTAGCCACAATAATCAGGTAAGAGAGAGAAATAACAATGATTTGAATCAGAAATGTTGAAGTCAAATTATCCTTCTGCAGATGACATGATCCTTTACACAGAAGACCCAAAAAAATTCTGCCAGAAGATTCTTAGAACTAGTAAACAAATCCAGTAAAGTGGCAGGATACAAAATCAACACGTATAAATCAATACTGTTGTTGTATTCTAAAAATGAGCCCAGCAAGAAATAAATCAGAAAACACTCATGCTCACAACAGCTTCCAAAAAAGTTAGGAATTAATCTAAGAAAGTGACAGACCTCTACAATGACAACTACAGTGCTCTGGGAAAAAATTGATGAGAGCAGTTACAAAATAGAGAGACATCCCTGGTTTTGTTTAGGTAAAATGAATATTGTCAAAATGGCCATATTAACAAAAAATGGCATATAGATTTGGTACAATACCAACTGCATAAAACTAGGAAAAAATCTGAGATTTATATGAAACCAGAAAAATCCCAGAATAGCCAAATCAATCCAGATCAATAAAAGCAAAGCTAGACACATTATAATCCTGGATTTCAAGCTATACTGCAAATCTTCAGTAATAAAAACAGGATGATGTTGGTATAAAAATAGACATATTGGCCAGTGGAATAGAAGAGAGGATGCACAAATAATTCTCTATTTTTTACAACGGGACCAATATATATGCTGGAGAAAAGATAGCATCTTTAATACATGGTGCTAGGAGAACTGGCTGTCCACATTCAGAAGAATGTCTCGATCTATATGTCTCACCTGGCACTAAAATAAAGTTGAAGTGGATAAAAGACTTCTGTATAAAAATGGAAAGAATCTGCTGGAAGAAACATTTAGTAAAAGTCTTGAAGACATAGGGGTAAGCAAGGATTTCTTAAACAAAACCTTAGCTGCACAAGATATACCAAGAATCAACAAATCAGATTGTATCAAATTTAAAACTTCTGTACAGCCAACAAAACAACCACCAGCGTGAAAAGACAACCTACGGAATGGGAGGAAAACATTTGCCATCTATTTCTTGGAGAGAATACTCATATCTAGAATATATAAAAGACTCAAAATATTAGACTTCAAAAATATAAAAGACTGAATCAAAAAATGGGCAAATAAAATGAGTAGACACCCCTCGAAAGAAATTCAAATGGCCAAGAAGTACATGAAAACATGTTCAGCATCTTTCTATATTCTCCTAATCAGGTATTATAAATGTGGAGCTCTTGCAAATATTCTTGAGATACACTGTCATGGTAAGTTTTTCTGTGGGCTAATAATTCTAATAAATGCCATCCTTAAGGTTGATGCCCTCTAGGATATTATACTTGTCCATCCTCACCTCTCATGCCTCTGATCAGCAAGAGCTCAGATTCTATTTATTCTCCCAGCTGACCTGACTTCAAAATCTCACATCCCAACTTCTAGCTACCTTATTTGCCTATATTCCTCCAAATTTGTAATTTCAAACATACTAACTCCCTCTCTGTGCACCCCACAGCATTTGTACAAATAATTCCTTCCCCTTCTGCTTTCCACAGTTTTGTGAATGTCACCAAAATATTACTGCTCATCCATACCAAAACCGTGAGAATAGATTTAGTTACCTTCTGTCCCATAGGTCCCACACCTATTTTTTCTTTTTTATTATCTCTGTAATTCAAACCCTGTTCCATGCTCCTGAAACCCTTCAGGACTTTATTATCTCTGCTTTACAGAACTTCAGCAGATTCCAAAAAGCCCTTCTGGTCTCTGTCTTCCCGTTTTTATTCCATCCATTTCTTTGGGGTACAATGGGACATGTCTCACTGCAGGTCTAACCACATACGATCCTAGCAAAATCTCTCAATGGCAGTTTATTCTGGTTTAAATAGAACACAGATCACTAGACTATATTCCTGCATTTTTAGCATTCAAAGTTAAAATAAGCTGCATTTGAACATCAGAGACTTCATATAAACATCCAGATTTCTGGGTTCTCTTTGAAAACTTGGGCCATCTATTAGGATGGGGCTCTACATCCCCAACTTTGTGACAAGCAGCTAGGTTATCTAGAAGGCACTATAGGACATAATGCCCTCTCCAGCTCCCAATAATTCATGTGATTCCCAAGCTTACACTTACCAAGCCTTCTTCTCATAGCTGTTGATATTTGGTAGCACTGGGTCACTGAGTTTACAACTTCTGACCAGCCCACACCTGAGGCCTGACCTAAGAAATTCTTTTAAAATTGTTACTCTGAATGAAATCATCATATATTTCCTCATGCATAAGGGAAGGGCAAAGCCCAGGTGGTTCCCAAGTGTGCTAACTACAAGGGGTGGGGAAAGTAAATACCCTGACCTCAAATTTCTTTCTCCCTCCAATCTTACTAAGATGGACAGAACCCAATCAGAAACCTGAGAGTGGGCAGAAGCAGTTAAAATCTAAAAGATCCCGGAAGCAGCCTTGATAAGTAAATTATCAAAACCATGATTGTGTCCACTGGTGGAAGCATTGTTCTCTAAAACCTAAATTCTATATAGCTCGAGGTCATAGGGAAAGGAAGCAAAACTTCTATCAGTTAGTTACTGGGTATACTGGAAAGAGAGACTAATTCATTTTCACCCCCAAGAATTTTCCCAGATATTGTATTCTAACTATGGAGGAAGAAATGAGTATTAACTGCTTGATGAAGGGATATTAGCTGCATTTGCAGATACATTAATGGTAAAATGGAACCAAACGTCACAGGATATTTTTCCCTATTTTTCCTGAAACTCATGTTCAGCAAGCCGTATACTGTTCTTTCAGACAACCGTTCTGGTCTTCACACACATTAATGCCAAAGTTAATTCCATTGGCGTGAATCCAAGCTCTCATTTCCTTTGTTGTAAAATGAGTCCCCTGGTTAATAGTGCTGTTTTGGGAGTTCCCTGGATACAGCAAACTGTGATCCATGAATCAAGATGCTAGCCGAAGCCCTCAATGCACAGAAGGCAAATCTCTTTCTGAATATACTGGTCCCTGTATGAAGTACTGCCTTTTCCATAATGAGCAGGTTTCCTTATTAAGTGATGAAAGGACTCATTTACGTCCTCTGTAAAGTCAATTTCAACACTCAACTGAGTATCTAGAAGCCAGATCAGCCTTGGTGAAAGTAAGTTCATGTTGTTGAGCCCATCCATAATGTCCATTCTTGATATCATGGCCACTTTATAGTGGACCCACAGAATAGGCATGGAGTCCCTAGGGTGGAAAGGTGATTGATGTAATGATGGCTCAAATTATAGAATTAATTTTTAGTAGCATCCTTCAGGATTCATCTAGAGTAAGTAAGCAAGCATCTAGTAAGTAAGTAAGCATCTAAATGGATCACAAATATTTTGCACTCTATGCCCTTTCTTAGCTGTATACTTATACTTAAGTATGAGCTATATACTTATTCCCTTGGTCACCAAAAGTGTTCATTTCAAATCAATGACCAAATCCCTTGATCTATTAGCCACAGTTCCTGAGTCAAGTACATCCCTGCCTGAAGCCGTCCTTCCTTCCAGAATAAGTGTTCACCCACATGGACCTCCGACAGTTGTGCCTATCCTGAGGATTTCCTTTCATCACTGCTTTTCAGTGCCAAATCTTGGTGGGTCCGTGTTTTTAGTGATTACCACATTCCAGCTCATGCCAATTCTAATATTATAAGGTAGAAGGGAGAGTCCTGTTTTCCTGACTTTTAGATCCCTAATTTGTCCAAACTCTAAAATTCCTGCAAGATTTATAAGAAATGATGGTCACACACAACACTACCTCTACACATAAACCCACACCAGCCTCAGCCCTGATCCAGAAACTCGTGTTTCAGAAATATTTCCTATCAAGGTTGTAGCATCTTGAGCCAACTAGGAATTAATATCCCTAGAGAGGGGTAGCAAAAACATTCTTTTATCTGTGCAGATTTGAAATGAAATTAAATGTTTTAGAGCTATACTACTTTTCTCTCCCCCATGTCTATTATCAGTGAAGTTACTCGTGTTGGAAAGGATAAAGCTGAAGGCAGAGAAAACAAACAGCACTCGTTCATGGAAGCAATTTCATCTGTAATTCATTAACCCAGCTATCTTCAACCTCATAGGAAAAAAAAGTCCCGTGTATTAGCTTTTAACCCCAAGTTTCCTGTTTTCATATTTGTCTTTCAGTAAAACACACACACACACACACACACACACACACACACACACAGGGAGGGAGAGGGAGAGGAAGAGGACAGAGAGAGGGAGAGGAGATGTTCTGTTACTGACGGCATCTTGTGTGGAGTTGCCAGTTTACACGAAGGCACAGATTATTTAATAAACAATTTCATACTTATCATTTTTAGCACTCCTACTGTCCTACTCCTTGCTGAAGAAAGGAGAAAAACATACATTACTAAGCCATCTTGCTCTTTTTCATTCTCTCACCTAAAGCAAGAGAAGCAAAGACTGACATAGTAATGGATAATGAAGAAAAATGCCTCCGAAAGCCTGGGCTACCACCAGTATTGAGATAACTGGATGGGATGCAAGATAATATCAACAGGTACTACAACCATGCTAATAATGATATTTTTATAAAGATAATAAGAAAATTATTTCTTGTTTTATTTTCCTTCAATCCTTTCATTCCCACCGGGAAAATATCTCATTTTGAAGCTAATCTTTAACATCCAATGATTTAACACAGAGAAAGCAGATCACATGCTCAGAAAATTTGGTGGGCAAGACTATCTCATGAGAAGACACTAATGTTACGGTGTTATTGTGGTATTTTTATGTCAATTTATATTGATTGATTAGTACTGATAACGATTCTTCTATTTCCCATTTCCACATGATGAAGTGATTATATTACTGTCACATTTATGTTATGTAAATATATGCACATATTTTAGGCATGTACATGTATATATAGGCATGCTCTGTTTATATTTACACACCCACGTATTTAAGTAATGGGTTGGTAACATTGGCTGTTACACTGCCACAATTCTATTTTAAAGAACTGAATGTGAATGCAGATCTCTGCTTTTATTTTTCTACAATTGTATGTAATCCTGAAATTTCCTTCTTCAGTATCAATCATTTCCTTCAATTAAAAGTGGGATGAAATACTTCATGAACATCGTGTCTTTTACTATTTCTATTAATTCACTCTCCCATCATCTTATATTTGAATTTAGGCTTCATAATGTACTTGCTTGAGCTAAATATGTCTGGAGATTTTGTTCTTCAGAAAAAATGGAGGTAATTGAGATTTTGTGTATAGGAGTAGAACCTTCATTAAGCTCCATTAGTCTTATTCAGCTGGGATTCATGACTAAACATTGTATTTTCCTATAATTATTTCTATTTCTCCCTTATACAGTCATATGCAAATTGTATTTTTAAATATATAAAACTGATGATTAAGAAAAGTCAAGGTGAAAAGCTTAAATCATTTCAAAGAATTTATTTTGCATTTCTCATTGTCAAGCATTTGTTTTATAGCATGAAATACTGTAATACAAGGGCACAGTTTTAAGGATCATAATCACTTTACCAAAGCTTTGTTTTTGACTCTCCAATACTTCTCTCTGAAAATACTGGTACTTCGGCCCCTGAAAATATTTGCAGTAGATCATTAAAGCTTTAAAGTATCCCAGATATTTACAAAGGCACAGTGTCTTCTTTTCTTTTCTTGGGTTCTTTTCCTTTCTTGACTGGAACTAAAATTGTTCAGGATTTCAAGCACTAGTCACTGTGTAAGTAGACATCTTCTACAATTGCTTTTGAATTATTGAGAGTAGTGTGAGTGTTTACTCCTTCTCATTCTTTAAAAGAGACAGTTTTGTCACATGTGCATAAACCCAGAGGGATTGTGAACACTCTGACCACCAGATTAGTAATCAAACAGATGCACACTTGGCAAACACTGAATCTTTTTAAGAAAAAAAGTTGGTTCAGTTTTTTCTCATGCTCAAAGGTTTTGTTCTTTGGAACAAAACACATTTTTGCAAAGCCCTCTTGAAACATAATAAATGTGTTTTCATATTGAATCTGTGTTTTGAGTCTTACAGCTGCGATACCCTGGAACCAGGAATCACTTGTTGATCATCATGTAGATATTTTTTAAACAAACTTTCAACAACAACACAAGAATTTGTTGATTGTGTGTATTTTTCCCATATTTTTTTCTACATTGAGTTTTTCATTTAAAATACAATTGACATATAGTAAAATCATATCATCAGACAGGTCTTCATTTGTGAAATATAACTCAGTTTAACTTTTTTGGGGGTACTAGGAATTGAACTCGGGACCTCACATTTGCCAAATAGGTGCTTGTGCTGCTGAGCTATATCCCCAGCTCCTCAGTTTCATTTTTAACATTATATTGAAGTGCAACTTTTCATGAGAGTATCTAGTAAAGAATACATTTCATGAAGTGACTCTTTAAATAATAACATGTGAATTTTGCAAACTCAATCTTTCCATATGTATCTTTCATGACCTACTCTTGGTTTTCAGAAAGCTTTATAGCTAAAGATTAACAGATATTCTAATGAACAAGACAATATTACCTTTGTAGTACTTGAAGAAACTCCTAAGAAAGCATTTTTTTACATAAAGAGGAAATTTCATAATAAAGACAGAATCACATATACATTAAAATTCTGAGTACAATCAAAATCTATCACTTCCTTCCCAAGAAGATACTTGCCATCAAGATAAAGATGTAGATAAATTAAATATAAGGGACTAAGATGACTCTTAAGACTGTGACATCCAATATTTTAAGCTGTCTGTAGCTGGAAAGGCAAGTTTTCTAGAAATGCAATAAAATCAATCTGGCATTCAGATCTCTTCCAAGAAACTTTTAAGACTTGCAATTAACATCAAATTGCAAATTGAATTATTGGTTAAAATGATGGGAAAATCCAAAGGATTGGAATTGACTCAATTTATGTTATTATTGGGTTTTACAATGCTATTTTTTTATGACTATGAGAAAATAATTTTTCAGAACTATGGACGATAACATTTTATTTTACATTATTTATTTGTTGTTGAAAAGAAGATTAATTCTGAAAGATTATAAAGACCATTATAAAGAAGAGGCAATGCCAACACAAGTTATTGTTCCAGGTATTAAAACTACATTTGGAGAAGGAAATTTTTATTTATTTTGTCCTAGGAGAGAAAAACTTGGAAAGAAAGAAGGACAAGCAAGTCTTAGGGATCATGATAATCTTAGGAAAATGCCATTTAATGTGGAGTTCACTTAGAATGTGTGTGACAAGCTGCTCTGTAATTGCTACCTGCCTTCTTGTTTTCATTAAAATCAAATTACACCTTTTCCTTTTCTTTTCTCTCCTAAATGTGCTGCTCCATCATATGCTATTTAATATCCTAATAGTTCCTACTCAGGCTACATGCTTCTGGTCCAAAATTGTGAGCTGAGTTCATATTTACCTCTTTTTCACCCTAAATTTGATTAAAGTTCTAAAAATAAACAGTAGTAACACCACTAACATAATAATAGCTAATTTCTACTGTACACTTGTTACATGTCAGCCAATCTTCTCTGTATGTTAGTTACTACTCAACAATTCCCACTTTACAGATGAAGAAGTGACAGCACAAAAAAAGTGAAGAAACTTGAGTCAAATCATAAAACCCATAAGTGGGACAGGCAGGATTTAATTCCAGGGCCTATGAAGTGAATCCTGTGCAACATGCCCAGGACAGATATGAAAAAGAAGAAATCACTGAAAGTGATGAAAATGACAAATAGTCTAGTAAGTTGATCAAAACTCCAAAAGACTGTCTGGAAGACAGAAAACAGACTGATGACAGTAACACAGTCACTAAGAGCAGGGATAGGCCCTGGAATAATGATCTTCAGGATATTTAATAAGAAATTTCTACAATATATTTGAACTAGCTATTCTCCTTCTCCTAAACACACAACACACCTGCATCATTTGTGTTTACCCGAAGCAGGATACTGGATCAGTCAGAGCTCATCCAGGAGATAGGAACAGGGAACTTAATGAGGGAACTGATTACACAGGGATGGTAGTGCTGAAAAGCTGCACATGGCAGAGGGCAAAAGCAAGGAGCAGGATGGAGGTGGTGTCCCGAAGACAAAGGCCAGGTCACTTAGTCTGTCCAGGGAAAGTAGATGGTATTACTGGAGATACTGCCTGACACATGTTCAGAGGGAAGAGAAAGATCTTTCCAACATGCTCCCCATATTCTGATCTACTTTTCCGTGTCCCATTGACCAAATCTGGTCAGTCATCCTGGAGGCTCCACAAATGGCCTGTTGGAGTCAGCCTTCCTGTGACACAGAGCAGATCAAGGGCAAGGAATGATTCTGAGCACATGGGCTTGGGACCAGCGCAGATATTTCTAAATAAAGCAAAAGGTCTTTTTGGCAAGCAGTCCAAGCCTGGGTGTTAGGGCCAGAGATAAACAGAACAAAGGTCTGACATGCTCTGGATTCTTAATATCCACCATGGAGGCTGAGCTCACCTGTTTCTCTCTCTGTCTCTCTCTCTCTGTCCCTCTCTGTCTCTCTCTGTCTCTCTCTGTCTCTGTCTCTCTCTGTCTCTGTCTCTGTCTCTCTCTCTCTCTTTCTCTCTCTCTCTCTCTCTCTCTCTCTCTCTCTCTCTCTCTC
>NW_004955474.1:8775148-8862800 GCF_000276665.1 Chinchilla lanigera | reverse complement strand
CACACACACACACACACACACACACACACACACACACACACTCAAAAAGGAAGTTTTTAATTAGCCTTCTCCAATCCAGGGAGGGAACTTTTGTGTTCATTGGCCTATGCCCCTGTAGAGGGACCCTGGCGTTAGTTGTACAGAATCATTAAACTTGTTCTTCCTTCATAAATAAGGAAGGACAACCTAGAGTGAGAAAACATCTGGTGGAGATGCAATATGCAAAAGAGAAAGACCAGGAGAGATACACAGAGCCCTAATCTTGAAGAAAACAATGATGCCACAGAAGAGAAGCTTTAAGGAATTCTAAATTAATTTCAGAGAAAATTGACAAACCCACATCCTTAAAACTAGAATAGATTTCTACCAAAAAGAAAAAATAGCCAAGAGGAAAAAAATGTTCTTGGAAAGCAGCTCTTAAGTTATTACCAAATAAAAATTTCAAACAGGGTGATTCACAGAATGAACACAGCCAAAAAGTAAACTGGTTACATGGAAGATAAGGTTGAATAAATCTCTTATAATAAAAACAAAAATATATAAATAGAAAGCATGAAAGATCTTCAAGCACCACAACCCTCCCATCTGTCTATACTTGATCACTTCCCTCCTCCCACCTGGGAGCTGAATCCACCCAGAAATTAGGCCTGCAGTCATGGCACCTCTACAGTGTGAATGCCCGGGCAAAGGAATGGGAGAGGTGACTGCCCTGTCTGCTGCCTGGAAAAGATTTGTTCGGGTGGCTGTCAGGCAAGATACCCTGTCGGGACCCAGCATGTAGGTGCTGGGTAGCTGTCATGAACTCCAGAGCTACAAGAATGCACAGCAAAAGGACATTTCCAGGGTGGAATCCAAATCAAAAAAGAAAAAAAAGAAAGACCATCTTTGAAATCTCTGAGGATTGATACTGGATCAGGAAAAAAAATCTAAATTTAAGCCACTTTAGGGAAAAGTATCTTACTCTGACTTACTTCTGTCACCTTATCTAAAAAACTGAAAAGAGCATAAAAGATCTGGGCAAGCAGGGGCTGGGGATTTAGCTCAGCGGCAAAGCACCTGCCTGGCAAGCGCAAGGCCATGAGTTTGGTTCCCGGTACCGGAGTAAAACCAAAAAAAAAAAAAAAGACCTGGGAAAGCAAATTTTTAAAAAATTCTCAGCAAAGATTTTATTTCAAGTAAAAAGGACACAAAATTTGTACAAACACTGGGTTGAATTTGTTCAATACCAAATCCAGAATCTGTAAATACTACAGAAAGCATTTCACCTCTTTTAGTCACGATGAAAGTTCATTTAAGTTTCCAGAGACAATGTTTTCAAAGGTGTAGTTAAGCAGAAGAAAATTATTAGTTGAATAAACTACCAAGAATTATGATTTTATTTTTTCAAATAGTATTTTATCAAGCACCTTAACATGAGTAACAGTTCTCCATATTGATGGAATTAATAATAAACTAAACAAAGCAAAAAAGAACTATATTCCTTCAAGAAATCAAGTACTTCTGTAAGAGACATAAGGAAAAGTGCTGGAATTAGAACACAAAAAACAAGAATGAGAAGACTCAAAAAGTCTTTCATAAAAGTAGAAGAGATGGGCCAAGTATATAGCTCAGTGGTACAAGCGCCTGCCTGGCAAATGCAAGATCCTGAGGTTGATTCTCAGTATCAAAAAAAAAAAAAAAAAAAAAGTAGAAGAGATAAGCTAACTTTATAGCCCATGTTATCTTCAGCTGACCAATATGCCTTTAATTAACTATTCTGTTCAGAAACCCTCAGGATAAGTAGAGAAGCCCACTAACATCCAAACTCAGGTGAAACTATGAATTCCAAGAGATGGCAATAAATATCGGTGGAACAATTAAACTCCAGTTAAAGAGAAAAAACAGAGAGGGTGATTGCTCCTTACACCAGGTAGGCGGGCAGCACAAACTGCAGAGTAAGCAGTTTCAAGTCATTGGCAATATTGTGTATCATTTAATGTCTGATTTTGTGGCATATGAGATACACCTAAAAAGAAAAGAATAAAGTAGTGTTGGGCCTTTTCTCCTACTTCTTCAAATATCCCAGAGACCGAATCAAAAGAAAGACTAGACCTGTGACATATTTCTCAGAAAGACTTATGAGAAAATGATCTACTCAGAATTTCATGTATGAAGAAACCCAGGAACCTGAACAAACGCTTGTGTTTATTTCAGAACCTATCTCTTATGCTTCAAATGACTTGAGAGGATTTGAGAAAAGGATTAATCAAGGCTCCAAGTTAACTGCAACTGAAAGGATGTAAAACAGAATTTTACACAACTACTTCCATATACAACAAAAGTAATGCATTGTTGACATTTTAAATATAAATGAATTGCAAATGACAATGATTTAGAAGAACTAAGATTACTCTCCAAGAAGGATATAAACATCTATACGAATTTTTTATTTTAGTATGTATAATAGGGCATCAGATACTGCAGAGTTTTTTGCAAATGATCTAAAGGAAAAGGACTTTCATTCAAAATGTGGCCATGATTCTCGTCTAGTACCAATAAACAGTTCAAAACAGCACCTAAAATAAAGGCAGAAACTCCATTCTGTTAGTCCTTCTGAGCAATTCAAAGGAGTATGCCTAAAGAATATGGATAATTTACCTTCTGGTAAAATTCATCAAAAAGTAATGATATTATTAGGATGAAATAAAAAAGAAAATCTGGAGCCAAATGCTAAATCAGATTTTTCAAAAAGAACTGAATTTCTTTTTAGATAAGAAGAAAACAGAATTTTTGGTAAAGCAGTACAATCGTTACTGGACTACTTAAGACAAGTGAAATAAGAAGTTTTGGGTTTCACAAGCTACACTGAAAACAGTGGTATAAACAGTTTTTTAAAGATTTGGGAAGGGGCTGGGGATTTAGCTCAGTGGCACAGCACCTGCCTGGCAAGCGCAAGGTCGTGAGTTCGGCTCCCAGTACGAAAAAAAAACAAACCAAAAAACAAAGACATTTGGGAAGAGAACAATTCACATAACCAGAATTTTTCTTTTCAACGTCTAAACCTACTGTAGCATTTAAACTTTTATATTTCTCAGTGGTAAATGAGATCATATCAGTGCATTTTATATAAGCTGTATAACTTTAGGGATTTTTACTAATTTTCTTTACAAAACCATACATAAATATTAATAAAGATGATGCCTGAAATTTTTAAAGAATTGAATAACTATTATAAAAGACCCTAAAATTAATTATTTATTTTACATACTAAAATATTTATAAAAGAAAGTGTAAGCTCCAGATGGACAGAATAGTGTCCAAGGAGATAAAAAAAGAAGAACAATAGAAGTAATGCTGGTAAAAAAAACTTTCCAAGTTCAAAAAAGGTATGAGTCCTTACATAGAAAGAGTTCATAAAGCCATAAGCAGAAAAAAGAAATAAGAAATGGTATTCCTGAAGACATACAAATTAATGAAGGTAGCACAACCATAACAGTATAGATGGGCTAAGGATAATAATTCTCAGGATACTTAATTTAATTAATTTACACTGCACACCTAGACTAGTTCACCGTTCTAGATGTAGAGATATTTACTGAAGTCAATGGATGAGAAAAGAATTCTGGAGACTTCCAGAATTTAGCACTGGACGACAAGAGAGAAATGGGAATCAGATTAACAGACTTGTGATCAACAGTACTGGGTGCCTGAACTAAACAGAAAAATGTCTCCAAAGACTATGAGGAAAATTATAGATATATTTAGATTTAATATGTATTATAGATAACCTACATGTAGATGTGGGTACATAGATAGACTATGTATAGATAGAGGTAGAGACAGATCACTTATAGATAGCGGTATGAATACCAACAACTTAAAAATAGAGGAAAGTTATGAATTACAGGGAGAATTTTCTTGCAAGTAAGGAATAGTAACTTGTTTGTGCTTACTCCCCTCTGCCTCTCGCACATTCCCTGGCACAGTTACCTGCTCAATCAATATTATTAAATGTAATTAAGTAACATCGGGTGGAATACAGAATGGGCTGGATAAATCCATGAAGTCTTAAGAGGCTGCTATGTACATACATCACACTGATACGAACTTCTAGAACTCAGTCACTGCTATCATTTTGAGGAGCTTTTGCTCTCTTAGAATTATTTCTTTTCACCTTCACAAGTGATTAATAATTAAGCAGTTGGATGTACTAGATGAAAGTAAGCATAGACCTGGCTTGTGCCTCCAAGGAGACCTGGCTTTCACATCATTGGATAGTAATCTACATCATGTGTTGGCAGTCTTTAACCAGTCATAATCTCTCTTTGATAGTATAGAGGTCAAGGGAACTGAGAGAATGCTTCTTTCTCAAGCTAAAGCTGAGTCTTTATGCTGATTGGCCATTTAAAGCCTCATGACTCCGTCCAAAATTACTTTCCATCAACTCAAGTAATTCTTTTCATGCTCCAAGAACCTAACTGGAACATATTTTAAAACATTTAATAATATATTAAGCATACATTCATTATATAAATGCAGTATAGAAACAAACATAAAAATTCCCTATAATTTAATTATCTGGAAAAATCACTTTTCACTCTTTTGAGTGCCTTCCTGTGTTTTTTTTTTTCTTAACAATATAAGATAATATTTATTTTTACTTGATGATGACGTTCGTGTTCTTCTTCTATGTCAGCAAACATGCTTTTACATCATCAACTCTTAATATTGCATAGTTCCATTAAATAAATAAATAAAAATTAATGTAATGAAAAGCAATGAATGAAGAAATCTTACTATTATAATCATCTAAAGGAAGGACTTACAGATTCTAAATGCATCTGTCTAGCATATACATCAGTAAGAAACTATTTGAGGAAGGAGTGAAAATATTTGGCATTAACCAAATCACGATGTTAAAAAGTTCTGCAGTAGAGTGAGAATGAGCTAATGAAAAGCATGAGATATGCGTTGCACATGGGTGAGTTTCGGACATGTTGCACTAAAAATCAGGAGACAGACTTTGTTCAGACATTTAAATTTTCTGTAGCGGTAATGGCTGTGGAATTGTTTGGCTATTCTGTTATCCAGATTCCCTTCTGGAACAGTGTCAGAGAACTGTAAAATGATTTGGTTTTAGCCAGGAATATCCTAAAATTTATAAGTAGTATTTCTAATTAGAAATGCCTCTTTCCAAGAAGTTAAAATTTTTATCATGGTTTTAAAAGATCTATGATAAATCCCTTCATTGTATTAGAAATCAAGAGTCCTACTTACTTCTCTTCTGCTGCTTCAGTGTCCTTGAATGGCCTTGAAGAAGTTAATCAATTGGTATGTGTCCTCCAGTTAATCACTTAATGCTGTCCCAAGCCTACTGAAGTCTCTCAATAAATATTTATAAGACAAATATATCTATCTATAAAAGTGAATTGCACATTAGTAGTCAATTCAACAATTTACCCCATAAATTTTTGTAACATGTTTTACCTCTTAAGGGACTTTCACTTATATTCTTTGGTGGAATATAAGAAAGATAAACTCGAGTCTTTTATAGGTAAATGGTCACTACTAGAGACCATACTCATAAGTGAAATAAATCAGACCTGCATGTGCAAGCACTGCATTGTCTCACTAGTGTAAAACCTGAAAACCTTAGTTAATTTAAACTAGGAGGTGTGGTAGACATTGTGAAATGATAGCAAAACACTCAAGGGTAAAGCACAACTGGGATGTGGGAAAAGAGAAGGGAAAGAAGGAGAAATTTTGTATGTATGTATATACAAGACAGTTAACATAGTTGATCTACTGTCTTCTATTTCTTTGCTGAAAAAAATTGTCAGTGAGTCCTTGATTGATCAATATTGCATGTCTCTATCTGTTTTCATGAGAAACCACTTTGAAGATATCAATATGTAATGCAACAAGCATTGTTAACTTCCTACCACTTTGTAACTGTATTGTCTGTACTGTTCTTTTGCTATTTTGTAAAAGGTTGCCTGCCTGTTAATGTTTTCCTCCTTTTATTTTTAAAATAAAAGAAGAGCATTGTAATTGGCAGATTTCAACCATCGTTAACAGAAAACTGAACATAAACTCACTAAATAATGACTAATGGCAAAGTTAGAAAATATGATGATGTTCCAGTATTGACTAATGAGGCAGTACAATTTCACCAAGGATCCTGCTCCTCCCGCTCTGCCTGCTACAGTGTTAAGCACATCACACCTGCTTTCCTTGGCAGAAATTTTGCCATAGAGCTAGAACTGTATCCTTCCTCACATAGTCTAAAGAATCTCTCTACAATGTTCCTTTCAGATAACAGAGGAGATACTTTTGTTATGAAAAAAAAAATCTCTCATTATCCCCACATACATCATGTATTTATTCCTAAATCAAGCACTTGCCAAGGGGTGTGATTGCTCTGATTTGTATTAATTAGCTAGAGCTTACTCCCAAGGCTTCTGTGCATGTTGTGTTGTGTTTGTGCTGTGGGAAGGGCCAGAGGGTGACACCAGAGTAAAATCAGAATATTCTAAGGTACAGGAAGAAAAAGGGAGTACAAGGGTTTACTTAACAATCTATTGCAGTCATTATCTTCCTGGTTAATGTTAGACCTCTGAAGGTGGACTCTATAAAGCTCATAGAGTTTTAATACTGGATAGATAAAAGAAATGCTTTAGGTCTTTTTTTTTTTTTTACCAAATAATGAAAATAAATTCCCTAAAAGCTAAATATCTTTCCTTTGTCCTCACAGTTAATACACAACTGGTAATAATATTTTGTTTGCAAATTACACACCCTATCTGCTATATTCCTATTCAAAATCAAAATGATAACATTCCAGATAAGGAACACTCCATTGCTGACCATATTTCAAAAGATGAATGATGAAAAATATCTACATTACACAGTGAGTAATGCTATCAATAATTGGAATAAGTAGGTGTTGAAAAGAGATAATTATTAAAGGATAAACTTTGCTATCATTTCATTCATATCTATGTACTAGTAAGCTTAATTGTAGAAAAAATTTAAAGAACTCCCTCTTTATGGCAGAGAATTATGATTTTCTCTAAGAAAGGCTATAACTTGGATCTCAGTCAACATCAAGAATGAGAAAAGCCGGGCATGGTGGAGCACACTTGTAATCCCAGCACTCAGGAGGCTGAGGCAGGAGGATTATTGTGAGTTCAAGACCAGCCTGGTCTACAAAGCGAGCTCAAGGCCAACCTGACCTGTATAGCAAGACCCTGTCTCAGAAAGACGAAAAAAAAAAAGAGAGAGAGAGAGAGAGAGAGAAGAATGGGCAGAATCTATGACTAGCACAACTTCAATACATATAAAGTAGAAAAAGTATTAAGTAATTTCCTTTAACAATATCCCTAAACTTTCTGTTTGGGATTATTTATAAGATTTCTCTTTTTTCAAGACCAGTATAAAATTTTCTGTACTGAAAGAGCCATTTTACTAATGTAGACTAAGTGTGAGTCATAAAATTACGTAAATTATGTCAGCAGGTCTGAATTTCAAAATGTATATATTTTTCCTAGACATAAAGTAGAAGAAGTAAAGAAATTATTCCCATATATAAAATAAAAGTTTTATTGGACAGGAAAAACTCATTCCTGCCTTGAATTTTTTCAATCTCCGACATAAAGGGACCATATGTTGCCTTCCAGAACTATGATGTCTCTGCCGCTGATGATAACTGCTAATGTGTTTCACCCTTTCATGAAACAATAACAGGGTTCTAAGGAATGATTTTTGAAATGTTCCAGAGACAATAAGACAAATGATTCAAGGCATTTTCAAAGAAGAGAGGACTATGAAACCTAAGTATTGCTTTTAAACTATTAAAATTTGTAAATTGCATTCATTGTTACGAGTCTCAGGCAGTGATTTTAATATACCACCTTGAATTGGGAAATATTTACAAGAAATATTTTGTGTGACATGAAATCATACATAAAAATTAAATCATCAACATAGGAGGGCACCAATTTCTGTTAGTCTGGACTTTTCTATCAGGTAACTTACATTCTGAGCAAGAAGATACTGACCCCGGTTTCTCGTACTTCATCTTCTGCTTTATTTCTTAGGCTAAGCTACAAAAATAAATATATTTTAATCCCCTGATAAAACATTAAAAATGGGGGCTGGGGATTTAGCTCAGCAGCACAGTGCCTGCCTGGCAAGTGCGACGACAAGAGTTCAATTCCCGGTACCAGAAAAAAAACAAGAACAAAAAAAAACATTAAAAATGAAAAACTAAATATCAGTTACTAGTACAAGTGAATCTCTGATTTTGTGAGAAAGAAAGAAGAAATGTCCAAATATAAAATCAAACATTTTGAGACAAACAAAAAATCTGTTTTTACAATTATAACAGAATTATGTTACTTAATAATTTAATGTGATATAATTTCAGCAGGTACTTTTGCATTCCAAGTTAACCCTAAATATGCTTGTTATTTTGAAGTCTTTTCTGAAAAACTCATTGCTTTTAAATTTTGTAGTTATTACATATTGATATTTGAAGTTATTGCATGTTTATGATCATTTTACATTTATTACATGGTGATGTTTCAAGCCTAGAGCAGATTTCAGGCAACAGAAAAGAATCCATTTACAAGTGTAATTCTTAATGCATATGTAAAATCTTCTACATGCTTCCAGCTGTTATACACCTTGCTTTTGAAAGCATTTGTGAATTATATTGATTATAATCAGTTCTAACATTTGTTCAGCTTTTGCCAAGAGAGGTGTTGTGTTTGGAAATCCAAACGTAGTAGGAAAGTCATTTCTCTGAGCTATTCTTATAAAAACTTATCCTTCATTTTACTCTTCCCAATTCCATACCTAGTAGGTCAGTTAAGCCCCATTCTACAAATATAGAGACTCAAGAGCAAGAATAAAGCAATCTTCATTAGTCAAATTTCAAACCGGAAATGTGGATCAATAGCAGTAATGGAGTATCACAAAATGTCCTTTAGAAAGGAAATATTTTGAACGATTTTAATGCATTTTTTCTTTCTAATTAGGTGTTTCTTTTCCTCATAGCCTTTCTGTCATTACTGCCTCAAAAATCAGGAAAACAATTGCCATAGCACTGGGAAGAAAGACCATATTATATTTATCAAACCATCCCAATTTTCCTACTGAGTATCTTCCCCGGTCTGCACCTGCTTTTGTCAAGGTGGGACCTCAGTGATATTGCCAGAAAGGGTCGACCACTTCAGTCCTTCCTACACCAAAAAAAAAAAAAAAAAAATGCCCTTTAAATGTCCTGTGAGGTCATTCACATTATCTCTGGCTGTCTGCATAGTCCATTGAGTGGATCTTTGGAGGAGATACACACAGTTCCCTTGTCTCGATCCTCATTAATCTCCATTGGTCTTTGCATGAGTAAAATAATGACATTTTATCAATTAAATCCTTGGGATTCATTATACTAACACATAGTGTAGAAGAAAATTTCCCTTGACAGAAGATGTGTCAGCTCCAGAAATAAGAATCAGAGATATTAAACAGAGAATAAAGGAATTGACTCTGAGGAACTAGGACCCACTAGAATTTTAAGAGTCAATCGTGGTAGGAGAAAGAGAGACGATAAAACACTTAATTGCATGCTTTTCAAGACAGGAAACAGGATTACTTTCCCTTCACTTTGGAGTGCGAGGCAGGAAAATAAAATCTTTAAGTGAACTGTTACTTTTAGTGGAATAATGTGGTACTACCCAAACACCATTCTTAACAATACTAAGGAAGTTTTCACGGACAATAGTCTGGGACTTGCAGTCTGCACATGGGTTAGAGAATGCAAAAATTCTTTCACAGTAGTGAGAGATGGGGGAAGCTTCTGGGATTTCTGGGTGCACTATAGACTAGCAGAGGCCTGAAATTAAAATGCAAAGGCAAGTTTTTGTTTTGTTTTGTTTTTTTCCGGTACTGGGAATCGAACTCACGACCTCGTGCTTGCCAGGCAGGCGCTGTGACACTGAGCCAAATCCTCAGCCCCAAAGGCAAGTTTTTGCAAGTTTACAGAAGACTAAATTTCACAGTGACGTACTACTGCATCACAAAGACGAATAAACTTGGGTCATTATAGGAAACGGATGCACTATGAGACCAGGATGTTAAGTGAAATAAATCAGACACAGAAGATTAAGTATCACATAGTTTCTCTTATATAAGAAATCCAAAACATAAAGAAGGAACAGAACAGATGAAGAAGTAGGGAGATAAGTCTTTCTCGTGTGGGAAAAGGACTCAGAGAGGCAGGAAAAAAGACAAGGAAAAGGGGATAAACTGGAATTAAGATGTGCTGTGTACATGTGCCAACTCCACGCAAGGAATGTAATCATTGTGTCTGCAACTCTGTGTTAATAAAAAATAAGAACTTTAAAAATTTCACTTACAAAGGGAAAATATCCAGACAGGAGTGAATGGGTATTAACACCACAGCATACCAATGCAATAGTATTAGAAAATGAATATGATCCAAGAGGCCAAGGACCTTTCTTCTTGAGGGCTTTCTTCTGTCCTCTGTGAAGATGTAAGTACATCCCTACCTCCATTTGCTGATTTGGAAAAGAGGGGTAGGTACCAAACTTCCTGAACTGTTAAAAAAAGAAACTATGAAGGCAAGTTGAGCTTTAAAACTTACTTGCATATTTACTCTTAAAATGCAGAACTATTTCCAAACTTTTCAACAAGAAGCACCCACAACAGTCTGAGTGAAAATGTTTTCTCTCTGCACCAGAATTGAAGCTTGGGAGAAAGATGAATTCAAGTATAGTAATAAAAATACCCTTGGAGAGAAGATTATTTAAAAGTTAGCAAATTAACGAAACAGCTAAAAGCTTGCATTTAGACTAGGACCTACTAATGCTGGAAATCAGAAAGGGCTGGAGCAGGTCTACCCCAGGAAGAGTCTGAGGACAGCATTTATCTGAGGATTGATGATCACTCTTGATTAGTTGGTGTTGGTCAAGGGCCCTTCCCTCAGTAAAAGGAAAGGAGGTAATTTTATTAGCTGCAAATCCAGATTGTGGGGAAGAAGTTATCTCAAGAGGAAGCAATAGGCCTCTATGGAAAAAAGAAACACACTTATTCCAAAAAAAAAACTCCACAAATATTTGTCTTACCAGGCCAAATATACCCAAGACTTTAGAGAAACAAGAAATTTTCTTGATTGTCTTGGCTTCACTATTGAAGTGCTTATTGTGCAATACCTGAATAACAATGGATAATACTGACTCTCTTCAAAGGAGCATCCTCCAAACCATGGTCTCCTTCATGGTCTGTTCTTTGCCTCTCACTTCCTCACTGTAACACAACACTGCTGTATGTTCCAAAATCTGGATTACTGTTTCTTAAATACCAAACCACGGTCTGGCAAAAGCTTAGCCTTCATAGATTGTTCACATAGCTCTCCATATCCTACAATCAACAGATGAATGAAAAACGAGCAGAACTCTGCAAAAAAGCCTTGCTTATATTTTTTACCTCAATATTTGTTTTCCAAGAACTAAAATCTATGAAACATAGTTTTGATAAAAGGTGATTCCAATCTACAGTATCCAGTGTAACACAACTCTTTCTTACAATGTATCTGCTTAGCCTTTTCTCATAAAGGTTTTCCCCAAGTACCATAACAGAGTACACGCTTTAAATATACATGAATTTAAAAACTTACTGTTCCATTTTTGCTCAGGAAAAAATTGTATATTCCAAAGTCAAATTAAAATCTCCATCTCTAAACTGTTCACTATACATATAAAGAATACTGCACTAAATAAATGTCTTATTTTCAAACGTACATAGGAATTTACTAAAATTAACTACTCATTAGTAAACAAGGGTCAACAAATTTTAAAATATTGAAATCATAAATAGACATTTTCTGATCATGACAGAATTAAGCTAGAAATCAATAACCAAAAAACCTAGGAAATCCTTTCATGTTTAGAAATGAAATGATCAATTTCTAAATAACTCATTAGTCAAACAAAAATCATAATAAAAATTAGGAAAAAATTTAACCAAATATGTGAAATGAGGCTGTCTTGGTTACTTTTCTCTCATTGCTGGGACAAAATACCTGACACCCAAAATTAAGGAAGGAAAGGTTTATTTCGCTTACAGTTCATGGAGGTTTCAGTCCGTACTTGACAGATGACAAGGCAGAGTGGCACATGGCAGAGAGCTACAGCTCAGGGTGGCAGAACACAGCAAAGCAACAACTACACACCAGCGAGGAATGGGGGAGGAATGCCTCAAGCACCCTTTTCCTCTCCCTTACATGTGCGAACTATCCACCCCAGGGCGGGAGTGGCTCTCACACCCATAATCAAACTCTAAAAGCCTGCCCTGTTACCGCATGAGGCTTTGGGGGGACACCCAGACACAAACCATAACAGAGGCCAATACTGTGCTTACTGGGGAATTACAGCCTAAAATCCATGTATTAGAGTATTTTAAAAAGGCTAAAAATAGCTATCTGAGCTCCATCTCAAAGAGAGAGCAGGAGAAAGCTATTCAATCCATGATAAGTAACCTAAAAAAAAAATAGATTAAAGTGCAAGTGATATTAAAAATCTTATAAAAAATAAGGTCAAAGGGCTAAATATTGGTTCTTTTAAGATGATTAAATTGGTAAAGAAAAGATAAAGATCACAAATGACAAGTATTTGAAATTTAACAGGATAAGTCACTATGGAGCATTTATATATTATAAAAGTCATATTACAAATGGACAACTTTATGCTAATAATGTTAAAATGTTCACAGTAGACAAACTCTTAAAAAAAATTAAAATGAAAACCCACTTGCTAAAATTGATATAATAAAAATATGAATATTTTGATATTAAATAAAGAAAATATTTATTAAAATCATTTACACAAAGGTGATTCCATATCCAGATATGCTTCACCTGACAGTTCCACCAAACATTTAAGAAATTACCTAATTTTGTGCAGAAAGCTTTCAGAACATAATAGAAGAGAATAATATTGGCATAATTCTGCATGTAAATTATTTAAAAGAATATGTAAATAAAATTTACAATTAATAAGTAAATTTTAAAATGACATGATAAATACTCAATATAAAAACAACCTTATTTCTCAGCCACAATAATTAGGAAATGAAATTTAAACAATAAACATTTTACAAGGCTTTTAATTCCTAGAAATTAATATAATAAAAACTTCATTAAAAAGAAACATTACTGAAAACCTACAAAGAACACTTAAAGGAACTAAAAAATATTTTTTTTTCTAAGTTTTTGGACTGCAAGATTTCAGTTTTAAAAATGAGTGTTCTGGGGCTGGGAATTTAGCTCAGCGGCACAGCACCTGCCTGGCAAGCGCATGCTCGTGAGTTCAGTTCCTGGTACCGGAAACCAAACCCCCGCCAAGAAAAGAGTGTTCTCCAAAAATTAATCTTTAGTTGCGATGGAACCTAAGTTCAAATTCCAGCAGACGCTTTCTGTCAATCTTAAGTGGTTAATAGCCAAAACAGTATTAAAGAATCAGCAATTTGGAGAACTAGAACTAGATATTAGAATTTAATACAAGCTATAGTATTTAAAACAGTTTTCACTGATGCAAAAGTAGACAAATACAGACAAGTAGAGCAGAAATGAAGATGAGACACCAAGCCATGTACTTGGAGAAATTTGCCTTATAACAATCACGGAGCTACAGAGCCATGGGTAAAGACCATCTTACAAGAGATAGTACTGATAATAATGAGTTATCTATGTGAAAGCATTGAAACTAAAGCCCTTCCTGACACCACACAGAAAATTCAGTTCCAAGTGAATTGTAAAACTAGAAATGAGAGGTCCAGAATGAACTTCAAAAAGACAGCATTAGAGATACTATAATCATATATAAAATATGACTACATGGCAAAAAATACTTAAATAAGATATAAAAGCATCAAACGTATAAAAAGTAGATAACTTGAACTACATGAATATTAAAAATTTCTATGTAATGTATCTTCAGTATGTGAGGTATGCCACAAAGGAAAAGAAGATAAGTGTAGCATATATAGTTGGAAACAGCAAAACATATTAACCATGAAGGTACAGAATGGCTTCAAATAATAAGAAAATGATTGAAAAATAGAAAAATATGCAAAAGACTAAATATATACTCTATAAAAAATCCAAATGGCCAAAAAATGCAATAAAAGGTGCTGATTAGTACCTTCACTAACTAGCAATGAATAAACTTGTTAGTCATCAAGTAAGTCCAACATCCAAAGTGTGTTATCACTCTACATGCATCAATAATGGGATAAGGGAGTCTCACTAATACCAAATGTTAGTGAGAACATAGAACAATTATAACTAGAAATAGTGTAAACATACCACTTTGGAAAACTGCTTGATAATATTAAATAAAACTGAATGAATACATGCACACTCTCTGTTGTGACAATTCCGCCCCAGGATGTGATGTGATGTGATGTGATGATGTGATATGATGTGATGCGATGTGGCGTGGCATGTTGTGGTGTAGCGTAGCATAGTGTAACATAGCATATCATAATGTAATATAATGTAAGTGTAGTATCAAAAGCTTGGAAACAATTTAAAATCTAAGCAGCAATAAACATGATAAAAAGCTGAGCATGGTGGTGCACGCCTGTTGTCCCAGCACTCTGGGAGGCTGAGGTACAAGGATCCCAATTTTTATCCCAGCTGGGAGACCCTGTGTCAGAACAAAAATATAAAATTTGGGGGGATTTAGCTCAGTACAAAAGCCCTGGGCTACACAAACATACACATGCACACATGCGCACACACATAAATAATTCACTGTACAGCCATATAATGGAACATAATGCAAATATTCAAATAAACAGCCTCCACCAAAACCATGAAAAGTCTACAAGCATATATAGACTAAAAGCATCCAGACCAACATTGATATTCTAATAGGGAGATTTTTAAAATATTTGAGATTCTCCTTGCTAGACACTAGAATAGCATCACCGTTCCCAAGAGGGAAAAGGCATCATTGAGTAGGGATGGGAGGCTTTTGAGGGTGTCGACAACACTGTACTTTTTCAGCTGAGCAGTGGTTTTGTGGATGTGTTCACTTTATGATTTTTCCAATGAACTGCATGTGTATTATATGTGCACTTCTCATATATGCTATACTTGGGTTAAGGATAAAAAAAGAATTAAAATGTGATAGGTACATACACCAACCCTCACAATAAATGTAATCCTTATGTACTGCAAACATGTACTAATAAAAATCAAAATCAAAAGAATAGTTAGAACTTATAAGTAATGATGTGGTTTTCCTAGTATCTCTTCAGCAAGCATTCTAAAACATTTGTAGGGTCTATAATCTCTCAATGTTATCATGATTCTAAAAAATAATAATGGTTACATGTTCAGTGTTAGCTTAGAATGGTTAGAACAGATCAACATGAAAGAAATAAAACCTGAAGTTGGTTCAGATATTGGTATATCTATAATCTTAGCTCTTCAGCATCTAAGGCAAGACAACTGTGCGTTGGAGCACAACTTGTGCAACTTAGAAAGACCTGGTCACAAGGAACACAATAAAAAGATTCGGGGCTGGGGGTTTAGCTCAGTGGCAAAGCGCCTGCCTAGCAAGCACAAAGTCATGAGTTCGGTTCCTGGTACAGGAGAAAAACCAAAAAAATAAAAAGTAAAAAATAAAAAGATTCGGGACACTGCCTAGAATGCACAAAGTGCCAGGTTCCATATCCAAGACCAAAAAATAAGATACCAGTGAATAAAATAACAAGCTTACATAATAGATCTCTTTGCACCCAAAACACTTTAAAGTATTATCTTGCTGAGGGAAAATGAATGTAATATTTTGTACACAAGCTGGGAAAGTCATGTATGAAAAACCTCCTAGATTGACTTGAAGCATTTCAATACATTCTCTTTTTTTCACTTAAGGAAGCAACTAGGGAAAATATGTATGAAAAATAAAATGATGAACAATTACACATTTAATTAAAGGATGCTATATAAAAATGAGGTGTTTTCTCAATTCTACCATCACATAAAATGTCTCTACTAATAAAAAGGAAATATAAAAATGATAGAATATAAGAAATGCTGACAAAAAAACAATTCAATCATGAGAATTTTAAGCATATGTCTTGAAACCATACTAATCCATATGTTAATTCCTAATATAAATTGACACATGAGATATGATTTCATTACCTCAACCAGAAAAAATAAACAAGGTCAGACATAGTTATCTCATTAAGAGCATTTTGTCTCAATCTGAAATTTAACATTTCCAATGCTATTTAAGTAGGGTATATTTATGAAATACCCTATTTTTAAATTTAGTGCTAAGTCAGAAAAGCCATTAAACCCTGGGGCAGGCAGTGTACAACCAAACAGAACTTGAATTCCTTTAAGCTGACTTACCCTACAAAAACATTAGGGCAGAAGGAAGAAATACTTTACATGGTATTTCATTTTATTTTAATTTCAGCATTTGTAGTTTTTGTTTTCACTTGCTTTTATTTATATTATAAAGTTTAGAAATAAAGCTAAGCCTGCTAAAGAGTGGTGACCCACTCTCACTTTTTGGCGGATTTCTCCTAGCTGCTTATATTTTACCAAATTCTACTCAAGTAACACATTTCTTCCATTCCCATATTTGGAAGATTTAGAGCAGAATGGGCTTAGCGTGAGCCGAGCACATTCAGACTGTTAAATCTGTTATTGAGCTGTTTTCAGTACATGTCTGAACTGCTTTGTTACACAAAGATTTTGCTTTTAAGATATAGAGAAGTTTTTGGTCAGCTGTGGCATAAGATATCTAAATGTTAATTAACATTGTAAAATATTTTTATTCTATTTTAAAAGTATTTTCCTCCCTAAATCTTAAATTCATGGTCAGTGTTCATAGCTAGATGTCCTCTGGAAGCCCATTGCTAAAATCTTCATTGCGTCTTCGATGTTGCATTTCCTTGGTTTATGTCACATGTGACTTGGTTTACTAGAATATCTTGAGCAGGAAGTTCTCTCAGGACACCATAAAATACAGTAGCAGTGGTCCTGACAGTATAAACAGGGAGACAAGAAGAAAGAAAGAAACAGCCAAGAGGAAAATACTACATGATGGTTAAAATACAAATGACAACAGAGTAGGGTTCTATTCCAAGTCGCTCCTAGGAGGAAACAGTAGAATTTAAATTAATTGATTTTCAGAGAAAGAGTGAAAAAACTATAATCAAAACTTAGATTTTACATAAATGATAGATCCATACAGATATACGCATCTTCTTTGAGCCTTTGCATTTCATATATAAAAGAATGAAAAAACCATTCACCAAAAGCTTTCAGTGTGAAAGTCAGAGAAGATAATTTATGCAAAATATCCAGGTAGTTTTAAGAACTAGTAAGAGCTATTACTGTTTGCTTGAGTATCATTGATATATACACACACACACACACACACACACACACACACACCCTCTAATCAGATGAATGAAAAGCACTGAGGCCAAAATAAGCTCTTAAAGATAAAAAGTGCCATTAAATGTTATGGTCCTTCTTCTAATAACTTGTTAAACATCTGCTGCTCAACAGATTTCATAACTATTTTCTATTTTAAAACTGGCTTTCTGGTGGTATGGGATCAAGGCTAATAACTATGGCTGCAAATTTTCACTTTCAGCAAGATGGAACGTCAGATGGACTTTATATTGATAATCAACTTTTTCTGTTGCTCAGGGAGATTTCCCATTTAGTTGTCATATATTTAAAATTAGAAAAACCATGTAGGTAATAATAGTGTTACTCATGCTATTTGAAAGCATGATGGATTATATGTCTGAAAAGGCTGGTGACCAACTTGGCATTCATCATAAAGTTAAAACAGGTATTAAATAGATCTTGTTTAGCTGTAAGTCACTTTTGTTTTGGAGTTTTTCTTATCTAAATCACTACAGTTGTACCCAACAGCAGTTGACAAGATTTGGTTCAGTTCTCGTCTTTACCAAGCTGTCACTTTCAAGAGTGTACACAGGCTCTGGAACTTTGCGTAGCTTCAGGAGAACAAATGACATACTCAGTTTGTTGGTCGCTACCCTTATTGCAATCCCACTTACTACTCGATAGCAGTGGTCCTCTGAATCCCTTTCCATCCTCCAAACAGATCAGAGATTCATCCACTGCTACAGGGCACACTAACCACTGCTTAGTGGGGTCCACCTAACAAATACACAGGACTATGCCCCACACTTAGAGAACATGTTTCCCACATCTCTTAAAAATTCACCAAATCTCAACCTGCCAATCTTCAAAACCATCTCCCTTCGCTCATCTTCTCTTGAAATGACCTGCACAAGGCTTGCTCACTGTCCTTGAAATTAAACACAGTCTTTAATTTCTCCTGAGCCTAGAGGTCCACAAATTTGTCAGGATTATATTTTCAAGGTGTTTTATTTGGTCATATGAAGGGCAGATGGAAGAAATTTTTTTATTGTTCATTCAATTTCCCACAAAAGCAAGACAAAGTTGAAGTTACAGTTGCAATAGATAATTCTTCCATGTAAGTAAATTATATGGAAAACTATGTTAGATAATGGGAAAGGAAAATAAAAGGGGTCACAGCCATCCATTTGAAATTTTTAAATTATAAATAAAAGAAAAAAACTATAAAAACAACAGTATAAATTTTCAAAACAAGATGGTAGGAGAGTAACAATACTACATCGTGTATTGTTAGCTTCAAAGCAATTGCCCATATTACAAGATGTAGGCATGAAAAATTCATCAACCAAAAAGGCATAAGTCTTTCTTTTCAATGAACTAACAGAAATTAGTAGTATAACACTCAACTCTAGTGTGTGTGTGTATGATGTGTGTATATATATATATATATATATATATATATATATATATTATATTTTTCCTTTTCCCTTCCTTCTCTTCTCCTTTCCCCATTCCAGTATCTCTTTCCTTTTGAGCAGTTTCCTCTCATTTCACAACAACTATTATACATTTTGGTTCTTATTTACTCTTTCAGCTTCTCACAGTAAGGTGATACTATGTTCTTTACACATGCAAGATTGGTTTATTTCACTTATGAATTTAAACTCTTCAAGTCCACATGACCAATCAATTCCACTACTAGATATTTACCTAAAACAAATGAAAACATATGTCTGCACAAATTATGCACAGATATTTAAAACATTATCCATATTCCCAAATTGAAAACAAAATGTCATTCATTGATGAATGAATACACAAAATTGTAACATATCCACACCATAGAATATTATTGAGCAATAAGAAGAAATACTTGCATGTGCTAAAACAGTGATAAGCTTTGAAAACATGCTATATGAAATAAGTGAATTGAGAAGACCATATCTTGTATGATTTCATTTGCATAAAATGTTCTAAACAACAAATGATATAGATAGTAGACTTGTGCTTGCTTTGGACCAGTGAAGGGTGGAGTGGGTAGAGCGAAGGGAGTGCAGATGAGGAGGAATGAAGCATGACTGGTAGTGTGTGTAATGCTTTTCTTGGGGATGATGGAAATGTTATCAGATGAGATTATGTAGATGGTGATACATCCCTGTTAATGTATTGAAAACCAGTGAGTGGTACAATTTAAATAAATGAATTTTATGATATGCGGTTTTTATCTCACTAAAGCTATCTTTAAAACACACAATTACTCTAGACAAGTGGCCTCTGGGATCTTCTCTCCTCTAATATATAAGAATATTGCTACATGTTTCACATGAGTCCTGGAAGGTTGTGTCTAGGAAGATAATGGCATGGAGAAAAAGTTCAATAATTTCTTTTTCTTTTGGTCTATATTTCTGCATTCTTACTTTCACTCAAATAGTTTGATTTCTGCTTAAAAATGATGGAAATGTCTGTATCTCACATAGTCATAAGATTCGTACTTATTGAGCCAAAAAGAATATTTTCATTTTACTTAGGATGCCAAGAAAATGTTATTAATAATATAATTAGTTTTTGATAGTAAGAAATTCAAAGCATCAAACTTTTTATTAGAATGTAAAATTAGAAATATATATCCTTGTCATTTGAAAATACATAGATGAATTTAAAGTAATCAAGACAGTGTGGCATTATCATAAAGACATATAGATTACTAAAACAGAAGAAAGTACAACTTTGGATGTGGGATATTTGCTCTGCAATGACAGAAAAGTAACTAAGACAATAAATATGTCTTAAAAATGTAGAAACCATAAAATATTAGAAGCCACAAAAGAAAAAACTGATAAACTGGACTTCAACAAAATTAATGATGTCTACTCTCTTAAAGACATTATTAAAATTAAATGATAAAAGATAAGCTCAATTGATATCAAATATTTCATATATATATATATATATATATATATATATATATATATATATATGGTAAATGACTGGCATCTATAATATATGAAAAGAACTCTTAAAACAAAAAGAGAAAAAACAAGTAGTGAGCAAATAAACAAAAGTGAGCTTAAACTTAGTCATCAAGGCAAAGCAAATCAAAATCACAGTTTTATGCCAATGCACATTAAAATGGCTGCTTTATAAAACACTGATGATACCAAATGTTGGTAAGGATACGAAATAACTGGAATTTCATAACTTTTACTTAGAATATAATAAACATGTACAACCAAGTTGGGAAAGAGCGTGACAATTTCAGTTTCTTATAAGCTTAAATACACACTTTTACATATGACCCAACAATTCCATGTGTCAGTATTTATAAAATAGAAATGAAAGTATGCACCTATAATAGGACCTGTACAAGCTGTTCATGGAAGCTTTTCTTCTAACAGCCAAAAATCAAAATAACTCAAATCTCCAACACCAAGTAAATGGACAAGAAACTGCAACCTATCCATAAAAGGAATATGCGGTGGTTAACTTCATGTGTCAACTTAACTATACATTTGAACAAACGTAAATCTAAATCTTCCTGTGGAAATACTTTTCAGATGATTTTAACATAAAAGTAGGCTTAGAATACAGTAGATTATCTTCCATAATGTGAATGAGTCTCATTCAATCATATGAAAGGCCGAATGAAAACTGACATCCTCTGAAGAGAACAGAATTGTGCCCGCAAATTTCCTTCTGCCTCAACTCTTCCTGGCTCGTCTGCTTGCAGCACACCCTGCCAATTTTGGGCTTGCCAACCTCCACAGTCACTTGAGCCAATTCCTTAAAATAAATTTCCTCAGAGGGATAGATAGATACAAGGTCACAAGTTCGATTCTGGTGCCACCAAAAATAAAAAGAAAGATAGACAGACAGATAGATAGATGATAAATAGATAAATTCCCTCCAGTACCCTAAGTAATGCAGAATACCACTCAGCAATGAAAAAAAGTGTACCACAGATACATACAATGATTTTCATCTCAAAAGTATTATTTAAGTGAACGGAGTGACACAAAAGAGAACATGTTATATAATCCCATTTACTTAGAATTTTAGGAAAGACACAACCCTAATCTTACTGATAGCAGATCAATGCTCACTTAAGAATGAAAGTAGTAGGTATAATTCACTAGGGAGGGGCACAAGGAACCATTTCAAAGGGATAGAAATGTTCTACATCTTTCCTACAGTGACAGTTACATGAATGTATACACTTATAAAACTAATCAAACTGTGTGCTTCAAATTCATGGACTTTATTATGTATAAGTTATACCTAAAAACTGAGAAAAAAAAAAAACACCAATGCTTTAGGATTAGGTTTGGGTACAAGGAATAGAGACCATAAAAAGAGTGACTAGGACAATGTGGGAACTTATCTTTCTCATACATGAACTCATACATACAGAATCTAGAAGTTGTAGGAGATTTGCAGTTATGTGGAACCTGAATTTCTGCTCCATTATTCCGAGATGCAGTCTTCAGTCTCATTGTCTAAGCAGAAATTCCAACATCAGCCATCTTTCAAACAGTGGAATAGAGAACAGGTGACAGGATACAAAAGCGGTTATCGGTGTCTTATACAAAAGCCGAACTGAGGGGGTCATTTCCACTTATGCCCCATTGACTATACTTTACTTACACACCTCAGCTGAAGCTGGGGCAAGCTGAAAAACGTACTATTTTTCACTACATGGCGGCCATACATATGGCCAAATGTGAGGATTTGAACCCTAAGAAGAAACAAAAACAAATTCAGTACTGAGGAACAACACCTTCAACCACTTATTTCCACCAGGGACACTTTAGAGCAGGCATTTATGGATGTTGTACCATAACCTCAATTATAGAACCTGGCAGATAATAAATGCTCAATAAGTATAGAGTGAGTGAATGAATGAATGAATGAGCTAGCTATGTCCAAGACGGCAGGGACAGTGTCGTCTCTCTCCCAGTCATTTAGCACAAAGGATAGGAACTCAATAAACATTTGGTTGGTTAGCATATGCTTCCTAGCACTCAAAGACAATGTTCCTTTTATTTCCTGATATTCTTCAGTAATCTCTTAAATTTGTTTCCTTGTCCTCATAATAGTTCCTTCTCCCAAGTCATCTTAAAATAATTGCTTCTACTCTTTGTACTTTCCTTAGGACATACTCAGTCCACACTGTTTTAGCATGACTCTTATTTGTGAGCTTATTTTTTCCTCATCATTTTGTGCTTTATATTAAATTTTAATTCCTAGGAATTTCAAATAAGCATCCTGATTGAAATAGGACCCAGTCCCATGAACTAGAAGCTTCTATTTGGTAGGATGATTATTTAGTTAAAAACTTTTACCTGACAAATACAAGAGAACACATCTCATTTGTTTGAGGCCTTACGAGAGAATTAACCATTGTGAGCAACATAGACATTACTTTTATTTAACTTTATTATTCTCCTCACAATATCAATGAAGATATTGATTAATGCCCAACCACCATAGTATTGCTGGCACAGGTGATGATAAATCACACTTCATTTTAAATTTGGTTCTTCTACTTCCCCTTACTGCAGGCAAAATTAGTTATTTTGGCACAATTATAACTGGGCATGTAAAGTATAATGAATAATAATGAATTCTCAAAATACACAAATGAGAATAGCTATCCACAGGGCCATCAATTAGCTTATAAATATAGAGCTGGATGAACCTTGGGGACCAGTCCCCCAAGATGTAGTTTACTTTATTTAGAGATGAAAAATTCAAAGCAGGGAAAGGTTGGACATACCGCTAGCGGCCAGTTTATATTTTAGTCAATTTCCTTACATTGTATGAAACGGATCCTTCACTTGAGTACACTCAAAAAGCAAGTTTTTCATGGCATATGTGGCCTGCTGCTGTCACATACCTGGACTTCTCAACCCGGGACTGGAGAAGGTCTGAGACCGGAATGTGGCAAGAACCCCGACAGCAGCAGTTCCTGAAACTTTTCCCGAGTACTGGAGCAGTGGTGCTGATAACCTATTATCTAACGTGTTCTCTTTGACTAACACTAACTTCCCAATTCTGCCCCTTTTCCCTGTATTTTATGTCCTTTTAGCCTTTCTTAACTTCTAATTTGCGTCTGGGGATATACCTTAGCAGCACAGCACCTGACTGGCAAGTACAAAGTCCTGAGTTCGAGTCTTGATACAAAAAAAAAAAACCTTCTAATTTATGCTTGCCCCTAAATTAGGCTTGTTGGTACCAGGTAATCTCTGATCACATTCAGAAGTTACCACTGATGTCTTTGTCTTATATTTTTAAAAAGTAGTAAATGTAATTTCTCAAGAAAATCAGTCTGCCTTGCCCAGCTATGTGTTCATGTCAAACAGCATCCCAGGTCCTTGGCCTACATATGTCCACTGGGTCATTTGCCCTGCGCTACTCCGACAAGCAGTGGTCAGGATGAGGCTGGTTCCTGTTCGATACCAGCCAAGGCCAGCCACAGTAGCCCTTTCACAGAGCTGTGCAGCATGACAGCGTCCCCCTACAGAAGACTCTGGGGCACTTCCGAAGCTATTGCCATGATCACAAAGAGACATCATCAGCACAAGAGAGAGAATCACAAAACCCAGAGCCCACAGAGGGTTCTCTAATGCTTGCACATAAACACTGATGAAAACCCCTACTGGATACTATTTGTATTTAAAAAAATGAGAAAACTAATTGTAAGGCAGCAGGCATTTCTAACAGGCACAGTCCAGTGAAGAATCAAGGGGACCACCTCCACAGGGGAGGTCTTCCCTAGAATGGTTGCTAAAATATTTAGTACTTGTGTACTGGTTAGCATAGCTTATTAAAACTATCATTCTTAATGGCATGGCTGCTACTCAGTGACAGGCATGAAGGCATTAATTGAAACTAGCACTTGTAGTGGAGACTGAGTTATCAGCAGGGAGGAGAAGGAGGAAGAGTGGAATGCAATGTAGTTGCAACACTCTGTAGTTGCCTAGTATTTGCTGAGAGACGAGCAGACATCAGGGCAAGTGGAACTGTTGGATGAAAGTGCCGGGGAGGGGATGGAGAAGACACTAGTTGTAGAGGAATCACTGACATCCACGTATACCTGCTTGTCTAATGAATTTCCGTTTAATGGGGAAGTCATCAGAATGGCTTAATGTCCTTTCCTATTTCAAATCATGCCTTCTTTGGGCATTGTTTAGCAAGGGATAGATGGGTGCAATTAAAAGAATCCCATCAATAAAATCTAAAAATTTGGGGCCTTATTTGGATGATTTATGAGCAGATTGCACTGCTAAAGATCTAGTTAAATTTACCTAGAGAATGAAAGAACATCTGTTTGGTTGTTGATACATGTGATTTGTATATTAAACATTAAGAACTATATTTTCATTTTCATAGGAGTATCACTTCTGGAAAAGAGAAAGCATTAGCAATGTGCAACTTCTAAATATTTCCTGAATGTGTAAATAGTTACTTCACACGTCCTAGGATTAGCTTGGTTCTCATGTCATCTCTGAATCAGTCATTAACCCTAAGAGGTGGCGTATGCTGATTGGTCAGGCTTGAGTCTGTGACCATTCCAGAGCCAACTGACATGTCTACTTTACTAGCACCACATGCACTGAAATAATTGCAAAAGTATTTTTCCAAAATCACATCAGGAGAAAAAATGGTTACTGAGCAACTAAGAACACAATATGTCCTCTATAATTTTGAAATAATAATCATAATTAATTATCAATTTAATTTAGTGCATGGTGATAGACCTGGGTCTAGTTTTAGTTTCAGCATGTGGAAAGCCAGTTTTTCCAGCACTGCTTGTTAAAGAGGCTATGTTTCTTCCAGTGAACATGTTTCACCCCTCTGTCAAAGATAAGGTGGCTGAATGTGCTTCTAGTTGTGTCTGCACCTTCTAGTCTGTTCCATTGATCATCAGGTCTGTTGTTTTTTGTTTTTGTTTTTGTTTTTATTTTGTCAGTGCCATGCTGATTTCATCCTAGTAGCTGTGTAGTCTAATTTCAAATCAGGAATTGTGATGCTTCCTGCCTTGCCTTTGTTGCCCAAGATTGCCTTGGCTGTTCTATGTCTCTTCTGGTTCCAAATGAATTTAAGAATGTTTTCTCTGGATCTATGAGGTATGTTAATGGTATTTTGTTTGCAATTGCATCAAATCTCTGTAACAGTTTTGGAAGTATGGCCATTTTCACAATGTTGGATCTTCCTATCCATGAGCAAGGAATATCTTTCCATTTTCTGAAATCCTCTTTGATTTCTTTTTTCAGAGTACCGCAATTTTCACTGAATAGATCTTTTATTTCCTTTGTTAAATTGATTCCTAAGTATTTTGGGGGGGATGCTATTATGAAGGGTGTGGTTTCCCTAATTTCTCTCTCAGAAAATGTGTTGTTTGTGAACAGGAAGTCTATTGATTTTTGTGTTGACTTTGTATTAGCTGTACTACAGAATTTGGTTATTAAATCTAGAAGTCCTTTGGTGGAGTTTTGGGTATCTTCTAGACAGAGGATCATGTCACCTGCAAAAAAATGATAATTTAACTTCTTCCTTTCCTATCCTTATTCCTTGTATTCCTTTCTCTTGTCTAATTGCTCTGGCTAATGTTTCCAGAACTATATTGCATGGGAGTGGTGATAATGGCCATCCTCTTGTTCCTCATTTTAGAGTAAAATCTTTCAGTTTTTGTCCATTTAGTATGGTGTTGGCTGTTGGTTTGTCATGGATGGCTTTTATCAGATTGAGGTAAAGACCATCCATTCTGATTTTCTGTAGGGTTTTCTCAAGAATGAGCGTTGGACTTTATTAAAAGGTTTTTCTGCATCTGTTGAATTGATCATGTCATTTTTGTCTTTGGCTCTGTTGATATGGTGTATTACATTTGTTTATTTGTGTATGTTGACCCATCCCTTAATTTGGGGGGTGAATCTCACTTGGTCAAGCTGTATAATCTTCTGGAAGATTTGCTGAATTCTGTTTGCTAGCATTTCATTGCAGATTTTTGCATCTATCTTCATTAAGGAGATTGGCCTGTAGCTCTCTTTTCTGGTTGGGTATTTCTCTGTTTTAAATAGATCAAAGATATAAATATTGAAACAGAAACACTCACTGAACTGGAAGAGAATGTAGGTGGAAATCTTGAAGACATAGGAGTAGGCAGAGAGTTCATGAGCAAAAACCAAACTGCAAGGGAAATTCTTCAAAGAATCAACAACTGGCATGTCATCTTATTAAAAAGATTTTGCACTGCAAAGGAAATTACCAACAGAGTGAAAAGAAAACCCACAAATTGGGAAAAATTTTAGCCAACTCTCCCTCAGACAAAGTATTTCTGTCTAGAACATATAGAGAATTTTTTAAAACATCAGGCCTGAAATCTTAGTGTTTTAAAGGAACAGGTAGAGCTTATAGTGCTTGATCAGTCTTGCACACTTATATCTGGTAATCTGAGCAACTACTTTGAAGATAACCATAGGCAATCTAATAACCATTGTTAATTTCCTAGCGTTTTGAAATCATTATTTACCATTGTTAATTTCCTATCATCTTGCTTTGAAATTCAGCATCACTTTTATTGGCTTTTTATTCTCTTTAAAACGAAAAAATAATTAATTTTCTTTATGTATATTGCAAAGAATGAGCATTTACCAGGTAATAGACCCACGTAACTGATTTCACTGTGATGTCTTTAATGTTTAAATTTGGAATCTATTTATACCTCTGCTCTTTAGCTATAAAATTTTTATCACTATATAAAGGTATAAAACTCACAAACCGGAAGTTTAGTTTATTTTTCTTCCAAATCTATTTCTTGCAAATAAGAAAATCTAAAGTTCAAAAGAATGAGTCATGGAGGTCACATCCATCATGGCATGACAGGGTGAAATCCAGCTTCCAGCACGCCTCTGAGTGAGCTAACGGTCATTTAGTATGAACTTAAATGACTGGAATACGATGATGAAAACAGCAAGCACCATTAGAAAGGCACAAATAAAGTACTCTGAGAATTCAAATATAGTAATCATCTTTGGAAATGAGGCAGACTGCGTGTTTCATCTGGTTAGTTTAAACTCACCCCATTGGATGCTTAATCTCATTTTTTATATCATTTTATGTAAATTTTGTCCTCTCTTTTGAAAATAGCAACCAAAGAACATAATTTGGCCCTTCTGATAACTGCACCATCATTATGGATCACCATCCCCGCATTATTCTATAAAATACACACATTCTGTGTCTTAATTTTCTACGTCTTTCTTCTTTAACAACTGTCACTTCGTTGCTGCGAGTTTTCTCGCTTCTGACTTTCTCTTCCCCTTTCTAATTTGTAACTTTGAATTTGCTTTGAGCCAGGAAACCAGAAAAGCCACAGTTTTGACCTCGGTTAAGTAAGAATAAACAATCTTTTAAGTAAAAATACATAAGCCTGCGGGAAGGAAAGCCTATGGCTTTAGTCTCGGGACATGGAAACTATTTTGAGTGTACAAGGGCTTTTTTTGCTTGCCTTTGAGCTAGCACTCCAGAGAACAGAGGGTGCTGAGAGTCTGACCTCTGGTCAAGTAGAACATGGGTAATCATAGTAGAGAAGTATTACTAAAAAGGTCCACCAAGATGTAGGATTACTCAGGTGAGTACAGATAGGGCATTCAACTCATGTAGAATCACCTTCCGAGCACACTCCAGGGAAGCTCCAAGAAGATCTCTCTTGTTCTAACATTAAATGAGCCTATAGTTGCTCCATCCCAATTTCCGTTAGCAAGAGCAGAACCCTGATTCCCAGTCCCCAAGAGTGCGAAGTCATTCTGACAGTTGCTGAGGTTAAAACCAGGAATCTCATCACACTATAAACATCATCTGAAATGTCTTGACCTATCTCAATGTTTTCAGTCTTCAAAGAATTCAAGGCAGGCCAAAATGTCTAAACTTCTCTTACTCTAAAGAGAGATTTCTGTTTAAACTCAGAGTTCCTAGGTTCCATGAAAGAATGAGATCACAGTGAAAATGTCACTACATTTCACCATTTTGGGGCTATGAGGAGAGATTCAAAATTTCAAGAACCCTACCAAGTTTCCTAACATGTATCAAGGAGTGTCTCACAAGTAAGAATTCTGTGGAACACCACCGGCTCTAACTATAACACTATTTTTCCATTTTTTCCCAGGACCTTAACTTCCCAACTGCCTTCTCCATTGTTTAAGTAAACATCTTCTGCAGAGGCTCAGAGGACCCTTTATTTCAAAAGCCAGAATACTTAGGAATGAGTTCTTGTACCCCATTCCTGCTTTATTGTGTCTTTTACTATTTTTAATAAAATTAACTCATATTAATTGTGCAACATAATATTTTACTGTGACATACCCATGCATGCATTTATCATGCTTTCACCATTGGCACCATTCCAACTCCTTTTCTTACCCTCCTCTCCCTTCTCCCTACCCTTTCAGGTTCCCTGTGTGGAAGGTATCTCTAAAGCTATGTTGTTTGTGTCCTAATCATTTATAAAACTTTCAGGTCAGTAGGTTTTCATTTTAGTTGCTCAAATTTACATTGTAAGTCTCACTTATGATTCAGAAATAAGGAACATTGAAAAAAAAAGGAAAGGGATCAAGAGATGAATGGAGAGAAGAAGGAGGGAAGGGAAAGGGGATGAAAGGAGGAATTAAGAAATACTAACTCCCTAAAAGAAAGGTAGACATGTATTATGAACATGCATTAATAAAAAAAGAAGGTAAACATGAAGAGCATTACTTTGTTCAGCTCAAAAAGACAATCTCAGTCATTTGGCCCAGGATAAGCAATTTCCAGAGACAATTCTCAGCTCTTATGTAAAAAGCCCTCTAGTAAGCTTGCCTTGATAATTTGTAATATATTTCTTCCACCATGTCTCAGAACTTAGCTAGGAGGCCTGGAAGAAGCAAATGTATGTGAATTGGAATTCTAGTAATCAATAGTGTTACCTGGCTACTATTACTGTAATTAATCTTCACCCACTTAAATTGGCTACACTGTAACTTTAAATTTCACCCTTTCCTTCATCTGTATCAAATAAATAAATGATCACTGCATTCAAGCAGTTTGACTCTAAAAAAAAAAATCCCTCATGAACTGATGTATAAAGGGAACAGCTACTCTATTATAGGATTCTTCACCCCTTACTTTATTTGTTTCCTGTTCAACTGTCTTTATGATCCATTTCCTAAAATGGCAGCTTCGTGTATATAATCTCTACTGCTGCTTTGAATACCAAGTAGGCAAAAATAGTACATAAATGAATAAAAGAAGCATTTGTACCCTGGGGAAGCATGTGAGAGTGGCATGCTGTAAACATTTCATATTTTCTAGTAATGGACATTACTATCAAAAAGATAAGTTCATTCAAATATAATCCCTATTCATTTTCATGTTTTTGAAGCAGATACTATCGTTTTGTTTGTTGAGGCTGAAAGCAAAAGCATCTTCCTAGGAAGAGAAATAAACTAGGTGAATAAAACAGTACTCCAAATGGTTGTCCACCAAGACTTCTCAGGGACTGAAATTCCCTTATAACAAAGTTAAAGACCTGGTACATGTGTCCTTAGATTTTTGGAGGCTAGACAGCTAAGGAGTACAGGCTTCAAGGCAGTATGAATACACATTTTCTTATCTCAGTTATGTAGGAAAGCCTCACAGAACTACCGGACCTCTCCACACTCTTCAGAGCTCAAACCATTGTGACGTTTAGACTCCTGCCACCCTGAGGGCAGCCCCCTATTCCATAGAAAGCTAAGAACTAAAATAACCAAATAAATACTGCGTACACACCTGCATTGCAGTAAAAGGGTAGTCTGAAATACTATTCTTCCCAGGTCCACCATCTATGTATTCTGCAGCTATGGATTCAACCAATTGTAAATTGGAAATACCTGGAAAAAGTCTATCTGCACTGAATATGTACAGAGTTATTCTTCTGATCATTATCGCCTGGATAATGCAGTAGGACAGCTACTCATAGAACATTTACATCCAGTAGTATAAGTAACATAAAGAAGACAATGTACATGGAAGAGTGCATATACATTAGACCCAAATACTGAAGTCACAAATTCAGCTTTCCTGGGCACGGCTGGAGCCAGTTCCCCACAAACACCAAGAGATAGCTACGTAACCTTGAAGCATGCTGAGTCCTGTGATCTAAGGTGAGTGTGTTTTACTCAAAACAACAGAAACATCCATCTTATCTCTATTGCTCTTCTCCCTCCTCCTCTTTTTCCACATCCTCTCTCCACTCCCTCTTCTCTCTTGCTTTTTCCCGTCTTGGGTCCTTGCTTTCCCTTTAGGCAAGCCTCTCCTTCCCCTTTCTTTCATAATTCCCATGTCACCTTCTCTGTCTTCAGTCTCTGAGAGGGTTGCAGAGGTAATGTTTTGAGTACCTGAGAACTCTGTGCTTCTGAGACTCATTCTGGAGCTGATAACAGAATCTCAAACCCAGAGATGCTGTTGGGATACAGCCCTTTCATAAGTAACAGGGAAGCTGCTTTGAAACAAAGGGAGAGCACATAGAAGAAATGAGATATTGTAGGTCAGCTAGGGTCCCCCAGACTAGCTTGCCTGCCTCCCACGGACTGTGCATCCTAACCTCCCCACACCCCATAAACAGCTGTCTCCCCTGGAGTGGTCAGGATTCTCAGGAAGTCTTCTCATATCTTATAAATCCTAGTTGTCCCTGATCCCAGAGACAAGCTATGATTTCACACATTTCCATTATTGCTTTATCCTGGTGTCAATACAATATATTTTTCATCAGCCTCTTGCTGCTTTAGTCGGCATTTCAAGGAAGAAAGAGATATATCAAGGGCTCTGTTTGGAGGAAAGGTAATTTAGTGCAGTGTTGCTGGGGGTCGGGTGAGCCTAAAATGTTCATTTGTCACTCCCATAGAGTTCTGAAATTATATTACTGAAATATCTATCTGACTGTTGGAAAAATCTGTTAAAAATAAATCTTTGAACATCTGAACTCTAAGCCTCCTCCCATATATACAAAAGGAATGCAGTATTTTTTAAAAGAATGCTATTTTTTTGCTTCCATTATTTAGTCACTGAACTGCGTGTTCTTTTATAGATCATTCTTATTTCTCTTCTGAGAATAGGAAAATGGGAGGCACTTTAAGAGATTTTTTTTCAATTAAAATGAGTTGCAGAAAACTAAGAAATGTAACACTTCATTAGCAGGCATTTAATTCCCTAGCTTTTTATTTTTAAGGAAATTAAAACCGTATGGTCTCTGGTACCCTTTGTGTTTTTCAATTGCAGTATACATTATAACCTAGAACGGGGAATTTTTTGATAAATATGAGGTATTAACAAAAGACTTCAACCAGAATTACTAACAGTGAATTCTGTCATTTAATGTCAATGAGTGTAAGCTGTTTTTGCTTGAGGAAGCAAGAATGATTAAAAAGCATACAGAAACTGCATACACTATGGATGCAATGTTTTGGTACAACGGCTTAAAATTGTGGACTTTTGTAGTACTTGTAGTAAGTAACAACTAAAAGTAGCATGAATAATAATTCTTTTTGTGTTAGAAAGCTTATCCATTCATGGAACATTTTGCTTTAAATAGCTTTTTAAAGGCCATAACATTGTGCAGTAAATTCTAATGCATTTAAATTGGCAAGACAGTGAATTTTTTTTTTTGCTTAGTTGAGAGATTTTGTATATGTGATACACACACTGGAAATTTTTACAGAATTCAACTCCACTGAAAATATGCTTTGCACTCTGGAACAATTTTTTTACAATAGTTCAAAAATTTTCAGGTCTAGTGGTACATGGGTTATTGCTATATACAGACATTCCCATTGCACAATATATGCTGTTACAACCTGACATTTGGCAGAAAATGAACTGTTTGAATTCTTCATAAAAGGAAGTGTAACATAAATTCAAACTGAGCAACACAAATAAAGAAGCTATCTTCTGGCTTTGGGAAAACAAACCTTTGTCCCCAGATGAGGCATGCAAGAAGCAGCACCACAGGAAAAACAAAAAATTAATGTAGAAGACTATATTATGCTATCCCGGAACTAAACTAATATTGCCACAATCTTTCCTAAAGAGAGCAACATACACCCTAGTATTTTTTTTGTCATTTGTGGTTTTATTTCACCTGTTCTTTAGACCAGAAAAAAATTCTAGAATATACTATCTGTGTTTTAATCTTTCAATGTGACACACGTGTTGATTTTTATATGTGGCCTTATACTAACTTATACTCACATAAAAATCACAAATGTGATTTCGCACAGTTCCTGAGAGAAATAAGTCACACACACATCACTCTAAACTGTTTCACTGAGACTTCTTTCAAATATGGTGTTTAGAAATACTTTTAATTAAAACAGCAACAGCACATAACTAGAGCTCCTCTCCAGGTCATTTTAGTTACCATTCAGCTCTTTCTTTTCCCTCCTTCCTTTCTCCTTCCCTCCCTTACTTTCATGTTTCATTGCCAAGAGAATTTCCCCTTTCTCTTATCCAGTCTTTCAAGGTCTAGGGCCACTGAAAAGATTTTAGTGAACACATTCTAGAATCAGTCACAGTTCTTTACTCACGTTTCTTGCTTTTAGTTCTTTTAAATAAAATGGTTTCCATTTCGCAAGTCTAAGTATATATAATGAGCAATTTGTAAGAAAAGGGTGACAATTTAGAGATAAAGTATATGCATTTTACATGCTGACTATAAAAAAATGGAAATTTCATCTAAGCTCTTATCTACCACTTACCATTCGTAGAATAATGGCTGATAATGATAGAAATCACACTGGCTAACAGCACTATTAACATATTCCTTGTTAGCGTACATTCTATACATAAATTCTTTTACTAAATTTTTAAGTTCTATCTGGGTTTTCTATGTTAAAAAAGGAGAAATGACAATGTAGGGTGCTTAATTCATGAGTCACAAATTTGTATTCACTTGCAAATTATACTCCCTCTAATCTTCTTTTGCTAAAACTAGAAAATCTTGACTTTGTGTTTCTATAATTATTTTACATTTCTTGGAACCCGATCTATGAACTCTCTCATGAATATAGTGAGTCTTTAAGTAGTTCAATAATCATTAGGTGTATTTATCTTTATGAGCTGATTTAAGGCCCCAAAACAGGATGACAGTAGATAAATAGATAGATAGATAGATAGATAGATATAGATAGATAGATGATAGACAGATAGATAGATAGATGCATAAATAGATGGATAGATAGATGCATAGATAGATAGATATAGATAGATGCAGAGATAGATGATAGATGCATAGATAGGTAAATAGATAGATAGACAGACAGACAGATATAAAGATAGAGATGTATCTTTCAGAGGCACATTTTCACAAATGCTCTGGCATTAAGAGTGTAGCATTGATGTGAATACACATTCATTTTTATTAAAATATGAAAATGTAGCAAACAAATGTGCTAAAGGAAAGCTTGTGGGGTTGTGGGGTTGTGTTGTAGCTTTGGATCGTATTGCAGAGGATGATTTTTGGAAGGATGCAATTAATTGATAAAAGGACACTGACTGGAAAATTTAATGTACAATTAGTTGCATAGCTCCTGTCTCTGAAAAATGTTTGCACCATTTATTTTGGTCACTTTCTTGTTCCTTTTGTGAACCATAAAAGATTTGCTGGGAAAAAATGCCTAGGTCTCTTGTAGCCAAGGTTACTACAGCTGGGGAAACAATGGATTATTTTCTTGAAGATAAAAAGCAAAAACACACTTGTGACAGCTTTACTAGAAAAGGATCTGCAGACTATGTAATATGGCATTTTTCTCATCACCTTAGTTCAAAGGTGGATTAAAATAACTTGTAGCAATAGTTCTCAACTTATAAACCACCCTTCATTTAACTCAACAAAGTAAATTCTAACAGTTATTAGGGGCTCAGACATATTTCACTAGGGACAAAAAGGCATGAATGCTGCTAAGCAAATAGGCAAGACACAAAACTGATTTCGTACTTTCCAGTATTTCAACATGGACTTACCAAGCACCAATCAGATGCTTTCTAAGAAACAGGAAGAATGCTAGGACAACAGATAAACCTCAGTTTCCAAGAAGTACACAGTTTATATCAGGGACATCCAGGCTTTTCAACAGTAATCCATATGAACGAAAATCAATAATAAAGGTCAAAGCAGATCATTCAAAATAGAAAGCAAAAAAAGATCTTAAAACTATATAATCAACCACATTGATCTTCTATCATTGTAGAAACTGATCTTGGTTGTTTTTGTAACTCCCGTGAAGCAGTGAAACAAGTACAGGTTCAGGCAGTTTTAGGTGCTGCTGATTTTCTAGAGTTGATGCTGTCTTATTTATTGGAGCTCAGAGATCTCAGAGAATCTCACGTGCTCCTGGCCTGCAGAGAAATCGGTACACTGCGAGAGAAGGGACTGTAGATACAGCTGCCAACCTGCTAGTCTTGGGAGTGACAGGGTGGCTGAGTTTTATGCAATGCAAACATGCATTCCTGAAAGTCCCCCTGTTAATTCAAATCTGTCATTACTGAATATTAATTTTCCAAATATTATAAAAGGAAAGTATGGGGGACAGGTACCAGCTTGCATAAATCCACAGGCTTTAAGGATATTTTTGTTCAGTGTTCTTTTCTTACTTGCTCAGGATCACCAATATTATTTTATAGAGTGTACTCTCCTAAATTAGCATGGCAGAAGTTTGGCTTTGTTCCTTGTTTTTTATGGCACCTAACTTTGATTCCAGAGTTACTGATTTTCTGGTGAATTGCCTGGCTCTGCTAGTTGTTAAAGGTTTTGTACAATAACTACACAGGTTTTTAAGAAATTAGTGACCCAACCCATCCCATCAGAAGTGAGTGTCTGTGGAAGACTGTGATACTATGAATAGGCATTTGTGTTTACTGGTGAGAGGAATAGCACAGTTTGCAGGTATGTGGGTCTGTAAGCATGGAAATTCTGCAAGACTTGATATTGCTGATTTTGTTTTTAATTTGAGGTATGGAGAAGAAATTCTTTTTTAATTCTTTTGTTAATTTTTTCTTTGATACATGATCTTTACATACATTTATGAGGTATGGTATGATGTTTCAACATATGCATTAAATAATCAAGGTATTTAACATATCTCTCCCTTCACACATTTTTTGCTTTGTGGTGAGAGCATTCGAAATCATGTTTTCTAGGTATGTGAAATGTTGAATACAACGTTGTTAATTATGGTCACTCTGTTGTGTTGTAGGGTACCAGAACATATTCCATCTTATCTAACTGTAATTTGTATCCATTGACCTCTCTCTCCTCAGCCCTCTCTTCCCCTGACTTCCCCAGGCACTGGTAATCATTCTTATACTTTCTACTTCCATGAGGTCAGCTGCACAGTTTGTAATTGCTCAACTGTGGAGGCAACCCAAATGTCCATCCACTGAGTAATGGATAAAAAAAATGTGGTACTTTTACATAATGGAATATTACTGAGCTATAAAGAAAGATAAACTCGAGGCTTTTGCAGGTAAATGGTCACAACTAGAGACCATACTCACAAGTGAAATAAATTAGACCTCCATGTGCAAGCAGCATGTTATCTCACTAGTGTAAGAACCTGAAAGAGTGAATAAAAATTAGGAGGTATAACAGACATTGTGAAACAAAAGGAAAATGCTCAAAAGTAAAGAGCAACTGGGGTGAGGGAAAGGAGAAAAGAAAAAAGAGGAAATTATGTATGTATGTATATACAGGATAGCTAACACAGTTGTACTACTGACTTCTATCACTTTACTGAAAGGAACAGTTAATGATTAATTATTTGATCAGTCTTGTATGTCTCTGTTTTCTTGAGACACTACTTTGAACATATCATTACATAATACAACAACCATTGTTAATTTCCTACCACTTTGTCTGTAACTCTGTATTGTTTGTATTGTTCTTATGCTATCTTGTAAATGGATGTCTGTTGATATGTTTTCCTTCTTTCATTTTTAAAATAAATTTTTTAAAAATCTAGAAGGTAAAATAGACATTGTGAAAGAAAAGGAAACTGCTCAAAAGGAAAGAACTCGATAAGGGAAAAGAAAACAAAGATAAAAGGGAAAAAATATGTATATACGTCTACACAGGATAGCTAACATAGTTGTACTACTGACTTTTATTGCTCTATTGGAACAGTTAGTGTTTAAGTGTATGATCAATCTTACATGTCTATCTTTGTTACCTGAGTACCCAAATCAAAGATATCAATATGGACCATTGTTAATTTCCTATCAGCTCATCTGAGATTCTGTTATTGCTTGTATTATTTTTGTGTTATTTTCTAAATGTATGTGTGTTTGTTAAGATGTTTTTGTTCTTTTATTTTTAAAATAAAATTTAAAAAAAATAAAGATAAAGGGAATTTATTAGTTACTAAACCTGTTGCAACTTTTGTCCTCAGCATACCTGCTTCATGTAAAACTTAACAGTGGGGAAAAGAGAGTGAAAACTGTATTTATCTAATTACATCAAGAAAACAACATAAGCACTTATGACTTTTCTGTGTACAATGTTCTTATGAAATTGTTAGTATTCAATTTTCTGTCTGTACTTTAAAATTGTTCTAGATTACATTAGGGCATTTTCCTGGCTATAATCAAGTGTAATTTCATAATTATATTGATTTCTGATATTTATCATCCTGATTTTAAAGCGCAGCAAAAAAACACAACAAAAGTACACTCTTTCCAATCACCAAATTCCACTGTTCTTCCTCATTCTGTACTGTGATTACATTTCTATGTTACACAATTAAAAGCTAACACTGGGAAATCCTCATTTGATTCTGGACTTCTATAGCAAAGGGACTTTGCCTATTTTTCTTTGAAATTCTAGTACCCTTTTGGAAAATAGCCCTGCTAGTAATGTAAAACATATTTGCCAGATTGGTTTCTTACTTCATTAATTTTTCCCAGCAGTTTTAGTGCATCCTTAATTTTGTATTAAACTCACCACTGTCTTCATGTTCTCTTTTTTTTTTTTTTTTTTCCAGTACCGGGAATTGAACTCACTGCCTTGTGCTTGCCAGGCAGGTGCTGTGCTGCTGAGCTAAACCCCCAGCCCCCATGTTCTCATTCTTAATTCCTGTCACATGGTGTATTCTAATCTCCACTGTAAAATCAAATGTAGCTTGTCATTTTCCTGAAATGTTATGGTGCAATAAATGTTTAAAGTAGAGAAGTTAGAAAAAACAAGATCAAAATGTCCCTGATTTCCTCACCCAAAGCTAGTCATGATGAATATTTTAGTGGATATAATGTAAGTCTTTTCATTCAAGTGCAACAAATAAGTGTATGTTAGCTACATTTTTTAACATATGGATTATATTACGTACTTTATTTTGAAACATCAAGAAAAATGCAACTATAGAATCACTTTTAGTAATGGTATTTTGTTCCACTATAGATTTTCATAGACTGCTGCATGACACATAATGACAGGATATATTCTGGGAAATGCATAGTTAAACAATTTTTTCACTGTGAAACATCAAAGTGCACTTATATATACTTACATTACAGAGCAAACTACACACCCAGACTACATGCCATAGAGGAGGAGGAGCAGGAAAGAGAGTAGCCTATTTTTCCTAGGGCCATGATGAGACTAACAACACAACACTAGAGCAAGCATAAGAAAAACTGATCCAATTAAGAGACACAGGGAACGCAAGCTGTATGGGCTGCTGTCAGTGTAATATAGCAAACTGTTTATGGTAAAACCAGTTTCTACAGGTAGGTGTATTACAGAAAGTAACACGTTTCAAATCAGTAACAGTCATTTATTATGATTATTAAGTATTAGATACTGTACATCATGTGCTGTGTATTTGTATGACTGGCACTATGGTAGATTCATACCATAGCCACAAACATAAGAGGAGTGCATTGCCCTGCAACGTTATGGTGTGTACGAAGTGACTAGACTGGGAATTTGGGGGCTCCGTTATAACCTCATGTGATCACTATCACATATGAAGTCCTTCATTGACCCAAATGTCACTATCCATACAGTGTAACCCTATAATTTTTTGAAATGTTGTATGTCATCAGCCTATGTCTTAGAACCCAAAACTGCATTTTTCTGCTCCAAAATTTAAAATTCAGAAAGAATTCTCTAAAATATGCCTTTCCAGTTACTTTCAATAAATTAAAAGCTATGGTGGCCCTGGGCCAACATCCCTGATAGCAGCTACCTGCTTGAGCTGCCGACAGAATTTTTCTCTACCTATATTAGCTGTCAGTTTTTTCCTGCAATCAGCCTATTTCACTTATTTCATTTACTTTTCAATTGACTTCCTATGTCTGATAAAATAATTCCTTATTTTGGAAGATGTTTCCTCCAAGGACTGTGAGAAATAACCATTTTTATATATTTGTCTTTGTATGATTTTCTGTAACTTTTTCTTTGATAAATAACCATTTTATATATTTGTCTTTGTACAATTTTCTGATATGTTTTTCTTGGGAAAGTTCCTAGTAGTGGAATTGCTGGGTGAAAGAATATTTAAGTCTTTGATCCATAGCACCAGATACTATGCAAAAAGTTCTTAGTGTACATAGCACCCTCAAAGCTTGGAACATCTGTTTATACCCACTAACCCTCTTCCTTGCCCACATGAGCTATGGTCATTCTACTTATGTTTTATTGATATAGAACAGAGAAATAAAATGTAAAGACATTACTGGTAAAGGTGAGGGAAAGGTAAAAAGGTCAATATTTTTCTGGTAGACTGTATCATGATATATTCTTGTTTCCCCTATTAGATTATACTTTATAAAACATTGTTAGATGTGGAGTTTTTTAGCTTATTCATTTTCATTAATCATAATAAAAATGCACTTTGGCATAGATTTCCTGGCTGCATTTCTATTCCCTCTGTTGACCTTCTTATGTCACTGAAAAAAATTAATAAAGATGAAAAAGGTAAGAATATTTTTCCTTTTAAGTTCCCTAACTTAAATCTCACCATGAATGGTAATGTCAACAAAGACCTCTTCCTTTATGTGAGAAATTCAGTTTATCCGTTATTGTCCTGAGAACAAAAAGTTGCTAGGTATGTAGATCATGTTAGTTTCTATCTTTCCTAGGTTATTATAATAGTTCTGGCAATGGGAAAGAAAACCGTGAGGGATGGAACAGGATTGCAACTGTTACATCTTGGTTTGCTTTTTTATTCAAATTATGAAAAGATTCAATTCAATCCAATTCTAAATTGTCACTTCTTTGGGACAAGGAGAGTAGAAATTCCTTTCTTGTTTCACTTTACCTTTTATACTCACCTTCGAGATTGATGGGTATGTCCAAAATATGTTTGTTAATTCCAGTGAATTTCACAACCAAATATCAGTCCTTTTATGGTATTTTATCCAAATGTCCCCTAAATATCTCTATTTCTTCATATGTCCAATTAATTCTGAATCTCATTATACAAAAATGATTTCAGTTCCAAAGTAACAAAAGAAAGGATATGTTTTAGATATTACTGTTTAGCTCTAAAAGAGTTTATAATAAATACTAATAATATGATAAAATAATATCTTTTTAGATTATGTATGTATGTATACATACATTAGATGGATAGATAGACAGATATCACTTAGAACACATTCAGAACTATAGACTATGTTTAGCTTTTGAAGATAGGGTTATTTGTAAGAAATTGTGAGAATTAACAAATACAAATAAGCAACTCAAAACAATCATACATCTGAAAATTCCTGAAGAGAGGGGAAAATATCAGCAAAAACTATCTACCAGCAAAAAATATCTTAGGGAAGATTACATTTTTATTTCTCCAGGAAAATATTGGAACTCGCACTCCTGAATTGAGACAAGTAAAAAGGAGTAGGCTCACGTTTAGGTAAAAGGATGCATCTTGAGACCATATCTTAAGTTAAATATATCAGACACGAAGTTCAAGTATCGCATTGCTTTTCCTTGTGAGAAACTCAAAGTATAAGGAGCAAAATAGAGGCTAGATATTAGGAAGCAGGAAGAACTTTTTCAATTAGGAAGGGAAACAAGAGATGCGGAAACGGTGAAGGGAAGGAAGAGAAAAAGAGATTTAAAGGAAAAAGTAATCAAAGAGGAAAATAGAAATAAAGCATTGATAAATGGGGAGATAAAGAAAAGATGGAAGGAAGTGAAAGAAAGGGGATGAAAAAATTAAGATGAATTATGGACATGGGAAAATTCCCCATGACAAATTTAAGCACCATGTACTGCAAACATACACTAATAAAAATCAAAAGAAAAAGAGTAGCTTCTTTTCCACAATTAGAAACTATTGCTGACAGACACTAACACATCAGCATATACTGCAACATTATCGCCAATAAAACTTTTCCCCTAGAAATAGAGATGAGCTAGGGTTACTTCCTAAATCATATTTTGAAATTGTGAATTTTTTTTCAGGTGACTAAACCACAGGGCGGAAGGTAGTAAGCCATTTGCCATTTAATCCGTTTCATTTAAGGGATCACTAGCTATATTTAATGACATCCAAAAATAAACTTTTCCAGTGCTGAGATACTAGGCTGGAAAAGCAGGCAGCAGAAGCAAGTAGGTGATTCCAGTTTTATTTCATTTTCTTGAAGGGCAAAGGCAGCTTCTCATTCATAATAAGAAACTGACCTGAAAGTGACAGAAGGTGAAAAACTATTCCAGGCCTGTGGAACCCGAGCTGACAATTGATATTTATCTACAACAGCAGCAAATTGCATCCTTTTGCAGGAATTCATGACAGCGCCTCTGCCTACTATAAAGTTATAAACTGTAGTGGCTTTTAATTCACCTAAATAATATGATGCTTTCTATATCAAAGTTCAAGCAAAACAGTATCGGTTTGGGGTGAACTTTAATGATTTTATAATACACATTTTTCAAAAGACCTAAGACAGCAGAGACCTATTTTACTGACCACTTTCAACGTCCATTGTAATTGATCCTTTTTATTCCACAATAGCTCAGTAACATTAGCATTGTTAAAACACGGAAGAACACCAAGTTCTGATATTTTCTTCTCATATTTTTATCTTAAATTTGTACATTTTACCTTGCTTTCTTTATTTTAAAAATTAAAAAAACTGATAAAACAACAATGAAAGTAAAATCAAAACAACCCAAAAACAACAAAAATGATACATGACCTCAAGACAAAATGATAGCAATTTGCAATGCTTGCTAAATTACATACTGTTATCTTCAACAAAGTTGCTCAGGATAGCTAGGATAATTGTAGTACTAATATCTGTTGGTTTATTGAAAGGAACTGTTAATGTTCCTTATTGTTTCATCAATCTTGCATGCTTATACCTGGTTCTATGGGCAACCATTTTGAAGATGGCATTGTGTAGTAGAACAACCATTGTTAATACCGTATTTTTCTCTATGCTTTTGAGTGTAAAACATCCACATAGGTATATGTGCAAAAGCTTTCTTTAGTAATCAGCTTGCTACTGCACAACTGGATGGTTTAGTTAGAATCACTCTATAGTGTTTTAAAAGCCACAATTTAATGGCTACGGATGTCTGTGTTTCTATACTGTGGGTATTTCTTATTGCCTTTCTCTTTTCTAGGACCCCTGTACTCTGTCTACAAAAATCTCTGGTTTACTTCTATGGGACTAGTTTACACCTATGGAACCCATCCAGTCTTGAACCCAAGAAGTCTTTGTAAGGTTACAGTTGAGTCTTAAAAACAGTAATTTTAGGACCAGAATAAGGAGATAGCCTGTCAAAGAATGTTATAGCAGAATCACACCCAATATCCACATAGCTAGAGATTTAGCATTGATTCACATGTCAGATGGGTATGGAGACCAGCATCCTATAGTTTGAAAATCAGTACCTCCATGAGCCACTGTTGTTGACTATGAATATGTGTTAACCATTAAAATGCTGGTATTAAAAACTGCTGATAACTACTCATCTAAATCCCAGCCACCTAGAGATATATTTAGAGATCTGTCCTTCTTCAAACACCATGTCTGTTATATAATAAGTGTTCAAAGCATGTTATTAAAAGAACAAGTCAATAATGCTAAGTAAATGAGAGCTTTTTATATAATTTGAAATTTCGAACATCATTTCTCTCACTGCTTCTTCAATGGGTGTGCACTTGCTCAGGAAATCTCAGGGGTTTCAGAAAAGGTAGAAAAGGTAGCAATTATTCTACCACCTGGACTCCCTCAACCAGTCAACCATCTCATTCACTCTTTAGTTCTAATTTCAGCCTTCTATTGAACTGATCATTAACAAGTGAACATCACTAAAGAGACAAGAATTTCCCTGTACAAGAGATAGCTAGCTGATCTTTATCTTTCATGCTCTCCCTTCTCACAGTATAATTTACACTTGAGAATTAGTTGCCAGCCAAAATGTACCTTTCCTGGCTCTAGGTGCATCTGAGAGGGATCAGTTGATGAGGACTATCAACAGAAATTAGATTTGTCATTTCTGGGCTAAGGCACTGCAAGAAGTACATAAGCCTCTTGTTGTTCTTTTCCCTTTGGCCAGCTGAATACCAGAGAGGTAGTTTTATGGCACAGCAAAACCACAAGATGGAAGGGATCTAGAACCTTGAATCATCGTATAGGGATAAAAGATACTCATCGATCAAAGACATGCACAGATCCCTCACATGAGCAAGAAATAAACTTGCATTCAGTTAAGCCACTGAATTTTTCAGATTCATTCAACACAGGAGCAAGAATGCATCCCATTTTTATTGCACTTTATGCTCCAGTGGTAGTAACCTAGGTGTGATTTGATAGAGCAACTATTTGGCTGCATGCCTCCATGCATTTACACATGTGAATTCTACTTAAATTCTTTATCTTCTTTACTGAGTGTCACTCTAGGCTATTTTTCCTTTACTGGTTCTTATTACTCCTTAAACAAAAAAAAAAAACAGTTCATAAACATGCGTGAAGCATTACTCTTCCAGGGGGTTCCACCTCCGCCGTGCATGTCCTTTGCTTGCATATAACTCCACTTTTGCACACCCCAGAATTCTAGTATTCTGTTTATAACTATGTCACCCTTGAAACATACTCATTTGCTAGAGCTCCTAGCATGGCAGTGATGTATGATTTATGACTAAATGCCTGCATCCTATCTTACTTGGATTTTGTTTATTTTACATTAATCTGACCCACAGAGGATCAGAAACTGGGGATCTGTTATGCACTGGAAGATAAGGACAACAGTAAAGGGAAAGAATGTCGGTATGTTGTTTACTCAAGAGTAACAGAAATGCAAGCTTGCAAGCAAGAAAAACACACACTTCTATAGATTTATAAATGGGTAGAAGTTCAAAGATCTGGAGGAAACCCAGATCTTGATGTAAAGATGAGGCCTGATTCCTAAAGATTAGGATCAATGGTTAGACATAAGATCTTCATGGCATATAATACTTACATTTTAATATAAATGGATTTTGTTTTAAAAGGCTGTTATCAGAATGACTGATCTGAAAACAACAGTATGCAGTATAAGAACCATTGCTGAACTCCTACCATCTAGATGGTGAAGCTTTGCATCATTTCCAATGTTTTTTTCTTCTTACTTGTTACTGTGTTTGATTGTTTGATCAGTCTTACCTTCTTACATTTGGTGGACTGAAAAACTTTGTTGAAGATAACAATGTGTAATGTGTCAACAATTGTTAATTCCTATCGTTTTGTTTTCAGGTCATGTATCATTTTTGTGGTTTTTTTATTTTCTCTTCATTGTTGTTTTGTTAGTCTTTTTATCTGTAAAATAAAAAAGGCATTGTCTGCCTATTTCTGGAAATTTGAGAAGATTAAATAATATAATGGGTGTGAGACACCTAGGATAGGACCTGAAACATAATAAACATTGGGTAAAATGTGCTCATGAATAACTTCAATGACCAAACAACTGCAACTTTTTAAAAACTGAATCTATATATTATAATATAATTAATGCTGAAGCAGATTTTTGTGGAGATAGTGTTGGATACCAGTACATGGGAGTCAAGCGTGACAATTTCATAAAGCAGTAGGAGGACAGGGAGCTCATTTACAAACTTTTCTGGGCCTCCACACAAGGGTGGAGGGCACTCCAGACATCTGGCAGGCCTTTTTTGGAGACAAGTTGTTGTTCAATTTAGAAAAAGTCTCCTATTGAATTTTGCTTTTTAAATTATATTTTATTCTACTGACTAGTTTTTACACTGGTCCCCATAAAATGTACATTATTAAAAAAATGCAAAACCTTATTTGATGAGCCTATTACCTTATGCTCATGACTGCCTGCTTGATTCTATTGAATTCAGAATTGCCTGTGGCAGTGCTTTGTATCTAATTTGTGACTTTTACAAGGTGAACCTTGCATCGTTTTCCTTTGCCACTGTTTTCATTTAGATAAATGAAAACAGTTTCTCTTAAAGCATAGGTTTGCCTGATAAGCCATTATTACCACAGATGGGCTCTGAAATGCTCATAAAAAAGAAGCATCACAATAAATATTTATTGTTGTTTCACCCAGACACAGGAACCCTAGATATCTTTAATATGACTGGCTACTTGGTTTCTCTTTTAATAGAGCTTATTTACTTGATTTCATTTTCTCAAATAATTGCTCTTCCTCTGAGGGGAAGGGAAGGTTGAAGGCATGGAAGGAATATTGAAATATATGCGAATAAGGCAGGGGTACATTTAAATTGATTAGAAGAGGACTGAAATGAAATGAAGGTCAAGCGTTTTGTGCATAAATGGATGAACTTCTAAGGAATTTATCTAACTCCTGAAAATATCTGTGTTAAACACAGCATTTTATAAACACAGCTTAGGGAAAACTAGACAGAGCTCTTAGTTTACTAAATTTCACAGAGCACAATCTTCAAAGGGAAAAACAACACAAAGAATCTAGTGGTGGTATCTTTAGCTTATACAACCTTTAGTGTTCGTCCTCAGGTTATTTTAAAATCATATCTATATTCCAAATTCCTCTACCGTGTGAGAGTAATATTTGCTTAACTTCAAAAAATCCTGAAAAGCTACTTAATGCAGTAAATTTTATTAAACAATATGCAATGAATTCAGAAACTTCTCCCCAGTTGGAAGAACTCTGTGAGGAGCATCTCATTATACCTGTAGTCCCCAAGAGTCCAGAGGTCATAATTTAGTGGAAAAACTCATGCATCAGCATCCCAGGCACACAAGGGTGGAGGGTACCCTAGACATCTGGGAAGCCTTGTTTGCACGACATGTTAATCATTCCGTGTGGGAAACGTGGGCATACATAGAAACCAGTGGGCAAAAAGAGAAAAGGGAAGTGGGTCCCATCACGGGGAAAAACACATCATCTAATTTCCCAGGAATGACAGAGGATGGTACACAAGCAAGACTGTAGCTATATTGCTAGAACATATTTTTAAATTCTCTTTTTTATAACATTTAAAGACATCACCTTTAGGAATTGCATCTTCTTCTACTGGTGTAGCTGAATGTTTATTTGGTTAAACCATGGTTTGTTTTGAAGTACATGTAGTTGGAGAATGGGAACATGGTACACTCTCTAATGTCCCTTGTTACAAAAGGAAACTTACTTAATATGTACACGTTTGTGGTTACTGCATCAATATCAGTAGTAATGAGGCTGCTAATCAGTTGTGACAGCCATAAAAAGGGAAAGTAGCACATTGTAAAATATCAGGTTTCCCTTTTACAAAATGATCATAAAAATAAACAATACAGTTGTTTTTTAAATTTGGACTCACTTCCCCTGGCTTTTTGTAACTAAGAGAGAACGTAGGGTGAGTCAAGAATCTTTACTTAATAGAATGATGACTTTAAAGAAAGTTATTTGAAGAGACTGTAAATAAAAGTAAATTTAATCTATTTAAGTTTAGATTTAAAAAATCCCTGGTGCGTCATTTGAGCCAAATGAAAATTGCCTCCCATAGACTTCTCTAGATATTTTCCTGGAGTGAGCATCTCCTGGGACACAAAACAGATATGACTAATATGGGGGAAGCATACCTTCAATCTACAGAGAAAGTTTAGTTTGCATTTCCATAGGGTATTCTTTGCCGATTGTATACTACGGACTTATTAGCAGAAGAGGTTCATTTCTTCTCCACTCACTTAAACCCACTCAGTTTCAGGAATTGTATGCATTTTACATTTATTCCAATTCTTACAATGTGATTATGTGTGGCTCTTCTAATTAAAGATCCCTAAATTGAAGGAGTAAATAATTTACACGTTTTCAGAGGAGTTAAATCTGTATAGGGCCTTAGATTTATAGACGGAACATAGTGCCAAGAACATCGTTACACTTGCAAAAATAGACTTCACACACTTCAATTCTCTGAACACAGCAATGTTGAAAGAGATAAAAATTTGACCAAAAAAAATTTGTGATGAACCACAATAGGTAATAATATCCAATAAACTTCACTAACATTGCATATATGTAGATATTGACATTATAATTAAATTGTGGATTGTTCTAAGGGCAAGAATTACTGTAACAGATACCACAAGTATAGACTGTTTCTCTGGAATGCACATTTCAGGGTTTTTAATTTTTCAATTTGTGCTGGTAACTACCCAATACTATTTATAACTTACAAAGTAACCTGCAAAGAGTTATCATTAATTCCATGACTAATGACACAGAATGTATCCAATAAAAAAATAAAAATATAAATCAAGATCGCACAACACCACCCCAAGTTTCTAAGGCATGGTAGTAAATGTGTCCAGCGGTGATTCTCCAACTTATACGCAAAAAGATCTCTAGCCATTTTTCTGGGTAACTACACTCTAAGGAAAAGAGAATGCCCTGTGACATACAGGAGCCAACGTAAAGCTAATTCATGCACATACAGCGTCATTGTGCCCCTTTTTTTAAAGGAAGGACCATTAGGTAAAAAATAATTAGAGTCCTGGTCCACATCTGTTTCAAAGAAAGTTCAAGCATTTATCTTATGGTCATTTTTCAACTGATTGTGATAGATATACTAAGCCTTAGTGATATATTCACACTGACTCTTTTTTTTAACATTTTATTAATGTGTTTTTATTAGTATATGTTTTCAGTACATAATGATTACATTTATAATGAGGGGGTTTATACATGTATGTAGCACTTCTTGATTAATTTTTGGTCCCTTTACCCACAGAATCAGAGTTATTAGTAACAAACATCAAAAGGATGCTTCTAAGACCTTCTCCACTGCAATAGTTAATCAGAAAACTTATGGAAACTTAGAAGAATAGCAGGAAGGTTAGTATTACTTCCAAAGGTTTTAAAGATATAGGAGCCGCAGTGGCCATATCATCCTTAATTCACCTACCTGACCTATGAAAAAGCGAGATCTACCATGGTGGATGACAGTAAACTACCTAGCCTAACAAAGCTCTAACTGCTATACTTGTTCCTGTGCTGAAAATGGTACCTTCATTAGAAGCGATTAACACAGTCTAAGGTATATGACATAGCTATTGATGGGGAAAATGCATTTTTTATGTCTTTTGGCAAAGAGGATCAGAGATAGTTTGCATTTGTTTGGAACTGAAGCAGTGAAAATTCATGATTTTGGCCTAGATCTATGTTAATTGTCTCACTCACCATCATGATACAGTCCAAAGAGAACTGATAATCTAACCATCCTGCAGAGTATCACTGTGCTCCACTATATTGATGAGGCATGTTGATCAGACCTCGTAGACAAGAAATGGCAGTGCTTTGGTAAGATATACAAGCTTTAAAGAAAGGGAGAAAAATTCTATAATTATCAGATACCCTCAACATGAGTGAATATTTTAAGGGTCTAGTAGTCTAAGGAATGCTGGAATACAAGATTTAAATATGAAATACAAAAAGAAATGAACCTCTTGTTATTAAAAAAGAACTACGATGCTTGGCAAGCTTCTTTGAGTTTTGGAAGCAAAATATTTCACACCTGTGAATACAGCTATGAATCTTTTCTTGGGTCGTCCAGAAGTCTGTTTACTCTGAGTGGGACCCAGAGTACTATAGTACTTTGCAATAGATCCAGGCAATGGTTAACAAAGATATCATTAAAAGCCTTTGGTTTGCTAGGACAGTGGCAGTGAATGTCCCTAGGGTTCTAGAGCAAGAGAAGGCCAACTGTGTGAGAGAAAGGTATATAATTTTTGAAAGTGGTGCAGGTCAGCTGCTGGGCCCTGGGAGAGACTGGGCATACAGCCATGGGACATCAAATGACCATCAAGCTAGACCTGCTTATCAGGAGCTGGGCTTAATCAGATCAATAAAGTCTGAGAGCAATAACAACCTGTTATCTAGTGCAAGTGGCATCTGTGATTTGGGTTTGATCAGATTTAAAGGGCAAATGTCAGCTGCAATAACAGCTCACATTCCTCACGTCACTCTTCACTGTCACACTGGCAACCCTTCTTCAGCTCAGAGCTGTGACAAAAAGGTAAGGAAGAAGCCTGAGTTTATGTCTTGAGTGGATCATTTTGATAAGTTTGTGTCAGATGAACTCAGACTAGTGCTGCTGAAGGTGAACAGCAGTGAGGGAAAATTCTCCTAGTGGGCAGAACTTCAGGTGTTGCACTTGGTCTTCTATTTTGCATGGAAAGAGAATAGTCCAAAATCAAAGATGTACATACATGGATTCGTGAATAATTTAGAGTGGTTTAGTTGGATGCTCAGGGGCCTGAAAGGAGTGAGACTAGAAAATCAAAGATACTTGGAGAAGAAGCATGTGATGGAACTGTCAGTATGTACAGAGTGTATTTATAGTCTCCATTAATGCCCACAAAAATCACACACTGCAAAACAAAACAAGAGGACTTAGCCTCTGTTAGATGTTACCAGCCTCCGTCCTTAACTATCTTAGGGTTTTCACTATTATCTGCTGGACAGAAGAGTGATAGTGACAGAATCATAGGTCCTGCCTGGTCCCAACAACCTAGGCTCACTCTCCCCAAAGGTCTTCTAGCTATTCCTCCTACTGCTAGGAGCACCCAGTGCTGAACTATGCTTCCCTGGAAACATCCAGTAACTTGAAGTCAAGTTGATTACAATAACCCACTTCCAAGAATAACAGATATTTTGGGTATTTTTTACCCGTCCTTCATGTAGTGCCTCAGCCGCACAATTGTAGTTTTGAAGTATGTGTTCTACCTTCATGGAATCCCACATAGCAAAGTGTTTCACCAGTTGAACCACTTTAAAGTAAAGGAGCTGCAGTGATGAGTAAATGTCCATGTGGTTTAGCAAACTTATTACATACCACCCTGCTTATGTGTCCAGTGATCCCCCCACATGCCACGCTATTCAGAAGCTGCCAGTCTGGTCCAGCTATTGAAGATGGAGCTGACGTGCCAGCTGGGATATGAAGTTCTGTAAGGATAAGGTACTGTCTTTCAAGATGGGATACGCATTGCAAGCCTAGGCCATTAAATTGTAACATATCTTCACATTCAAAAAAAAAAGAAAGAAATCAAAGTGGAACCGCTCAAAAATTGTTCCCAGTTACACACTTAGGGGATGTGTGCTTTCTATTGCTACAACTGTAGATACTATGAGAATAGAGGTCCTTGTTTCCACAAGGGGTGGTGGGGGGGGGGGCTTCCACTAGGAAGCCTAGGAAGCATCTGATTAAATCTAAAGCTAGTCCAGTAGAAATGCTAATGAAAAGGAAGAAAATGTAGACTGAGTAATGAGGGGAAGATAAGAAGGACTACTTTGAATACGGGGGGGCTGATATTTTTTAATTCTTTATATGTTCTAGATAGAAGCCCTCTGTCTGAGGGACAATCAGCTAAAATTTTTTCCAAGTTTGTGGGTTTTCTTTTTACTTTGCTGGTGATTTCTTTAGATGTGCAGAAACTTTTCAGTAGGATGAGATCCCAGTTGTTGATTCTTTCAAGTGTTTCACGTGCAATTTGGTTTTTGTTCATGAACTCTCTGCCTACCCCTAAGTCTTCAAGGTTTTTACCTACTTTCTCTTCCAATAGATTTAGTATTTCTGGTTTAATATTGAGATCTGTGAACCATTTTGACTTGAGTTTGGTGCATGGTGATAGGCTTGGGTCTATTTTCAGTCTTTGGCAGATAGCAAGCCAATTTTTCCAGCACCATTTATGAAAGAGGCTATCGTTCTTCCAGTGAGTTTGTTTGGCCCCTTTATCAAATATTAGGTGGTCAATGAGTCCTTCATTGATCAGTATTGCATGTCCCTATCTGTTTTCATGAGAAACCACTTTGAAGATATCAATATGTAATACAACAAGCATTGTTAATTTCCTACCACTTTGTTTGTAACTCTGTATTGTTTGTACTGTTCTTTTGCTATTTTGTAAAAGGTTGTCTGTCTGTTAATGTTTTCCTCCTTTTATTTTTAAAATAAAATTTTAAAAAAAAAAGTTTACTTAAAATACTGGGATTCACTACAGGGACTGCTGTCCCTGTGATGCTCCTTTTCTAACTTTTCAGCGATTGTAACCAAGTAGAATACCAAAGAGGTTGTTCCTGGGTAAAGTAAAATTAACATAAAGAGGAAATATTTCTGAATGGTGCAACAGGAGGCGGGGTGTGTTGATGACTAGCCTAAGGTCCTCTGCCTGGACCACCTTCTCCTAGGTGTTGTGTTAGTGTTAGCTACCAATGGCTCCTGGTTGCCTCCTTTTGACAGCCTCTTGGGCCTGAGAACTGGAACTTCACCCACATCGAGGGAGAGAGGGACCTCAGTCAGTGACAGATGGGGTATGTACTTACATTAGCCCCTCGTAGTAGTGTAATTTGTGCCCCCGGTGTTCCTTGCGGGATCTAATCTTTGAGGCCACATCCTTATTTACTTCTGTCACCTAATCTATCCTTCCTTCATTCCTCTTCAGTGAATGCTCTCCCAATAATCACTTGCACCAGACTTCTCATCTCAGTCTATGGTTTTAGGAAGCCCAACATAAATATTAATTAAATATTCATGTACTAAAGAAAGAATACATATTTTAAAGAATACTCACAAACAAAAGAAATGCACTAAGTACATCTGGACATTTTTTACAAGGAATGAGTAAAGAAAATAACATGTAGATAAAAAATGATAGGCTTTCCAAGCACAAAGTAGATACCATGACATGAAGACCGTGGTTAGGTCCATTCTGTACCCTAAAATCCAAAGATAAAAAAACGAAGAGCTGGTTAGATAATCCTTTTTGGAAAATTATTGCTTTATCCTCTGTAGATGCATTCCTTAGAATTTATTATTTGAATATAATTTACCTCCTGAGAAATCAGCTTGAAAAGATTAAGGAAAGGAAAAATCCTAGTTGGCTTTTGTGGGGCTGGTCCAACCCCATGTCCAATATTCTAAATAAGAAATGTATAAGGAAGTGAAATTATTATTTCATGCAGATCCTACTTTTTCTTTCCAGTGGATTTTGCTGTTCCCACTAACGATCATCACCAACCCACCAATTGCTGCTCTTTGCTGTGAATAACTTGAAAGCTTTATAATCAGTATCAAAGCTGCCAAAAGCATTTCAGCCTGAGTTCTTTTCCTTTGGTGAGCCCTGAGAGTACACTGTAACAAGACAAACATAAGAACAGAGAAATATAATTTTCACACAGGAAGTGAATAATGGATCTCCTTCAGAATTAACTTATGTGTTTTTAAGCTCTCTATAATACAAGGTACAACAGTCCATAATTGCCTTATTTAATTGAATTTGTTACTACTTTCCTCTAATTCATTTAGCCCAGCCAGTAAATATTGATTAATGATCCCTACACTTGACGGCTACAAGAAGATCAACAAATGTTTGAGGAGAGTATTTCACTGTATTGGACCTCTCTTCAGATTTTCAAAGGGAAATGTTCACAGTCCAAATTTCCAACAATCTTCCCATTTCCAAATTATCTCCATGCTTTTCCTGTGAAAGTGTTAATATTATTTTCTAATACAATCTAGCTTCTCAAATCTGTTTTTGAGAGCTTTGTTTTAGCCACGATGTTTTCCATGCCTTGGCAACAAAGTTTTATTTTGTCTCTCTCAGTTGGCTTTTTAAACTCTCTGGCAAAGACCTTCACAGTGTCTCAAATGTACATAACGACACTACTCTTCTTGATAGCAGAAATAAATTGAAACTATTAGAATGACAGAAGACTTCATCAGAAGGGTCAATCAGTACAAGAAGCTCTTTGGGTTATTGGAAGTAAAACTGACTAACTTGTTACTTTCCATTATGTTTTTTAAAAAGTTCTTTGACTCTATTTGTTATAAAATACCAAAGTACCTGAAAATTTGGAGTAGAGCAAAAGTGATGTTGAAATATCTGACAAGCAAAACAGTTTGTAGCCAGACTGCAAACCTGGTCAAGGATTCTGAAATGTATGCTGACCTTGCTTCCATCAGGATAGACATAACTTATTTTTTTAAACTCTAATTTGGAGGGTAGTGGTAATTAGAGATCAAACCCTGGAATTTTGCACTGAGTTATATCTCCAGCCCTTTTTTTGATTCATTTCTTATTTTGAAATAGGGTTTTGCTAAGTCGCTAAGTTACCCAGGGTGGCCTTTAACTTGTGATCCTCGTGTCTCAGCCTGCCACTCTTTGAAAAGGTGCATTATGGAGGTGTGTAACACCTATGTTTATTTTTTAGGAATATTTCTATTGATAAATTATTAATTTTAGTTTTATGAGCTTGACTATATTAAACAATGTATACTTAACCAGAAAATAAAGTATCAATAAAATAAAATTTAATGTTTAGTATATAATGAGCATGTGGAATAAGCAGCAACATTTTGAACATCACCTGTTTACCTGCTACGAGATCTAAAAAAATAACAGCAGAGATAAATTCCTATGTAAACTGCAATGAAAATACAAATAAAACTCTCCTGCAGAAATAATCTATGCTTCAATTATCACACCTAACACCGTCTTCATCCATGAGAACAGCGTGTTCCATACACAAGTTTTGTCCACACTAACCGTCCATGTGCTTAGCTTTCCTTTCTTGTTTGGCAGGCCATACTCATCACCTTTCTCATCTTCCTCATTTATCAGGAGCTTCCTATTATATTACCCAATGTCCACTTAGCAGGAAAATGAAATATCAATAAAATAAAATGTCAAATATATACACTGAGTGTATAGAATAAACATCAACATTTTGTACATCAACTGTTTGGCTACTAAATCTAAAAAATAACAGCAGAAATAAATTCCTATGTGAACTACAATGAAAATACGAATAAAATTCTACCACAAAAATAATCTTTACTTCAATTATCGCACTTCAGACAATTTTCACACACGAAGACAGCATTTCTACAGTAAAGTATCACTTAAATTAATAGCACAAGTGTATGTTTTCCTATCATCTTTGATAGGATATATTCGACATCTTGCTGATCTTCCTGTTTTCTTAGGAGGTTCTTATCATGTTTCACCTGTCTTTTCACTGGTCTGCTCCAGGGTTCTTTGGAAGAGTTCTTTGTGCAAATACATACTGTTCTTCCTCTGTTGTAATTAACCATTTATCAATTCCAGTTCCAATCCTCTAAGAAAATTTCTCCATGACATTTTGTGCTTGTTATTTTCTCTGTAAACTATGAAACTAGTTATGCCTGACATGTTTAGAATCAAGTAAAACACAACCATTGTCCAGAATTTTGTTTCCAGTGACATCATAGTTGCTCCTATGATCAGCATCTACTCTGCCTTTCATTTTGTTGTAAAATGTGACCATTTCTGGCTTCATTTGTGTTGAGAATTCACTATCCATGTTTGTTTGTTTCTTTGTTTGTTTTGAGACAGGGTCTTGCTATGTAGTCCAGGCTATCCTCGAACTCACAATGTAGCAGAGGCTGATTTGGAATTTACAGGATGCTCCTGCCTCACCCTCCTGAGTGCTGGGATTACAGGTGTGCACCACCACTCAGACTGGTACTCTGATCATCCCAGTATAGCATTGGAAGCATCAGTATTACTTTGTTTTTCTTCACCGTGTAAGAAGCCAAAGTTATGTCTTTCTGAAAGCCAAAGATTGTACTATACATTTCTCTATTGGGAACTTGCAACGTTTCTTCTGGAATCTTGACCTTCTTCTTTTCAATAGTCCCTGTACTGGTCAACTGGTGTCCTTTTAGCAAATGTAACATCAGCGAGTAACAAGTGAACCAATTGTTGAATGTGACATTTGTTACTTTTTAAAATAAATGCAACAAGTCTGTTAATACAATTATACAGCTCATTACTGCATGAAGAAAGACCTGGTAGCTGAGTTCCAGGATAACTTTCTAAATTCAAGGTGTAAAATGCCTTCGCTTCTACCATGGCATATATTTTTACACCATATTTGGAAAGTTTACTTGACATATGTTGCTAAAAACTTCAACAATCACAAAATGAGGCAAGGCATTCATCAATTACCATGTATTCAGACGGTGTATAAATTGTTTGACAGTTCAAAACAAAGGTTTAAACAAATGAGCAAATAGCAACCAAATTGTCATATTTTTTTCTTTTTTGGTGGGTCTTTTTGTTGTCAAAACATAGGCAATTTTGAAGGAAACTGAATCTCTTGAATGTCATTATTGTTCTAAAAATCTCAACACTGCATCTGTCACTCCATAAATCTTTAGATTCTGATGATTAAAATGGCAAAGTCCTAAGTTGTGGAAGCAACCCAAATGTCCATCCACTGAGAAATGGATAAAAAAATTGTGGTACTTTTATATAATGGAATATTACTGAGCTATAAAGACAGATAAACTTGAGGCTTTTGCAGGTAAATGGTCACAACTAGAGACCATACTCATAAGCGAAATAAATCAGACCTGCATGTGTAAGCATCATATTGTCTCACTAGTGTAAGACCTGAAAGAGTGAAAAAAACTAGGAGGTATGATAGGCATTGTGAAATGAAAGGAAAATGCTCAAAAGTAAAGGGCAACTGGGGTGTGGGAAAAGAGAAGCGAAAGAAGGGGAAATTATGGAAATATGTATATATAGGATAGCTAACATAGTTGTACTACTGTCTTCTATTGCTCTACAGAAAGGAACAGTTAATGATTACTTGTTTCATCAATCTTGTATGTTTCTATTTGTTTTCCTGAGAAACCACTTTGAAGATATCAATAAGTAATACAACCATGGTTAATTTCCTACAACTTTGTCTGTAACTCTGTTTTGTTTGTATTGTTCTTATGCTATTTTGTAAATGGATGTCTGTCTGTTAATATGTTTTCCTTCTTTTATTTTTTAAAATAAAAAAAATTAAAAGCCAAAAGAAAAACAAAAAAAGTGGTAGTCATGCTGTGAAGGCTTTTAGTTCAGATAGTGAGGTATGAGAGTAAATATATCCTTGAGTATCACTGTTGACGCATATAGAGTGTTTTCTTGTATTTCATTATTACTGTATCTGAAGATAACTTGTAGCATATCATCCATTACCATCTCCAACACTGAATCACGGTGTTGGCATTGAGTCCAGTAGCTCTTACCCCTGATAAGAACCTATAATATTTTCTGAACTAGTTTTAACTTTAGGTTGTTCAGGTATACATTTTGTAGCATTTTCACTAGGTAAATATTTGTTTACATTACATATTCTTGCTCATATGAATGAAGGTCCTCATCCTGTACTTCTCTATCTGTCATATCTCTACTGATCATATATTGCCATCTTCTTTCATTTACATTGTCCAAGTCATCAGCAGTATTTGAGTCACCTGATGACTCACTTTCAACTTCCTCCCAAAGTTGTAAAAGCAGATTTTCATGTGACATTGTACTGAGTTGGGCTAATTTTATAAGAAAAATCTAAGGAAACCATCTAATAAAAAAATTAGAAATACACAAAATGTAACATGGGGCATAATGTGGGGAAGACTCACCCATGTACACTCTGACACATGTGCATATACATCGCTATTTGTCATATCAAGTGAGTGAATACAAAGATTGCTTCCTGTGTTTTCCCAGAACAGATACTGAAACACATAGCCAACTACTGTTAAGCTAAAGTGCAAAGGCTGGGAATGTAGCCCAGTGGTGCCACACCTGCCTGACAAGCACAAGGTCCTGAGTTTGATTTCTGGTACTGAAAAAAACACAGCTAAAGTACATATTTTTATTAGAAAAGTATGGTATAGGCTTCTGTTACCCAGTACAAGGAACCCAGGGAGACAGTACACACTTTGGGGGATGGGGCTAGGTGCGCTAGCTGGGGGAGGGGTCTATTCTGTCCCCAGCCTCTCCCTTTCTTCTCTCTCTGCATCCTGTCAGCTGTGAGGTGAGCCACTTTGCTCTACCATATGGTGCTTGTCAGAGTGTTCTGCCTCACTGTGGGCCCAGAAGAAACAAGTGACCATAAACAGAAACCCCTGAAACCCTGAACCAAAGTAAATATTTACACCTTGTAAGTAGTTTATCACAGGTATTTTCTCACAGTGGCAGAAAGCTGACTAATACAGAATGAAATGCTAATGAAAGAAAGTAGTTTAGGGGCTATATTAGTTTCCTAGGGCTACTAGAACAAATTGTCACAAACTAAGAGGCTTAAAACAACAGAAATATTTTCTTGCATCATCCTAAATACGAGAAGTCCAAGGTCAAGGTATTAAAGCTATGTTGTCTTTATTTGGCTTCTGGTAGCTGCCAGCAATTTCCTGCCCTTGGCTTACCAATGTGTGATTCCAATCTCTGAATCATCTTCATTTGGCATCCTTCCCCTGTGTCTGTCCAAATTTCACTCTTCTTATAGACATCAGTCATTGGATTATAGTCTAGATTATGAATTCACAAACTATTATAAATTAATTTGATTACATCTACAAAAGATCTTATTCCCAAATAAGGCAATATACTGAGGTCCTGAGGCAGTATAAATTTAGTACAGACATTCCTTAAACTAGGACATGAGCTATTGTAGCAGCCTAGTCAGAAGATGAGCATGGACCAAAACTAAGATAAAGACAGAAAAACCATAAAGGAAGAAATAGGCTCTAGAAACTTTGACAAGATATCATCACTTGGGTTTGATACTTTATTTGATATGAAAAGTTGCAGATTGACTGTGGGGATGGGTCCAATCTTTGGTTTTCCTGTGTACCCATTTCCTTTGGTCTGTAATTCTGTAGTTCTCTCTTCTGCTGAGACTGACTATATTACTGGCCTTGAACAACAGTATTCTGGAAGGCTTAGCATAAACAGAGATGTAAAAAACCACTGGAATCTTTCCAGTTCCTCTCTTGAAACCCTACCAATTTCATGAGAATAAGTCCACACAATCCTCTTCCTCCATCAGGAAGAAGAGAGTGCAGATGCAACAGAGACACTCTTCCCATCTGACTCTATCTTGGACCAGATTATGGCAAACCAGTCCACAAACAGGTAAGACAGCCTAGCCAACCTCAACAACCCAAACTGACAGAGGAGCAAAGGATGTAAGACACAACCAGAATTACTTACCAATTGATACATGAACTCATGGGAAATGCCAGAACTACTTCAGAAAGTGGTGAGAACAGTAAGATAAGTGCTTGAATGAAGGGGAGCATTTTGAGTAATGTTAATGACAAGGTATCTTTTAGTATACTAGTTTCTTTAATTCAAACATTTGTCATATTTTTCAACCACAATTTTTGTGTGTGATATTTAAATGTAATTTATTACATAATTTGAGCTTATGGTATATAGCATAGTATGACATTTTCTGCAAAGTTGTTGTCTTCACATATATAGTTGGAGCTTAGTCTACAGGGAAAGAGATAAAGAGAAGATTGGTGTAAAATGGAGGAGAAAGAATTCTCAGCTGCAATCCATAAACTGAAGCTAGCAACCACCAGAAAGACTTCAACCCAAACAGGACATCACTACTTTTGACTGCAAAGATATGCAGTGTAGTTGTTTTGCCAAAAAAAGATAGTGCTATTCAGAGAACTAAACATACACCTGGCCCAGTGTTTGATCAAGCTAAAGGAATATTCAGAGGAAGGCAAAGCAATTGCAGGCTCACCTAGTGTCAGTAACAGCCCCTGACAAAATGCTAAGTAATCAAAAACATTTGCACTGATTTTCTGAGTGGAAAACCAGTATAGTTTTAGTTTGTGTCCAACCTCCAGGTCTCATGAAATATTTATTGCGGTCCACCTATATTGGAAGCATATAGCAAAGAGAATATTCTTTAAAAGGAAACTGAGTTTGGTCAACTTGACATCTATAAAGCCACTACAGTCCACCCCTTTGGAAATAATTCACCCATTAAACCATACTTAATTTCCAAATACAGATATCAGTAAAGTCGTGCTTTTGGCTAGTGTATTTATACTATAGGAAAGAGTCTATAAACTGTCTTGTCCACCTTTGAGGAATGTTCATTGAAAATGGAGGAGCAAGAACTTGTTTTCTTCTAATAATTCAGCTTAAAATTCTCCAAATGTTGTCTCTCTTGGAGTCTGTGGCTGGAGTGTGACATTTTTAGATTACCTGGTGCTACTCCAAATGATGGGGAGCAATGGCTACACCAGTGACCTGGCACTGTGACTTCTCTCAAGTAAATATTCTTCTATAAGGCCTAATGTTTATGCTTTAGGGCACATGCTGCTGTTTGCTCAACAAGATAGTGTTTTAAAATTAATAAGCCAAAGTGAAAAAATTAAGAATTTAATTTTAAAATATTTCCCTTACATTACATAGCAGATAGCATTGTACAAGATGGTTTGATAAAAAGAACCCAATCAATTATGTAATTTCCACCAAAGTAAAAAGTTCATATCTCTATCAATTCACAGGCTTAAACTAGGCATGGTGGCACATGCCTGTAATCCCAGCACTCGGGAGGCTGAGGCAGGAGGATCATTGTGAGTTAGAGAGCAACTTGGGCTACAAAGTGAGCTCAAGGCCAACCTGAACTGCATAGCAAGACCCTGTCTCAAAAAGGCAAAAAAAGACTTATGCAGTCTGAAATTCTGATATTTTCTTTTATCTGCAAAGGGAATTTTGTTTGCCCTATTCAAATAAGCTCTTTATGAAAAAGTTAAATGCTACAACATAAAACTTCAGACACAAAGTCACAGTGATCAGAAATCTTTGCAGAATATCAAAAGATTACTTTTTTTGCTACTCATCAATGCTTGCTGGTTTCTTTTTTATGTCCAAAAGTAAAACTATTCTACTAATCTTCATATGCTCCATTGTTTTTTCTGAACACTGGAATTAGGCCAAAATATGTCAGTTTTTCCTCTGTGATTCTGGGGCGCAGCACACAGCTGGAAATAAAATGATGAATTATCATTAAGACAAATATAAAGTTATAATGGTCAGTTGAGCCAAGAGATGAAAAGAATTTTAAGCTTGATGTTTTAATTAGCTGTGTTCAAACATGTCACTCTATATGAATTTGTTCAATGAACACTGTGTTAATATCAATATTTTCCACATTTTAGTAGATAAACTATTTTGAAATAATTTAACAATTTTCCCTTCTGAGCAATTACCCTTATAAAAGCACACTAATGATGCAACATAAATATTGTTTCTGTAATATACAATATTTTTAATGTTAATAATGTTGAGAAATGTAAGGGTGCCATTCTTGGAAATTAATTTAGTCCTCAGAAAACTTTGAGGTAAGTGCTGTTAACTTATCCATTTTATAGATGAGAAAACTGTCTTAAAAGTGGTAACTTGCCAACAGAAAACTACCACTTAGGCAATGCAATTCAAGCATTGTCTTAGCTACTGAACTATCATGTAAAGATAACATGTTGCACTGTATAATACTTTCCACTTTACAAAACCCTGCCACATGACATTCACACCAAGAAATGAAGAAACAAATACATTATTTTCAAAGTGAAAGAGTGAAACTCCGAGAAGTTAAGTAATCCTTCCAAAAATCAAGCCTCTGAGATAGAATCAATCCAAGAACTCATTTTCTCTCAATATGTATAATTTCTTCTGCATATTATAACACATATATCAACCTATAAATTGCTTTTTAATAGTAGAAAATCTACTTTTCTTGTGCAATTTTCTTTGTCATAGTAGAAAATCTACTTTATCTTGTGTCTCCTTTAAAGTATTCAGGATTTATTTGTGGCATTTGGATCATTTTTGTGTGTGAGTGAAAGATAGATGCACCCTAGTAATGCATATGTATGTCAGTTTGGAAATTTTACGTACATTATAAAAATAGTATTTTTTCTGATTTATCATAATTACTTATCAGTTTAGCTCACCATTTGAATATGAAGTAATAATAGAGCACAGGATGAGAAGTAAGGCCATTTGACTTCTGCTCTTGTTCTATCAATAACAGCTCATCTAACTGCATTGGGCTTCCATTCCTCTTCCAGACAGCAAGAGGAACATCCAAATCCCCTTCATAGTCTGAGCCTTCCTAATCCTGGAGCAAGTAAACATATGCAAATTTTATGCAATACAGAAGTTTTAAAGAATGAGTGGATGAATTACAAAATATCACATAGATGCAAGGGTGGGATTGTCTCCCTAAGAGAGGGAAGGTGATAGGTTGCTATTGATTTACTGAGCTCATCCATCTTCTACACTACACACCATGTTTTTATATTCACATCTTCACAGAGATCAAAAGATCTCTTTGTACTGAAAGAACTTTGATAAATTTATCTGAAAACGTTAATTGGATACAATTAAACCTGCTCTTTCTATTGCCAATCTTTCTTATAGTCTATTTTGCCTGTAGCATTCTAGCACTGTTTTTTTCTATGATGTTAACTTGGTATTAACACCTGGTATTTTTCCAAGTATTGAATACATTCAATGAAAACATTCCCAAGGACCTGAAGGCAAAGAAGAACTAAAGAAGCCAGAATTAGCAATTATGTAACTTTTAGAAAACTATATCCATAAATATATATATATTACATATACATATATAATATATATGTATATTTAATATACCCTTATATAACATATATAAGGGTATGCACACACAACGTATATCATTTCAAATCCTCAGAAATTTCAGTGGTTTAACAATATTTAGCAAATTTAGATATAGAAAACACTACATATAAAAACTATAAAAGATATTGCAGTGTCAAAGTAATACAGAGCAGCTATTTGTAGTGCAATACATGTTAAAACCTCATTACAGTCTTTGTCTTTTCCCTAGGTACAAATGTTATTGTAATGTGTTGATATAAATTGTATTTAAATCTCTTATTTAAATGCTGAGTGCTTCATATTAGGAGAGGACAGTTGTAAAATTGTTAACTGTACATTAGTCTCATACTGGTTTCAGAGGCTATTAAGCAATACAAACAGCATCTTGATGGTTGAGAATTTGCCCCAAACACAGCATATTCCACAGGAGTCCGTCTTTATAATCTGTTTTGTACTGTGTGCAAAACACCAAAATCAAGCATAGAATTATTAGAATATCAAAGGAAACTTAGCTGATAATAAATATTTGGCCAGTGCTTGATTTAGATCTCGAACGTCCCCATAAATTTTCATATGCTCAGAAATGTGATTTTTAGAAAGTGACTAGATGCTGGGAGCGCTACACTCATGAGTAGATTCAGACACCAGGTCAGTAGCTGAGGGTGCTGTTAGGACTTGGTCTCTGGGTGGAACAGACAAGTCACCCAGGGCATGACCTAGAAGGGTAGATCTCCCTCTCTGGCTCCTCCTTTGTTTCCTAACCTCCATGACTGTAGCTTCCCTGCATGCCAGACCTTTTCAGCGGGACTTCCCACCATGTCTTTTAGCCTTGCAGCCTATGGACTCAAATCTCTAAAAACTGTGACCCCAAGTAAGTCTATCCTCCTTTCAACTGTAGGTACTGGGTATTGTGTTTCAGTGAGGAATGCAGTAACTAAACCAGCCAGTATAAAGGGTCAAGATAGAACTCTCCAATAGATGGATAACATTTAGCTTTTTCAGTGACAATACACAGTCTTTTCTGTCTACTGCATTACAAGCATAATTCCAAGACATGCAAACACTATGAGCTGTCCTCTTCCTTAAATAAAACATGTCAAAGCCAAATCTAGTGTATTATTTTAGATATATACTAAAGTTCATTTATTTCCCCTAAGGAAAGGTTCATGAATCCAACTAAAATATGTTGGCAAAACCTTCATTACTTGTATCTAAATAATAGTAACATAATAATATCACTGATGTCAACTGAATATACTGAATTTTTGTTTTGTTTTACTTTGTTTTGTTTTTTCCCTACGTAGGTGAGCTTTTGCCTGTGTACTTAAATATTTGGAGCTTATAGAGAAGTAACACACATGATACCAGGAAAAGATTGTTTAGTACGTTATCTTCAAACCAAATTGCAACTGTTTTCATTAAATGACATTTTTAGCTATCTAGTCTAGAAATTGATAAAAGCAAAATATCCCAGACAAAAATAGGTAGCCAAAATAAAGTGTTTTACTGATTCTTAAATCAATATCTATTCAGGAAACTAAAATCTACATTAGAAATGTAGATTTTAGAATTCATATCATCTGTAGTCATCAGTAATAGCAATGTCTATAGAATCTAAGGTAACATTATGCATTGATCTGAGGTTAACCAATCAAGAATACTAGAGAGGTTATGTATACATTTTCTTCTTCTAAGTATAAACAGTAAAGTTTCAGTAAACAGAAACTATGGTCAGTTGAAATGTTGATTATTCCTGTTTCTTTCTGATATTCAGACCTTCTCTTTGACCTAATCGACACATTTGTGAGTGTGGTATACTCACAGCAAAAAAATAAATAAATAAAAAAGAACAAAACCTAGATAAAATGCAAGGGAGAGTTATGGTGTAAAGGAAGACCTCTTGATTTATAAAAGTGGGTTAACTAAGACACCTTTGCGTATTAGAAATTTAGAAAGTGGACAATAGCGTGCCTGGTTTCCACTTTGCAAAAAAGCATACAGACTCCAATTTGTGAGCCTAGATTATTGTTTATGATGCATGTTTTAATTCACATTCTTGTTCATCTTGTAAAAATCCATTTACTGACCTGTTATTTATGTCTCTTTTTACATTTGTATGGATGTTTTATTTTGAGAGTGCTTCTCTACCTAAACCTAAAATCAATGCAAAAACTATTAGAAAATTTGAATAGGCATCATACTGGAAGAAACTCTTGCAAACCTCTATTTAAAGGAAATTCAGCCAGGTATGGTGGCACATGCCTGTAATCCCAGCACTCAGGAGCCTGAGGCAGAAGGAGCGTTGTGAGTTCGAGACCAGCCTGGGCTACAAAGTGAGCTCAAGGCCAGCCTGAACTGCATAGTGCAACCTTGTATCAAAAAGATAAATAAATAAATAAGAAATTCAAAGCAGTAAAATCAGGGAGGACCCCAGGGAGAAACACAATATACCCTAAATAGATAAGCAAAGACTTTGAAAAGTTTTACAGAGTGTGGAGATTAGAAAGGCAACACATAGTGACAGCAAGGGCTTAGAAACTAGCAGTGGCAGAAAGCCATTAGGCTCCTGGGATTGAAAAGACAAGAGGAATAAATGGTGGTGCTAGAGCTAATCAAGAACTGGACCATGAAGAATGGGCCTCCCAGAGTCCTAGAATCATGGAAGTGTAGAAGTACAGCCAGAAACTTAGTGTCAAAGCAGGGAGGGAGCCATCAAAGCAAACCTCGATCTCTCCATTCAGAATTCCTTCCTGTTCATCCCATTAGTCAAATACATAAGACAACGGAAGTAGAAAGCAATTCAACTTCCCATTAACCAAAACCAACCAAAACCAAACAGAAAAAGCCCAGGTGATGCCCTCAGTGGGGTTCAACCTCCGAAGGAATGGAGCAGAACACAGGAAGGCAGACGATGAACGTGGTAGTCAAGGTATAAGATGAGGATGGGGATTAATCAGCATCCCAGTATACCTAATCACCCTTTAAATTTAAGATGGAATTGGGAATATAAAAAGACCGCTTTTTGGAGTTCACTGAGCTACAACAGCATAAAAACAGGAAGTACAGTATTCAAGTTCATCCCCTAAAAGAATCATTGCTGTGAAACTATTACACGTTGGCTAAATTAAAACCTGTGTTCCTACCACTTGGGCTTTCTCTCTACAAAACGGCACGGGCTTGTCTCGTGGAGCAAAAAAGAAAAGTAAGGAAATCGAGTATAGAAGTTACACCTCTAAAATAATTTATACTTGAAAATTGTTAGTTCAGTATACACTCTGACCCAGCTATTCCATTCCAGAAACATGCCCTTGAGAAATGTATGTGTGTAAGTAGAGACACATACAAGGGCATTCATGAGTACAGTGCTTGTAATAGCCAAAATGCCAGTCCACAATTCTGTAAAAGTGCTGGGCATAGCCATGCAATAAAACCCAGTCATAACGGAATGAGCAGACTAGAGCTACACACAGCACCGTGGAAAAGTCTTAACAACATTACGTTGAGCAAAAGAAGCAACATGGAAGAAGCAAGCTACATTTCAGGGTAGCTTCTATGTACGTGATATGTAAAAACCCTTATTGGGATATTTTCATATATAGAAAAAGTATAAAGAAAAACAAGGAAATGATTAATACAAAAGCATAGTGATGCCTCCAAGAGGAATGAAGGTGGATGTACAGAAATCAGTTATTTGGGAGAGATCAGATTCTGGCAGTTTGGATGCTGCTTATATGAATTCATGCTTTATAATTACTTACTGTTATGTATGTTAACCTCGTGAGCTCTTCTACATGTGTGCAATATTTCACAACGAAAATGCTTTAAAATTATTACCAGAGTTTCTGTTGTTTGGAAAATTTGAATTTCATAAATGAGGCAACTTCTTGGTAATTAAATAGGTAATCTCTTCCAAGAACATGTGTGCCCTGAAATAATTTCCTTTGATTTCTAATCTCTAATTATAACACCCACCAGATTCAATAATTAAAAGGGAAATCCAGAACATTTTGTCTCTGAAGGCTCTGAGAGGTTCATTTCAGGTGTGTCCTCATTGAGGAAGATAATTTGTCACTAGAACATACATGCCACACATCTGTTTACAGGAGGAGAAGAAAAAGAATAGGAAATATAACTGGTGGTCTGACCTCAGAAGAAAATTATATGGAAATACCACTAAATAATAATTGAAACAGTGCATGTGTGTGTTTTGTCTTAGTTACATTTCTCTCATTGCTGAGACAAAATACCTGACACCCAAAATTAAGGAAGGAAAGGCTTATTTAGCTCAGTTTGTGGAGGTTTCAGTCCATACTTGGCTGGCTCCAAGGCAGAGGGCAACAGTTCATGGGAAACCGAAGACAAAAAGGCAGAAAACAGCAAAAGCAACAAGAACAAAAAGGAAGGAGTATGTGCAGAAGGAAAGCTTCTTTCCCTCCTTTATATTGTATGCAAATTACCGCAGGGCGGGTGTCACACTCACACCCATAACCCCAGCCTTGGACCACGGATCAACCATAAACTCTAGAAGAATGCCCCATGACTGCATGAGGCTTTGGGGGGACATAGAAGCCTGGACCATGGCTGCGTGAGACACAAACCATGACAGCATGTATGTGTGTGTGTGTGTGTGTGTGAGTGTGTGTGTATTCCTAGGTGACTTTAAATTTAAAAGTATAAGAGTAGGGTCCAGGTTAGTGACAAGGGTGATGTCCTTAGGGATTTCTGTGGGGAGAAAACAAGTCTAAAACAAGAGAGAAAGGCTTATAGAAATTAAATGTAAATTAGATTGGAATACTAATGAAAGCTGTGAAATAATCTACTCATAGAATAGCCTATTCATCAAACAACGTATTTGATTCCTAGCTCTCCAAATTTAAAAATGTTTTATTATTTCTTAACACTATTTTCTTAAACATCCAATCATATTAGCCAGGCACGGTGGCACATGCCTATAATCCCAGCACTCAGGAGGCTGAGGCAGGAGGATCCTTTTGAGCTGAAGACCAGCTTGGTCTACAAAATGAACTCAAAGCCAACCAGAATTCATAGCCAGACCCTTTCTAAAAAAGACAAAAAGTAAAAAAAAAATTAAAAAATCAATCATTTAGAGATATGACTTATCATAAATAATAAGGAATATTTCACCAGTGAATTTGGGCATTGGTGTTTCTGCCAATTTCCTCTAACTTTCTATTTTTAAGTGAAATGCATTATGAAGCTATATGATGCTCTCCTTCTGCCGTCAAATTCCTTTCCCAGCAGAGTTTTCTTGTGGGTTAAAATGTTAATTATGTTCTTGTGTTTGTCCATCTTTAAATTATTTTCCCCGGAGTCTTTTTGCCTTTTCTCCTAGCACACATTAAAGACTCATAGAGCTGAGGGTTTAGGAGTTGCTGCAGTGAGCGACAGAGCAGTGAAACCACAGACACAAAGGAGTAATTGTGTCTTTGCCCATTTTGTGCCCATTGTCTCCAAAATGTGCAGGGTGGACGCAGGCCCTGCCAACTTCAAGCTGCAGGTAGAGGGGCTGGGGCTTCAGCTCAGCGGCACAGCGCTTGCCTGGCCAGCGCAAGGTAATGAGTTCAATTCCTGGTACTGGAAAAAAAAAAAAAAAACAAGCTTCAGGTAGAATTTAATGTTAAAATAGCACCTTTTGTGCTTCCCTTATTATTTTTAGATTAGCTACCAGTAATATTCCTCAACTGTTTTGAAGGTAGAGAAAAAGATAAAGCTTTTGATGTGGTTAACATTAACATTTCTTTATCACATATGAAATAAATGTTCTCCATTGTGTTTTAATGATTTATAAACATCCCTAAGTTTTTTGAGCTTTTTTTGGTTTTTTGGTACCAGGAATCGAACTCATGACTTCGCACTTGCCAGGCAGGCACTGTGCCTCTGAGCTACATCCCCAGCTCCATCTCTAAGTTTAAGACAAGGCTTTTCATCCTTAGAACTATTTCATTTGCCAGAGCAGCTAGTAGCTAGAAAGGGTTGCCATACCAAAACAGTTATCTCACCAATAACATGATCAAAGCAAGTCCCTCTCAGTGCACACAAGCAAGAATTACTTATAAGTAGGAATTACTTCTATATGGGAATATAGCTAAGAGTTGCAATTCAAATTTCAGTGTGCAACTAATGTGGCAGGCAGGACTGTTTTAAACAGCAACTCAGATTCCCCTTTGCCATCTTGGAAGCTGTCCTCAAAAGCTTTAGAATAGAGCCTGTGAGACAGAACAGATGGGTTCACCCAAGCCTCATCCAAGGGATAAGAAGCAAAGATAATCTTGTCTATACACAGATCATCTTCCTATAGACAGAACTCTGTGCCTTCCTCCCTCCCACACCATCTTTTCTGACTGACCTCTTTTCTCCCAAATCTATAATTTCTATTTCTTTCCATGTGGTTCCCTTATCTAACAAAAAGGAAAAAAGAAGAGAGATAAAAGAAATTAAACAAAAACTCACTACACATTACTTTTTCCCACAGTTATCAACTTAATTCTATCTTCATCTTCCCTGCCAACTTAAGTTTCTATATTTATTTTACCAATCTCCTGATTATTCTCCAACCTGTGACAGTAGGGTTTCTGCCCTCCACCCAATGAAACCATTTTTGTGGGATTATCAACTATCCCCTATGTCAATGACACAGTACAGTTTTTTGAGCTCATAGGTTCACATTTGATCCTACCATCCCTCTTTAAACCAAGATGCAAGCCCCAGTACATTTCCTGACTTTGTGTGGGCCATGAACTTAGAATACTTTTCATATTTTGAGAGGTTAAAAAATCACATGAATGATTTTTCATGACATGTGAAAATTATGTGAATTCAGATGCCATTGTCCACCAGTAAAGCTTGACTGGGCACACAGCTAAACCTATTTGCTTGCCTTTTGTGCTGTAGCAGCAGCTAAGTAGTTGCTGTAGAGAAAGGGGAGCCACAGAGACTAAAGTTTCAGGTCCTTTCCAGAAAATGTATGCCAGCACCAGCTTAAACTCCCTTCAGCCAACTTTCAGGATGCATTTTCTGGAGTAGTTCCTATTTCTCTGATAAATCTCCCCTTAGCTGCTGCAAAGATTAAATGAGATAATGCAAGCAAAGTACCTAAGTCAGTAGCTGTCTCATACTTCATGCTTGAATCAAAGGTAGCTTTTTCATCTGTCAACTTCTCTGCCTCTGCCTATCCCTTACGTGTGTGTTTCCCAAGGTCCCATCTTCATTTTTCCTCTCGTCATTTTTTTTTTTTTTTTTTTTTTTTTTTTTTTTTGGTTTTTCTCCGGTACCGGGAACCGAACTCACAACCTTGCGCTTGCCAGGCAGGCGCTTTTGCAGCTGAGCTAAATCCCCAGCCCCCTTCCTCTCGTCATTAATGACACTTATTTTTTACATTCATTTTCTTCTAAACCCTCAGACTTCATCTCCTCACTGATGAGATTTGACTTTATTTGGATGTCCTCAGGAAAACAAACTCACCACATTCTAAATTAGACTCATCTCTTCTATAAAGTTCATCCTTTTTGTGTTCTTGACCTCAACCCAAAATACATCTTCTACTGCAGCCCTCAACCCAAAATATCCTCCTTTCTGCCTCTTTCACCTTTCACAGTATAGAAAGCCAGCATGTTCTCTGCTTTTGTGGGGGCTCCAACTCATTAGAAGTGATTAATACTACATTAAACAATCACGGCACTTTTTTCATCAACAAAGGCAAGTTTTAATAGTGCCATCTACATATGTAGTGAACTCTGTCTAGAACACCCTAAACTTCAAAGCATGGATCATAGCCTTCTTTGTTAGTTTGTTTTTGTTTGTTTGTCTTGTTTGTTTGTTTGTTTGTTTGTTTTGGTACTAGGAATCAAACTCAAGACCTTGCACTTTCCAGGCAAGTTCTTGTGCCGCTGAATTATATCCCCAGCCCCCATATCCTTCTTCTGGTATGAGAACTTAGCTCAGTTTGTGGGTGTTGGAGTTAATTTTGACCTTCTATTTAATCTCTAAGTACATCTCTGTTATTTAAGCACTGTGTTTTACATTATTACTTTCTATACTTTGAGGATTTTGTTTTTCTCCAGTACCGGGAATCAAACTCACAAACTTGTGCTAGCCAGGCAGGCGCTGTGCCACTGAGCTAAATCCCCAGTCCCTACTTTGAGGATTGTGAACTCTTTTTCTTTATGGATTGTGTTGTATTAAATGTTACCCCCATCACTAACCCAGTAATCATTAGAGTTTATTTAATTAACTAATTGTGTCTTTTCTGTAACTAAAAGCCAAAAACTGATATATATATATTTGCACTGAAATAATAAACAATATTTTAAAGTAATAAAGAAATTTTTAAAGAGATAACATGCTGGTCCTAGATTACTGATATGAATAAAATAATACTTTATTTGGATTTTGAGTAATTAATTTCAACAGCATAACTTTTACATTTTTTCATCCAAGAAAACCCAAGTGACTCACCAAAAAGTCATATTTACCTCCTAATGCTTAATGCTTATCTACTAATTTTGTATTTTATTGTAGCATTTTCAAAGAATTCTCTGGTACATACAGATCTCTTTGCTAGCAACTATTAAGAATACCATCCTCACAATAAAATATTTGTTTTAAATGAATGATATGTTTACATCTTATAAGTATTCAAGTTATAAACAAAGTAGCAAACATAGAATGATGGATGGGCTGCAAAAGAGTCAAAAAAATTATAATAATAACTCAAGATATGCCAAAGGGAAAATCCAGGAAATTACCAAACAGTTAATGTCAAATACCAGGAAAAAATAAGAACACATAATAACAGAATTGATTAGGAAGTACTTAGGCAAGAACAATTTAATGAGCAACTAGCAGCATGAGTCCATGCCGACTGTAGAAGACAAACCAGTCAGGAAGTTAGAGTACAAACAGTATCGGCCCAAAGAACACTATTTGTCTATTTTAAGCTATACCAATAGCAACGTGGGAAAGTGGCATGAATTAAAATATTCCATGCGTACAAACATAAAATTAATTCTTGGCTAATATGCAAGAAAAGATAGTACTTTGGAGAAACATGCTGTTTAGATGATACGTTCCAACTCAATTATACCTCCTGCTCTGAATTCAAGTGGTACATATGAGTGTTTAATAATCTTAGCTTGCTGTCCAACTAACAGTTGCTCAAGTCTTGCTAATAAGTAATTTTCTAGCCAAATATGAACTCTTTAGAAAAGCTGTCTTTATGAATAATTCTAGGATGAAAGCTATGTAGATGCAGTTCTACAAAGATGACAGAAATCCAGGGGTTACAGGTGAGTGTATCAATTTTACTTTTTTAAAGATAATGTACTTGCCGGGTGTGGTGGTGCACACTTGTAATCCCAGCACTTGGGAGGCTGAAGCAGGAGGATCGTTGTGAGTTCAATATTAGCCTGGGCTGAAAAGTGAGCTCCAGGCCAGCCTGAACTGCATAGTGACACCCTGTCTCAAAAAGACAAAAAAAAAAAAAAAAGAGAGAATGTACTTATATGTAAGGACTCAAATCAGAGAAATACTTAAAAGGATTCAGGCCAGGCGTGGTGGCACATGCCTGTAATTCCAGCACTTGGGAGGCTGAGGCAGGAGGATCACTGTGAGTTTGAGACCCACCTGGGCTATAAAATGAACTCAAGGCCGGCCTGAACTGCATAGTGAGACACAGTCTCAAAAAAAAAAAAAAAAAAAAAAGACTTAAAAAAAAAAGGATTTGGATTATGGAATCAAGTTAAGGATTCTAAATAGGCCAGAAAACTTTTGGTTATAAGGGTCTCACTCTGAGTAAGTGGAGCTCAGGTCAGCTATAAATACCTCTCATCTCTAAAGACATACCTTTTCCTGATCAACCAGGAAACTTCTACTTGGATCAGAAGCCATGCAATTCAATCAGGAGGAACTTGAGTGTGCACTGGCTAGCCGGGGTATTCTCAAGATGACCAGAAGCCAAAGAAGCATCAGCCAAGTGGAAAACCTGCCAGCATGACCTCTATAATGGGTACAAGACAGCATGATGGTGTGAATAAACTATTCAACAGCAAAGAAGCTACCTACCAAAATTGAACCAAGATAAGTTTATGGGAAAATGTACATTTTGTCATGAAAACATGATGGAAATACCACTAAAACTGGGACAGCCTGTCCTGTTTGTCTTCCCTTAGCCAATTAAATTCAAATACAATTTTTAAAAGTCACCTGTTCCTGTAGAAATTTTATTCTGGAAATTTAATTTCTTTAAGTAAACTCATAGTTAAAGCAAAATAGAACTTACAAAAACATTTTACTCTCTTTAATTCTTTCAAAGCTCTACAGATTTTACTGCCTTACAGTTTATTGGATAATACTTCAGATACCTTTATTTTCTGGTGAGTTACAGAATCTTACGAATGTTCATTTTCTATCTCTATAACTGAAGGCAGCAAATAGCAGAAATCCTCATTAAGTATCAGTGAAATTTATAACTTTTTCAGAAAAGATTACCTTTGTAAAAGTTGGAAAATAAGAAGGGCAAAGCAGTTGTTTACTTACCCTGAAGTATATTGTATACATAATTGCAATAAATCATCTGAGAGCTAGCCTCCCATAACACACAGCATTGCCAACTCAGTTATATTAAGACTGTCTGCATAAATGCCTCAGTAAGAACGTTCAACAATATTTGTTTTGATAATATTTATCCCTTCCTCTGTACTTCTGTAAAACTACTTAAAATGGATATAAATTTGACTAAGTATTATCGAATAACATAGATTCCGATCTTATCAAAAGGACGTCTTAGTGACTCTATTGAAATTTTGGATAACATACATGTGCAGAATTACTGGGGTTAATAGAAATACCTAATATGTATTTTTGATCTCTAACTACATGTCAGGAAGTTATATTTTTATCTGATTAATTTTATCCTCATGCACATTTATCTTCATGTGTGTTGAGTTAAATGCTATCACTACTCACACTTTAGTGCTAACTACACTAAATCACTTGCACATGTTCACAAAACTAGTAAGCAGGATATTGTATATCCCTTATAATAAGTGCCATGAAATATCAGGATTTCAACTGACTTAAACAAGCTTTACTGGTGCCTCTTGAAAAAAATAAAATGGATGACAGGTCCTGGAAGCCTAGTTAACATAAAAATCTTGCGACTGTTCTATTTTCTAAAGCAAGGAATAAAGTTCAAAGAACATAGTAGTAACTTTTGGCAGATATGAGCAGAAAAATTAAGAAATAGGCATTTGATCTGAATCTTTCAGGATAGGCAAATTTTCAAGTAGCAAATGTTGGAAGGTAGTCTAAACAATGGGTCAGCATTGACAAGGGTTAAAAATAGAAAACTGAAACAGTGTAAGAGGCATAGCAAAGAGAACCCAGTAATGTGATAGAAACGTATCCCCACTGAATCATTTTTTATTTCTGTTTCTTAAAGCAGGAAAAAGTAAGAAAAATTAGAATTTAAATGAAGCTGTCCTTGTAAATTTAAAATTCAAAACGTCTAAGGATATTTTTAGAGAAATATTTAAGAACAGGGGAAATACAGAGCCTAAACATTATTTTTGTCTTTGTTTTCATGAGTAATGTAAATAACTATTTTCATATATTCCATCTTATAATCTTCAGGAGTATACAGTTAATTAATTTAGAAGCTACATGGGATAAGGCTATAATAAGATCAGTGTAACAGAGCCGCTCTCTGAGACAATAAGCCAAAGTACATGCAGTAGCAGCCAAAATTAACGTCTGCCATCGTATCCGTCTCAAAGCCTCACTCAGTTCTCTCAAAATCTCTTCTCCAGGATGGACCTCCACTTAGGAACACACCCAAACACTGTGAGCATTTACATATGTTTATTACATGCTTCACAGAGTAGATACCAACTACAGAAATGCATAAAATACTGGAGAACAAATTGTGCATGAAACCAGAGGAATTCCCTAAAACATACCCATCAGCATCTTCACAGGGTTAAAGACTTTGAGCCTTCAAGTTTAGCACCAGCCAGGATTTCCCACAAAGACGCCCTGCAGTGGTCCTCGCTGTCCGGAGTTCCTATGATAAGTCCCTGCCCTCTTGTCCAGCTCATTAATTTCTATCTTTTTAATGTTTCTTTTTCTTAATTTCAAAAAGAATTAAAATTTTAAAAAACATTAAAAATGATACAAAATTTCAGGTTTTAATGTATGTGCTGTTGAAGTGAGCATGATACAAAATTTCAAAACAAGATGATAGGAAATCAACAATGGTTCTTATATTACATATTGTTATCTTCAAAGCAGTTGTTCAGATTACCAGATACAGGCATGCAAAATTAATAAGAAAAAATTAAGCACTAACTGTTCCTCTCAGAGATGTAATTATATGAAATCTGGAAAATATAGATAGAAAAATATATGTGTATATAATTTATATATATATAATATATATACATAAAATATATGTTATACATACACATATTTATATATATATATATACCTAAAGTCCTTAAATATATGTCTATGTATATATAATAGTTCCCATAATCCTTATATCCTTATATTCAAAAATAACCACAGCTAGCACCTTAGTAAAAGTATATCCAGTGTTTTACTATATATGTATATAAATATGTACATGTATGTTTTACATAATTTGGATGCTAGCATACATGTTTTCGCATTTTCACTAGTTAGCATATCATGAACATTTTTCATGTCACTGAAGATCTTTCTATATTATTTTTAATGGTCAAATTCTATCCTAGATGTATTACAACTTATTTAATCAACCCTCTATCTAGGGTACAAGAAAATTGTTTTCTGTTATGTGTTATACATAGTAATATCCCTAATATCTATATATATGAATCTTTGCTTATAGCCATGGTTGTCATTTATAGCAAATTGTCAGTTGATGACAGCATACAATAACTTGGATATGAGAGTGTGGGCTTCCTCCCATTCTCACAAAAACTAAATTCAGGGGTGATCATCTTTGCCTTTTAATCTTTGCTAGTTTTATAGCTGAAAACTGTAACTTGTTGCTTTAAATTAGCTTTTTATTATTGGGAAGAGTATACCTTTTCCATATTCACTGGGCGTTGCATTCCTTCTTTTGTGTGTCCTGCTGAACTTTACTTCAGACTGACGTTCCACATTGACTCCTTGGGAGATGATCCAAAACCTGAGGGCAGCCAAGCCCCGGCCCCAGCAGCAGTGAGGCTACAGGCACTGGCCCTCCTCACCTAGCACCTCCACAGCAGGCTCGCCTGCTGGCTGTGTTCACCCTTCAGCTCCACAGTGGCGGTGCAGTCTGATCCTGCCTCCCAGGGCACATGCAGAAAGGAAAGGGAAAGACAATCCTGACAAGAGTCGGGACTTCGTTTATATCAAAATCTCAATATGTAAATGCTAGAAACAAATTACTCAGAATGATTTCAAGAAGCACAATCCCTGTTGAAAAAGTGTCAACAGCTAATATATGCCTTCCCAGCATACAAAACTGCCCGTTCTTACTAAAAATAATGCAGCTGCTGTCCCCTACCATTTTCTATGTGCAAGACACAGTATCAGAAGCTCTGACATACACTCCTTTCCTCAAACCTAGCAAAGGCTTAGGAACATTATTACCCTGCATGTTAAAATCCGTATCAGCTGAGTAAGTCTGTATAAGTATCCAGGACTAATAGTAGCAAGGATGGGTTTTATATCTCTGTCTCTAGTCACAACTTTAAGCCATATTATGTTCTTTTTTTTTTTTTTTTTTTGGTACCAGGTATTGAACTCAGGACCTTGTGCTTGCCAGGCAGGCACTTGTTCCACTGAGCTATATCCCCAGCCCTCTAGTCACAACTCTAAAGTTCATCCTTTTGCATGGGATCGATGTGTTATGATATAGGTGGGATATCCTTTATCCAAACTGCTCAGGATCAGGAGGGTTTCAGGTTTCAGATTTTTTTCACATTTTGGAATATTTGCATATACATAATGAGGTTTCTTGGAAGTAAGACTTAAATATGAGCAGGAAATGCAAATTTGTCTCACAGATATGTGCATAGGATGAAACAATATTTTAATAATTTTGTACATGAAGCAAAGTTTCATGGTGGTGTATTTTCCATTTGTGATGTAATGTTGCTACTCAAAAAGTATTAGATTTTGAAGCATTTAAAGATCCAGATTTTCAGGTTGGCAATACCTAGCCTATAGGAGAAAAGTCTAGAATTTAAACCATACTGTTATGCAGCCAATTCATCACAATCATATTGCTGCCAGGAATCTCTTGGAAACTTTTCACTTTGCTCTGTTTGTTCATGATTATTTAATATCACTGGGAACAAACCCCACCCTTGCTGGAAGTTTCACCCAATGCAACACTAACTGTCTAAGAAACTTCCAGTCCTCCAAACTATAATCAGTTTCACAAACCAAGCTGGAATTCAGTACAGGAGTGACTATAGTTAATAATTTTTATAGCACTAAACAGATTTAAAAATATAAAAATCTCCAGAATCTTAAACCATAAGCACAGGAGTGTTTCTTGTTTTTACTTACACATTCCAGATTTTGGTTGACACCCATTTCTGGCTTTTTTATAAAAGCCACATGCTAAGTGATTCCAAATATCTATGACACTCTGAGCTAAGTCTCACAAAGGGTCCTATTTCAAAACTGAGCAAATGAATGAGTTAATGCCTAGAAGGTCTGCGCTATACGAAGAAGTTAGATGATCTGAGTCTCCTCTCTCCTCCTATGATCGTAGTGCCTGGATCCCCCAGCAGGCCTACACCATCTCCCCAGACAACTCCTCCTGCCAGAGGAGGAAAAAAAAAGCCAGTACTTTTATCTCTGTTTTTCCATCCATTAGCATAGCACCCAATGCAAAGAAGCACCACAAACATTTCTAAACAAATAACCCAGGAGAGACGAATGGAAACTCTCTTCCCCCGCAGATGTTACATAAAATAAAAATAAGTATTATCAGCACAAAGTTATTGGCTGCTGATAGAGACGGGACTGTCACGTCCAGTGAAATGTAAAGTAGAACAAGGAGATGCTGAGGTCTGGAATTCAATGCTGAAATCCTAAAAAAGTGCCCAGAATCCTAAGAGGAAAAAAAATACCTAGAAACTTCATTGTATTTTCACGTTTCTCTTTCTCCCCAGACTTCTGCCCCCAAAGGGTCCCCATGTTCTGCACCTGGAGTAAGTCTCACCACTTGTGCTCTTCATCCGGGTCTTCCCCTCCTCTTGGTTTCACAGTTTCACCACTTCTTTGTTCACCAGTTCTCTTTCTTCCTACCCATTCCCTCACCCACTTCCTGCTTATGGTTTTGGAACTTTGAAATCCAACTCAGGCATTTGCTTTTTCCCCGTCATGCCTTCTCATCTCTGACAAACTTCTTGAAATGTCCATTTCTGCATCCTCCACTACCTCCTCACTGCCTCCTACACCAAAGTACATCTTCTAATCTCCGGGCTCTGTCCCCACCACCCACCTTTTGGGCCACTTGGTCATGTTCGTCAAGAATAGGAATAAAAAGCTTCAGGAGCCGTCCAAACCCACAAATATCTGTTGCAGCCGTCTGAACTAAAAGGAAGTATTTCCACCAAGAGAAAACTAACAACAGAGTAAATATCTTCCAACCACCCCCTCCAGGAGGCTCCTCTCTTTCCCAATTATGATGGCCAGTGAATCAAGGAAAGGTCCTTAGAAAGATGAGCCTAATCAGCTGCCCCTTATAACCAGCTTGGTGCACTCTCCCAGCCCCCTAGGAATTTCTGTATTCTCTCTTCTGTCTTGACCGGTTCTCTAGTCCTAGTTTTGTTTGTATAGGTTACGTCACTGTTACTTCGTGGTGAGCCAAATGTCACTGATACTTACACCATCTCCAGACTCTAATCTACCCCACACATCAGGCCTCTCATCACCGAAGCCCCTCCCATTCCTCCAGAATCAAACCGAACTCAAACACCTGTACTCACTTCAGAGTTCCACGTGCGTGGTAACCCCATCTTTCTAGATATTTCTGTCATGCTCTTTACCAGAAAATGCATAAGGTCTGCCACCACATAATCTGGAACATTGCTATTGCCTCTTACAAACCATAGGTACCTCTCTATCTCAGGTTCCTCATATATAAGGATAATGATATACTTTTAAACTTCTTTTTTATTAGTATATGTTTGTGATACATAATGAATATATTTCTCCTGGGCACTTGGTACATGAACATATCACATCTTAATCCCGTTTTCCTTCCCTTTGCCATTCCATTTCCTCTCCCTCTCCCTCTCCCTCTCCCTTTCCCTCTCACTCCCTCTCTCTCTCTCTTTCTCTGTCTCTCTCTATCTTAGTCTCTCTCTGTCTCTCTCTCTCTATCTCTCTCTCTGTCTCTTTCCTCTCTCATTCTCTCTATCTCTCTCTCTGTCTCTTTCCTCTCTCATTGTCTCTCTCTCTGTCTCTTCTCTGTCCTTCTCTGTCTCTTTTTGTCATATATGTGTTTAATAGATATGAATGGCATAATAGATTCTGAGGTATACAGTAATTATCTAATAAATAATTGCTTTTATAACTCTATAAAATTTCAGTACTCTTGTCTCATGCAAATGACATCATTTGCCATAGTGCTTTTACAAATTTTGGCTCTCATTTTTACAAATGCTGGCTCCCATTTTATAAATGCTGGCTTGCCTATATTAAAATCCATTCCAAATATCTTTTTCTTGAAGATATGCTTCTCCCACAGACTCAAAGTCAGTCTTACAATTATTTGTTTACATTTAGGATTCTTACCATGTGCCCAGCATCCCAGGAATATAATAAACTATTAAGGCAAGACTTTATCCCAGAGGCACAATTTCCTATGAAAGAGCATGCTGTCCCATCCCGGGTTAGCACATCTGAGACCCAAGAACCAGATCTTCCTCAGCGCTGCATTCTGACCAAGCCTTCCTGAAGAAACCTATGCTTATCACCTTCTTGATTACATTTAGGTACTGTGGCATTTTGAATTTTATGCAAATTTTTTGAAAATAAGTCCTTTCATCATACAACATGTTGCTAACCTTTGTTTTTTAAAAATGATTTAATTAATACTAATTTACATTATGTTTCTGATTGCAGTACCTCCTATCAAGGAAGAGTTGTACGTTATTGCCAAGGAGAGCATAAAGGACAGGACCGCAGCACCTCTGCTCTCTTCAGAAACGTGGAAGTGGAAATGAAAGTCAGACATTTGTGCACTTACATGTCTACAAAAATGTCATATTTTGCTTTTGTAGAACATTTTTATTTATATATAAACAACATATCATACACCTCACCCATTTAAAGTGTAAGAAACCCTGAATCATTAGCAGGTACTAACATTCCCTCTTGTCTTTTCATTCTCTCCCTAGACACCAAAATTCTCAACATGTAGGCCTTTCCTGGATGTTGTGTTTAAGTGGAATTTCAACCTATGGCCCTTTGCAACTGGGTTCTTTCACTTGCTTTTTAAGGTTCGTCCATGTTGTAAGATGTACTGTATTACCTTTCATTGCCTAATGGTATTCTATGGTAAGATATATCACATTTTGTCTAGCTAGTAATCAGTTTAAGCTATTTGACTTCTTTCTTCCTTGGGCTATTATATGAATAATGGTGCTGTAAATTTTCATGTCTATGTTTTTGTGTGAGCTAATGCTTTCATTTTTCATAGTTATAGAGCTAGGAGTAAAGTTAAATAATAACCAATTTACATTTGCTGAGTCAAATGGCAGCTCCATGTCTAACATTTTAAAGAACTGTCAAATGTTTTCCAAAACAGCTACAATGCTTTACCTCCCAACCAATAATGTATGGGGGCCCCAACTTCTCCATAGTCTGGCAAATACTTGTTATCTTCTGACTTTTTCTTGTAGCTTTCCTATTAGGTATCATTTGGTATCACCTTAATTTGGATTTGCATTTTCCTGATAGGTAATGACATTGTGTCTCTCCATATATTTATTGGCCACTTGCATGTGTTCTTTGGAGACACATCTATTCAGATCCTTGCCCATTTTTAAAAGTTCTTGCAGATACCTTCTTATATTTTGTGGGTCTTCAGTTTCTTGGTATCCATTAAAGCACAGAAGCTATAATAGTGATGAAATCCAGTATACCTATTTTCCTTGTGTTGCTTATGCTTTCAGTGTCATATCAAAAAAGTCTTGCACCATTCAAAGGTAAAAAGATTTCTTTCTATGCTTCCTCTTAAGAGTTTATAGTTTTTGCTCTTATATTTGGGGGTACATTGCATTCTGAACTTATTTTTTTGTGTATATTGTAGGAGACCCAACAGTATTCTTTTATGCATGACTAGCTAGTTGCTCCATTACTATTTTTTTCATGTCTCCCTTGGATCATCTTTGTTTAATTTATAGACACAGTTCAATTCCAGTTATTTATACATCTCTCCCTATGCCAGCATAATACAATACTTGGTCACTGTAGCTTTGCAGTAAACTTTGAAATTGAGAAATGTGTGTCCTCTAATTTTGTTCATTTTTAGAATTGTTTTCACTATTTTGGGTCACTTGCAATATCATATGAATTTTAGGCCAACTTAATCTCTGAAGAAAAGCTTGCTGGGATTTTGATACAGATTCTGTTTCATTAGTAGATTATTTGGAAGATAATGTCATTGTCATAATATTAAATGTCACAGTTAATGGACATGGAGTGTCATTCTGTTTATTTAGATCTAATTTCATTTATTTCAGACACATTTCTTCGGTTTAGAGCTGCAAGTTTTGTGCTGTTTTTTTCAGTGCTGAGTTTTGAAACCAAGTTCTTATGCATACTAAGCACATGCCCTCCCACTGAGCTCTACCTACAGCCCATTTATTAAATTTATTCCTAAATATTTTTCATTTTTTGTACTATGGTAAATGGAGTTGTTCTCTTACTTCCATTTGTGATTCTTCATTGCTAGTGTATAGACATAAAGCTGATTTTTTCTTGTATTTTGAATTGATCTTGTATTCTGAAATTTGTTGGATTCATTTATAGCCCTAGTACTTTTTACTTTTTAGTTAATTCTTTAGGGTTTCTAAAATATAAGATTGTGCCATCTACAGGTGAAATTAGTTTTACTTCCTAACATTAGTTTTCTATTTTTTTTTTTTTTTCTTGCCTACTGGGCCTGACCAGAACCTCTAGCTCAAAGCTATATAGAAGTGGAAGACCAGAAATCATTCTGTCTGATCGTAGACATTGTATGACACTGAAAGTTCTTTTTTTATTCCTAGTGTTGTATGATTTTTATCATGAAAGAATATTGGATTATTTTAAATATTTTATTTTTAATATATTGGGATGACCACACGGACTTTGTCCTTGATTCCACTCATTAATTTATTTTTGGTAAGCTACTCTTGCTTTTCTGAGACAAATCTCACTTGATCGTGGTGGATGATTCATTGCATGTGTTATAGATTCAAACTGCTTGCAGTTCACTGAGATTTAATCTATGGGCATATAAAACACTGGTCTGTAGTTTTGGTGTCTTTATCTGGTTATGGTATCAATAGTGCTGGCTTCAAAAATATGTGACAGGAAATGCTCCTTGCTCTTCTATTTTTTGGAAGGTTTTGTGAAGAATTGATACTAATGTGTCCTTAAATATTTGGTGATGTTTTATTTTAGAACTTTGTCTATTTTTCCACTTTTAAAAAATGCAACTCCCCTAGGGTGTCCAATAGTAGAAAACAAACGTCCGCAAATGTCTTATAACCCTGAAATTAATGTGTGATCTGTGATCCACAACAGCGTTATCAAATTTTTAGTTACAGGAAAGACAAAGCAGCGTCCTTAATTCATCCCTAAGTTTCCCAAGTTAAAAGAACAGCAGCAACAAAAGTGGAGGAAGAGGTGTCTCCGCGGAAACCGCCGCTCCTCTACCCTTTGCGCCCTCCTTCCCCGCGGCCCTCCAAGACGTGCCACCCGACTGCAGGCCAGCTGAGCGCGTGCGGGAGGTGAGGCTGGGGGACTATGGCATCCTCGGCTGCGCGCAGAGCCTGGGGAGCGCGGGGGCTGGGCCCGGAGGGTCTGGGGCGGGACAGAGGAGGGAGCCTCGTCCCTGGAACTGTGCAGCAGCAACGCCCCTTGCTATAAATGTGGCGCTGCCTCCGCTGCACCGATTCCAGCTCCAGGCAGCCGGAACCGCAGGCAGCAGCCGGCGACAGAGCGCCTGGGCGGACGCCCAGCTCCAGCTCTGCCTGGCCCGGCGGCGACCCATGGGGAGCGGCCCAAGCGGCCGGACAGCCAGGGCGCACGGCCGGGGCTCGGGGCGGAGCAGCAGCTCGCGGCTGGCGGGGCGCAGCACCCTGGGCGCGGTGAGTTGCAGGGGACGCTCCGTCCCGGTGGGAACCTCGGGGTGGCAAGTTTCGTGCGCTGGCATCTTAACTATGGGTGCCATTCTGCGAGGCTCCGGGGACCCAGGAGCGCGGCCACATTTCCTATTAGCGCCCACTCTGGAGCTGGCAGAATGTCCCCAAATAGCTGAGGAGCTCCTGGATGGGCGGCGACCGTCTGGGCTTATTAGCTTCGTGCTCCAAACATTTCATTCTGTTGTCACCCAACTCGTGAGAATGCAAGCTGGACATTTACAGAAATAGGAGACAACCCAACAAACTTTCCTCTGGGGGCTTTTAGATAACTCTTGTCCTTTAACTGTGAGCTGAGTGGGAGCCTGTGTGACCCCCGCGGGCCGTCCAGGTGAAAGCTGTGCTGCTTTGGGGTGAAGTTTAAGGTATCCTCAACCTCTCCCTTTGCTTCCCAAGAGATACCACCTCTCCCATCTTCTCTGCCCCTTCTCCCTGCAAACTGCCCGTGAGTCCTTGCTTGGGACATAGTCCTCAACTGAGTCGAACTCCGCCATCCTATTTTGAGGTGTTCCTAGGTCCTCTCTGAGTCGTGATGGAGGGCTTCTCCATTCCCCAGTCCCCACAAAGGTCTATTGCCCTCCGCTCTCCTTTTCAGTCTGGGACCTCATGTTCCAATTCTCTCAAATACCTACCTCGGTGCTTCCACAGGGTCAACCTGCTGTGTTTTCAGGGGATCTCAGGCAAGCTGCCCCAATGTAGCCCGTCCCACTGTCTTACAGCCTGTTTATTGCCCCATGTAGAGCTGCCTCTTTACCATTGTTTGCTAATGGCCTCACCCAGTGTCAGAAACCCACTACCAACCTTTCCAAACCTCGCTTAAGAAAATCTGGATGTTTACTTTCCCCTTTGGTCACACTTGGGACTCGGCACATTTATTTCCGGTGTTATTCCAGGAAGAGAAAGGAACAGCGGAGGAAGGAGAGGATAAACCCCACACCCTACTCTCATGTTTTGTAACTGTCCGTCAACTTGTGTCTCCTCTTGCAGATGCTTTATGCCCAACATGATAGTCTTGGCATTTACCACCAGGCGGCCTAGGACCAAGGCGTTTATTCCCAAACTTTACAATCTTCTCTAGAAAAGAAACTTTTAGGGGCTTGGGTGTGTGGCTCAGTGGAAGAATGATAGCCTAGCACACATGAGGCTCTGGGTTAGCAAACAAACTCCGCTCTGCTTTTTCCACCTGTGTTTTCCTGTCTATGAAAGCCCCCCGCAGATCATCTCTTCTCAGGCTGTGAGGGACCCAGTGATACCTCGGGACTCTGTTCTTTCCCCCGTCCTTCCTAGAAGCAATGAGGGGCAGGGGAAAACAGGAAGATGGGAAGGAGACGCCCACTGAACCAGCTATGCAATGTTAGTAGTGTTTTTTAATAACTCTGAAGAGCTCCATCCCTAAGGTTTCCTACAGTGATTAAAAAAAAAATCCTTGATTCCTTTTGCTTCTTGGTTATTGCTTTAAAAATAAAATTCTAAAATACTTACTCTATTATTCCATGTTTTGAAGTCTTCAGAATTATACAGCCCACATGCTAAATTATCTGCTGTAATGAACATTAAGTTTTCTAGGGATAATGTCAAATGCCCCATTCTGCAAACCATGCTTAGCAGTTCCTATAATGTGCTATAGGGTTCAGGAAGTGGACTGAAATTACTAGGTTTCAACATTTGCTAAGGTTGCAGGATTGTTTCTTTCAAGTCTGTTATCTACTATGACTCGTCCTTTTTTCCCCCGATGTCCTTGTTCTGTGTTCCCATTATGAGGGCTTGAATTCTGGTTCTGTTCTTCCCCAACTATCCAACTTAGAAGAACATGGGTTTTTGCCTACTGGCTTCTCTGGTGCCAATGGGAGACTTGACATCCCTGAGATCTACAAAATGTCTCTCTATCGTTGTTGCTGAGACAAGATTTCCTGTCCCACAGCACCCTGAGCTAATGTCTTTCCTCTCTCTGTTTTACAGGGGGTTCAGTATTCAGAAAGAGACAGATCTGGAGATGGTTCTGATTTCTCATCTTTGTCTCCTCTCAAGTTTGGTGTCAGAATTGTATATAACGTGTATTTAACTTTATTTTGTGTTTTGCTGTTATACTTACTACTGCTGCTTTGCTGTGATTAACTAATAGCAATGACTAATTATTCCCTGTGCTAAAATTAGGAAAATAAGGAAAGAAAAATTTAATCTCCTACTTACCAAAAGCTTACCCATTTTCTCAGGTAAAATATGGACCTGAGAGGAAATTTGGAACTCGTAGTTTAAATGCATGATGCAGGTTTCCTCTGTACTGTCACAGTGCCCTTTTCAAGCAGGACCTGAGAACTGTATTTTGCTTTCAAATCTGCTATAGAGACAAAGATAAGACTCCTGTCCCTCTTACACGTTTCAGCTGCCTGGTGTTAACATTTTCCCTTTAGCCTCATGCTTATGAATTTACCTAGTACTCTGCCAGATCACTCTCTATTGGGGAATATCAAAGTGTCTCCAGCAGGCGAGGAAATTAGGAATTTTGTTTAGAAGCTTACATCCAAGTGTTGTAAAGATTAAAAAGCTGTTTTGAAGGAGCGCTATGGTAATAAATAAATTTGGGCCTGGAACAACAAATAGGAGGGCGTATCTACGCCCAAGTTAGGAACATTTGTTTTCTACTCTAATGACCATGAGTTATCAGCATTTATTCAGCCAACACATTTATATTGATGTCTTCCATGCTTGGTACAAACAGGGTACACAAATACACAGAGATAAAATCCCTGTGGAACTCTATGTTTAATCACTTGAAGAACTCCAAAATTTCCTCCCAAAGTGGTCGCATTATTTCACATTCCTAACCTCAGTGTGTGAAAGTTCCAATTTTTTCACATCTTATCAACCTCTAGCATTGTCTTACTTTTTGTTTCTGGGTGTGGAGTGAGTGGCATTTCACTGTGAGTTTGACTTTTAATCTTCTCAGGACTAACAAAGTTAAGCATCCTTTCATGTGCCCGCTGCCCATTTACATATCTTTCAGAGAAATGTCTATTCAGATCCTCTGATCATTTTTAAACTGGGTTATTTGTCCTTTCCTTGTTGACGAGTAAGGGTTTTTTTATATTCTCTGAGGGTGATTCCTTTTCAGACATTCGCTTTACAAATATTTTCTTCCTTTCCATTTCTGTTTGTATGAATTTTCTTTCATTTCTTTCATTGGTACTTTGTTAAATTTATTGCCATTTTATTATTTTGACACTATTATGAATGGAATTTTTATCAATAATTAAATTTATTGGTGCAGTTTAGATGTACAGAATAATTGCATTCATCATATAGAATTTGTGCCTATACACAATGAAATATTTGGTACACCGGACAAGCCAACTTTTACACACATCATCATTGGAATACACTTTTTTTGTGTGTGATATCAGGAATTGAACTCATAACCTCATGCTTGCCAGGCAGGCACTGTGCCATATCCCTGGCCCTTCATCATTGGAATGTTCTGTTATTTTTCTTCAGAGTAGTTCTAAGGGTCTTTTTCAAAATTACCTGAAGTCACTGAATTGCATGAGTTGTGTTTCCTTTCACAAAGGCGCATATTAAAGCAACATACAAAATCTGATAAATATTTTGTTCAATTTCTAGCCTAAATTAACTCTATATTTTCTACATTATTCGTGATATGAATCTTAGCTTCTAAAAATCAACTTTGTAATTGCTTATTATATAAAGCCACTCTAAATCAAAGAATATATCTAGGGGTTTAAAGTAATATTCAACTAATTTTGCAATGACTACTAACGCTGTAAAATGCAATAGTTCAAAAAATCTGAAGAGCTAAATACTTGCTAGATGTTGCATTTGTTAGTGGTTATTTTAATGTCAAATTTGACAATTGGAAATAAAGTGTGTTTGGGATAGTCAAGCAAAGAGAAGTGAATATTGCACTAGCATTTAAGGTTTGCTAATACTGATTTTTTTTCTCTTCACAGCAGATATTTGCAAGGAGAAAAATATCCCCTTGCACATGAAAACTAAAATCATGCCGTATCTCAAAATATTTTACTAACAAAAGTCCCACTGTCTAGTGTAAATTCTGTGTGACTGCTTTATTTTATGTTATTCTTACAGATCAGTTTTGAAGATTTCACTTTTGTTTGCTTTGGTTCTTCAAACAATGCATCATCTCAATGTCATTAATAGAAACTAATATCTAGAATCTGCTAGTTATTTTTAGTGTCCTTCAATATCCAAGAGTATTGCTTGCTTGTGTGTTTGGGACAGGACCTTGCTGTGCTGTTCAGGTTGGCCTTGAACTCTCAGTAATCCTCATGCCTCAGCCTCTTGAGTGCTGGAATTATAGGTGTGCCTCATCATACTTAGTTCCAAGGATTTATTTGATTATTTTGCCAGCATCGCTCTTAGTTACCTTTCTAAAATCTAAAAGCTTAGAAGTTGTAAAAATGACTACACTTTATTTTTTCATAATTGTAATATATTTTTCTATTTCAAGTTCAGTTCCAGATGTGCTTAACATTTAAAATTATAGAATAATTTTTCAGTTTGTGTCAAATGTTATGTGATCTGTTATTCATTTTATACACATATGGGATGTCTTGTTCTTCATGAAATGGTATTAAAATCTTACACAGATCAGTGAATTTAAGTACTATGGTTAACTACAGAGTAAGAGAACTGGAAAACACACACACAGCTGTGTGCTCTTAAAGACCGTTTAGGGTCTTCCTTTGCTCTCCATTTCTTTCGGTATTTTCTCATTTTATAGTAGTCAAAGCTTCTCTTACCAACTTTGAAAGATGAAGAAATACATCTATGAAATGTACCAACAGCACTAGCGGATTCTGGCAGACAGAATACCACAGATCTGAGCGACATTAGGTCCTGAGGACACATCAAAGTACAAAATGGTCTTTGCCCTGGAGAGCAGTGGATCAAGCTAAGCACACATTTAGAAAGGGAAGTCATTTAAAAATGTCCCCTCCTTCCACCCTGCCGTTCAGTCCGGGTGGCACATCTAATACGTGTACACTGGTTCGAGCCACTTCTGCAATAACTACCACCGCCTTCCCGCCTCCTAGGAACGGAATTCCCTTGACAGTACAGCCTACATTGAGTTCTTCCTCGTGTTCTGTCACTAACACTGTACAGAAGTTAATTCCATGGGCATTTATTGGTTGGCTGTTTTCAGCTAAAGCTGTGGAAAATGTTAAATGCATTTTCAGATCTTTACATATGAGAATAAAGATGTTAGAAGCTAGTTTTCTAGTTTTGTCTGAGTATATTATCCTAGGACACTTAAGGAAATGACCTAAAGTTGACGCTCTGGTCTTACGAATTGGGGAGCTAAGCGTTGATACCATTTGTCAGTCTAAAGCAGCAATGGTAAGGAGAAAGAAAAGAAGAAAAGAAAAGAAAATGAAAAAGAATAAAAACTTGAAATATCAAATCAGTGATCAGGTGTGGAGAGGCAGGAATATTAGAATCACATAGGATGGGTACCAGCTCCCCACAATAATTGTAATGATTATGTGGAGCAAACACGTACTAATAAAATAAATATATATAATAATATATATGATATATTATATCATATAGATGTCATATTATATATATCATGGAGTAGATATATTAATAATAGAAAATAAGGTGATATGTAGATAGTATAACAGAGAGAAAATAAGGTGATACATATAGATATTATAAGATACAAAGTAAGGGGCTCGGGATTTAGCTCAGAGGCAAAAGCGCCTACCTGGCAAGCTCAAGGTCGTGAGTTCGGTTCCCGGTACCTGAGAAAAACCAAACCAAAAACAAAAAAAGATACAAA